>NC_067400.1:252835711-253144877 GCF_016432865.1 Antechinus flavipes
TAAGAACATTCTAAAATATGTAGAGAGGGGAATACTTAGGTCTGAGTTAAGATTATAAGAAGCAATAGACAATTGTTATGGGCAAAAAGAATCAGAGCTTGAGTGCTTGAAGGGATGTCAAAGCCTATGTAGTCCAAATCTATTTTTATAGGTGAGGAACTGAGGGACAATCATTTTATACATTCCCATCCATTTTTGTATCATTTCCTCTCTCATTAAGAAGTCTTATCATTGTTACTTATACACTTAAAAGTTGGTATTATAGGATTTGAAATTCCCTTTATTGTTTCCCCCACCCCAAAATCTCAACTTTTTGAGGACTAACACTATATGTATTCTGTTTCTATTATAATCTAAGCCTACTATGTTCAAAGGGATGGATGCTTCTCAAAATACTAATTAAAATTACATGTTGTAAAAGATTATTCAAAAATCTGCCATATTCCTATAGCAGATTTCCTATACTTTGTGGGGAAAGGGTCTTGGTTCAATTATTACCATTTGATGACATGGCGTCTTCCAAGTGGGATGTTATCACTTTCTAAGAAAATAATATTCATATGAGTCTTAAAAACTGAGTTTGAAAGTGTTCACAAAACCATGTCTTGGGGTTCAAAAGTGGAAGAGCATCTGTTACTGTAAGTCTAATGAACTCATGAACTTTTTGTTGATTATGCAGGATAATTTGATTTTAAAAAGAAGATTCCAAGGTGAGGCAACCAGGTGGCATAGTGGATAGGGTACCCTCCCTGGATTCAGGAGGACCTGAATTCAAATCTTAGCTTCAGATACTTGATATTAGCTGTATCCAAGGAGAAATTAAAAAAAAAATCTTCAAGGATTCAATAAGTGATTGCCACATGGTTTCTAACTGACCCAGAAATGTTAGTGTTACCCTTCCAGTAGGAAAAGGAAACCTGAGCAAAGAATAAGTTTTCTAACCCACATTAGAGGATTTGCCAATTTAGAAATATTCTGGGTACACCATCATGAGATGGAAGACCTTACAGGGAGGGTGAAATATATCCTTCTATGGGTAAAATTGCAGGCTTTCAAGACATTTGGCCAGTGACCTTCCTGAGAAAAAAAGGACCAGAGATAATCTACTATATTCTGGAGAATGTCAATAGCTTGGAAGATTTGCCCACTCTGCTTTGTGGAAGTTGTTTCTGGGTACAAAACCCTAGCTATGTTAAACCGCCCGAAAGCCCCTTTTATGGCTAAGTTCAATTTCCTTCAATTGCCCTGCATACTTAGGATGTCAGCAATTTGACTTAGTGATATGGGAATGGAGAAAGTAAAGCATAAAACAAGCAAAAATCATAGAATCATATACTTGAAAATGCTTTATCACTGAAGTTGAAAAAGGTCTTAGAGATCATATTGTCTGATATTCATTTTAAGTGATGATATATGATCAAGAGATCTTATAAAACTTATAAGACCAAGATCACAGCTCCCTAGTATCAGAGTGAATGCTTTGAATCCAGTTTTGATAACTAATTCAGAACACTTTCTATGAGATCACTATGACAACCTTGCTTTATTCATGATAAAAGTATATCTTTACAAACTGCCTGGGTAAAAACCACAAAGAAGCAAAATACAAATAGATATATAGACATCTTATACTTGTTAACATACATTTGTTAACAATGCAACTATATTAGAGGTTACATATACCTGGCTAAGGACCTTGGGGAAAATCCCAGGGAAGTCCACTAATGGAGATCAAAGGGCTTAGTGTGGGAATGACCATTAACCACTTGGTGATTACTGATGACTGTGTCACTCCAGGGGAGGTTTGTGGTTGTGGTTGTGGTGAATAGTAAGAGCTCTCAAGTTTTCCTCTATATATTTTCTCCAACATGGGATGTCCAAGCTGATTGTTTTGGATGTATCCTAATGAGGCATAATTAGTCTTCAAATATAATTTAAAATGGAGGCAGGGGCCAGAGAGCTGTTAGGCTTTCTTTTAAGGTTCCAAACATATTCTTCATTAGGAAAAGATGTATATCAACAAAGTAGTTACTTGGAAAATATTTACTAAAAGTAATCTTCATTGTATGAGACATCACAACTTTTCCCAGAGTGCTTGCTACCTTTGGAAATAAGAATTATCACTATAACCAATCATCATTTCCTATTGTGACACTAACCTTTTGATCCTCTCTTACGATTCAACATGAGCATTGCCATGAATGCAGTGAAAAAGAGAAGAAAGTGAGTGAGAAATTTAAGACTACTTTGGTTGTCTTCAGAGTACTTAAGGATGTAAGTTTAGATAACTTAGTCCCAGGGAACCCACAGCCTACATAAAGGGTCCTGTGAATCATAAAATTATAAAATCTCAGAGCTTGAAGGACATTGAAGGTCTTCTACTTAAATACAAATTTTAAAAAGCTCATTCTGTAGGATAGCCAAGCTAAGCATTCACATTTTATTGATCAAATATTCCTTAAGAGTCTGTCTAATACTCATGAGGACCTTGTGCAAATCCCTCATTTTGAAAAGGAGGTAACCAGGCCTGAAAATTTTAAGTTTTTTTAGCCCCTCATGGTCACAGAGCCAATTATTAGCAGAACAAGCATGAGAACCAGAGATTTTCTAGCTCTACCTGTCATATTCAACTGCTTCCTCTTGAAACCAAGGCATTGGTTTTTCTAAATACCTATAAATTATATCTGCCCAACTCCAAACATGTATCCCCCAGAACTTTCTTAGATGCAATAGGTCCATGCTGACCTAAATCATAGAATCATAGATGTAGAATTTAAAAGGACATTAAGTATCAGGGGATTTTAACCTTTAAAAAAATTTTTTTTTGATTTAGGTACTCCTTTAGCAGTCTAATGAACCTTTTTAAAAGACCAAGATCTTCCAGTTGTTTTGATCTAGCCACTGGATGCAGATGGCTCTGGAGGGGAAAGTGAGGCAGATGACTTTGCACATCCCTCTCTCACTTAAATCCAATTAATTTGCATACCATGGCATCACCTCGCTGATGTCATGATCCTCTTCAAGGAAGAAGGACAAACAGCAACAACAATGAAACATATGGATCCCTTCTCAGAATAATATTTTTAAAAGCATGTGAAACATCTTTCACACAAATAAACCCAGATCTAAACAATTAGAAAAATATCAATTGTTCATGGGTAGGCCAAGCTAATATAACAAAAATGACAATTCTACTTAAATTGATTTATTTATTTGGTGCCAATCTGATTGAACTGCCAAAAAAATTATTTTATAGAACTAAAAAAATTAACAAAATTCATCTAGTAGAACAAAAGTCTAAGAATATCAAGGGAACAAAAAAAAAAAAAAAGGAAAGGAAGGAGGTCCAGCCAAGGAAGACTTAAAACTATATTATAAAGTGGCAATCCTCAAAACCATTTGGTACAGGCTAAGAAATAGAGTGGTGGGTCAGTGGAATAGATTAGTTACACAAGACACAATAGTCAATAACCATAGTAATCTACTGATTGTTTGGAAGATTCCAGCTTCTGGGTTAAGAATTCACTATTTTTAAAAAAAATTGCAGGGAAAACTGGAAAAGGTTATGGCAGAAATTAGGCCAAACCAGCAAATCACACCTTATACCAAGATAACATTGAAATGGGTCCATGATTTAAATAAAAGATGATACTATAAACAATTAAGGAAAACAAGGGATAATTTATCTGTTAGATTTTTGGAGAAGGGAGGAATTTGTGACTAAAGAAATGGGGAGCATAATGAATGCAAAATGAATAATTTTGATTAGCTTAAATTAAAAAATTTTTGCACAAACAAAATCAATGGAACCAAAATTAGAAGTGAAGCAGAAAACTGGGTAGAGCCAGTGTTTCTGATAAAGGCCTCATTTATAAAATAGGGAAATGAGAAAATTTTATAATTATTTATAATCATTCCCCAATTAATAAATGGTCAAAGAACATGAACAGGTAATTTTCAGATGAAGAAATTAAAGTTATCTATCATCATATTGAAAAAATACTCTAAATTACCATAAATTGGATAAATGCAAATTGAAACAACTCTGAGGTACTACTCCACACCTATCAAATTGGCTAAGATGACAAGAAAAGATAATGATAAATATTGGAGAGGATATGGAAAAACAGACACTAATAGATTATTGAGATAGTTATGACCTGAACCATCCATTCTGGAGAGCAATTTGGAACTATGACCAAAGGGCTATATATAAAACTATGTGTAGCCATAAATCATCAGCATTTTTATATATCACTAACAAAATCCAACAGTTAGCATTACAAAGAGAAATTCCATTTAAAGTAACTGCCAATAGTATAAAATATTTGGATCTATCTACTAAGAGATGGTCAGGAACTATATGCACAAAACTACTAAACACTTTCCACTCAAATAAAGTCAGATCTAAGCAATTGGAAAAATATCAAGTGCTCTTAGATAGGTTGAGCAAATATAATAAAGATGACAATATTGCCTAAACTAATCTATTTATTTAGTGCTATACCAAACTCCCAAAAAACTATTTTACTGACCTAGAAAAAATAACAACAAAATTCATTTGGAAGAACAAAAGTTCAAGAATTTCAAAGGAATTAATGAAAAGAAAAGCAAATGAATGTGGTCTAGCTATAACAAATCTAAAACTAGATTATAAAGCAGCAGTCATCAAAACCATTTGGTACTGCCTAAGAAATAGAGCAGTTGATCAGTAGAATAGGTTAGGTTCACAGAATAAAATAGTCACTGACTATAGCAATCTAGTATTTGACAAACCCAAAGACCCCATCTTTTGGGATAAGAAATCACTATTTAACAAAAACTGCTGGGAAAATTGGAAAATAGTATGCCAGAAATTAGGCATTGACCTACCCCTAACACCTTATACTAAGATAAGGTTGAAATGGGTTCATGATCTAGACATAAAGAATGATATTATAAACAAATTAGAAGAACATAGGATAGTTTACTTCTCAGATCCATGGAAGAGGAAGGAATTTGTGACCAAAAAAGAACTAGAGGTCATTATTGATCACAAAATAGATAATTTTGTTATATTAAGTTAAAAAGGTTTTGTTGAAACAAAATTAATTCAGACAAGATTAAAACATTTTTACATTGAAAGGTTCTGATAAAGGCCTCATTTCTAAAATATTTAGAGAATTGACTCAAATTTATAATACAAGCCATTCTCTAATTCAGATGAAGAAATTGAAACTATTTGTAGTCATATGAAAAGGTGCTCCAAATCACTATTGATCAGAGAAATCCAAATTAAGACAACTCTGAAATACCACTACACACCTGTCAGATTGGCTAAGATGACAGGAAAAAATAATGACCAATGTTGGAGGGGATGTGGGAAAACTGGGACAAGAATACATTATTGATGGAACTGTGAACAGATCCAACCATTCTGGAGAGCAGTTTGGAACTATGCTCAAAAAGTTTTCAAATTATACATACCCTTTGATCCAGCAGGGTTTCTACTGGGATTATATCCCCAAAAGATCTTAAAGAAGGGAAAGGGACCTGTATTGCCAAAATGTTTGTGGCAGCCCTTTTTGTAGTGGCAAGAAACTGGAAACTGAGTGGATGCCCATCAACTGGAGAATGGCTGAATAAATTATGGTATATAAATGTTATGGAATATTATTGTTCTATAAGAAACAACCAGCAAAATGATTTCAGAGAGGCTTGGAGAGAATTACATGAACAGATGCTAAGTGAAATGAGCAGAACTAGGAGATCATTATATATGGCAACAGCAAGACTACACAAAGATCAATTCTGATGGATGTGGCTGTCATCAACAATGAAATGATCAAACCAGTTCAAATCAAACCAGTTCCACTTGTTCAGTGACGAAGAGAGCCATATACACCCAGGGAACTGAATGTGGACCACAACATAGCATTCTCACTCTCTGATGTTGTTTGCTTGCATTTTGCTTTCTTTCATAGGTTTTTTTCTTCCTTCTTGATCTGATTTTTCTTGTGCAGCAAGATAACTCTATAAATATGTATACATATATTGGATTTAACACATATTTTAACATATTTAACATGTATTTGACTACCTGCTATCTAGGGTAGGAAGGAGGGGAAACTTGGAATAAAAGGTTTTGCAAGGTTAATGTTGAAAAATTACCCATGCATATGTTTTATAAATAAAAAGCTTTAATTAAAAAAAAACCCCTGTATGTAGCCTTAGATACAGTAGTTCCACTTTCTGGGTATGTAACCCAATAAGATCATAAAAGAGGGAAAAGGAACCATATGTGTTAAAAAAAAAATGTAGCAGTTCTTTTTTGTGATGGCAAGGAATTGGAAATTGAATGAATGCTCATCAGTGGGGAATGACTAAATAAGTTGTAGTTTATGAATTTAATGGAAAAATATTGTTCTATAAGAAACATTAGTAGGCTGATTTCAGAAAAGCCTGGGAAGACTTATGTGAACTAATGCTGAGTGAAGTGAGCAGAACCAGGAGAACATGGTACACAGTAACAACTCTGAAAGGCATAACTCTTCTCAACACTACAATAATCTAAAATAATTCCAATAGATTTGGGATGGAAAATGCCATCCACATCCAGAGAAAGAACTATGGAAATTGAATGAGAATCAAAGTATATTATTTTCACTTTTTTTCTTTCTTGAGACTTTTCCCTTTTGTTCTGATTTTTCTTTCGTAATATAGCTAATATGGAAATGTGTGTAAAATAATTGTACGTGTATAACCTATATCAGATTGCTCACAGTCTTTGAGAGTAAGGATAAGGGAGGTAGGGAGAAAAAAAATTGAAACTTAAAATCTTACAAAAATGAATTATTGAAAACTGTCTTTACATGTAATTGGAAAAAAATACTATTAAATGAACAAATAAAGCATTTGATTAAAAAAAACAATTATGTTAAAGCATAGTTATCAAAATATTTTAACATATTCATAAATCCCAAATTAACAATTCCTGATTCGGTTCAATTCCCTGATTCTTTAGATAAGGGAACTGAGAACCAAAAAAGTTTCTTGGTGGGAGGAGGGGGTAAGGAAGGGAAGCATATGCTTGACACATTTTTAAAGTATAATCTGAATTATTAACATTTTCTCCATCATTTTCTTAAGTCTGGACAATCAAGAAAACAATAAATAAATGACTGGTTTGTAACATTTGTAGATTTCTGAGACTCACGCTAAAAATTTAACAAGTGACTCTCATGAGCCAATTTGAGCTGATTTCAGCATAATCCCGTGGGTGTTCTGAATAAAAAACTCCTTTTGCCAGTGCAGATTGGCCACTGTTCTGCGTTTTATAGTTAAGAAAGTTTCCTAAAGCACAGAGAGTTTAAGAAACTTGCTTGAGTCACACAGATGTATATGTAAGGCTAGACTAGACTTCCTTACTCTGAATCCAGTTCTCTATCAGATTATACTGTCTCTCAAACTGCATACATACCAAGTAATTTGGCACTCCTTAAGAGGCATACCTTATTGCCTATAAATGTATATTAAGCACTTACTGTATTCAAGCACTATGCTTCAAGAGTATTTGGTCAATGGTTTTTAGCAACCATTAATAGGGAGAAATGATGTGAGGACATATACACTTTTAAATATAATCTACATTATTAACATTTTTATCACTATATTAAATCTAAATCTATAAAACAAATGAAGTCCTTATTTGTAGCATTTTCAGATTTCTGAGGTGTAAATGATCACACTAAAAAATTAGCAATGAATTCTTCTAAACCCCCTGGTTTCAGCCCACCATTATGGTGTTTTCCCTATGGCACTATGCAGCTAGGTAGGGAAAACCTCACTTGGCTGGTGAACTTTGCCAGCAGCAAAAGTAATTAGTAGTAACTTACAGCAATGGAGCACTATTTATCTTGAGATCTCATAGCACTTGACGAACATTATATAATGATAAGCATGTTAGCTCCCACCTTACTGATGAGAAAGTGAGAGTCCAGACAGGTAAAGTAAATTGCCTTAAGGTCTTATGCTCGGGTGAAGGAAAAATTGGGCCTGCCCAGGTCTCCTGATTCTGAGCCTGGAACTGGCAGGCTCCTTCACATGACCCCCATATACCATTAAATAACTCTTAAATGACAAGGGAAAGTTGGATAGACATTGTAAGAGGCAACTTGATACAAAGTACCCACATTTCAGAGGTCTGATCCTCTTTTGATTCTGGCTAATGATGGCTACCTTGCACAAGTCCTCTTAAATCAGTTCTAAGTTTGAATCCCAGCTTCCTAATCATGACCTTAGCTTCCCTTTTCTGGGCCTTATATCAAAGCTCCCTTTCAGTTTATATTCTTATTGTCTTTGAGCTTTGTTATCTATCAGGAACATGGACTCATTCTGCTTTGTACATTATTTGAAAACCAGAAAAAAAGCAGTAAGGATTTTCTAGCTCTCTAAGAAAGAGCTTTAATTTGAAAAAAAAAAAAAAGGGGGGGGGGAGGTAAGATTTGAAGCATGTATTAAGATACTAGAAAAAAGGATTTAACATGACAGAGAACAAAAACCCCAACACTAGGTAAGAATCATTTTTCACCTGATGGATGTACATGTGACTCTGTGTAGAATTGAAAAAAAAAGTATGTATTTAGTACATACTGTATGCAGAACAACACCATGCTAAGTGCTACCATTGGATACAAAGTTTACATAGATTACAATTTAAAGTCATGTTTGTTGACAATATTGCCCATGGACAGAAACATTTTCACAGACTTAACTAGGCTGTATCAGCTTTAGTCAATAAATGATGATAATATCATATTTCCATCAAAAGAAGGAAGTACTTCCCAAACTGGGAACCACATTTAGAAAGAACACAAGTCTAAAAAAAAAAAAAAATGACTGACATGGAAAAGGGCTTTAAGGTTATTTCTTTTAAGTGCTAGTTGGGAAAAGGTATATCTCCATAACATCTCTTCTATATAGATCCCCTTTTCAGCTCTCCTATGGCAACAGCCTTGATTTAGAACTCATCACCTCTCACCTGGACTATTGCAATAAACTCTACATTGCATCCATACCTCAAATTTCTCCCCTCTGTAATCCAACCTCCAAAGAGTCACCAAAGTAATTCCAAGTCATCATCCTATCCATTAAATTCATATGATCATAGATTTATTATTAAAGAAATCTCAGAGTACATTGTGTACAACACTCTCATTTTGTAGATGAGGAAATTGAAACTGAGAGATTAAATGAATTTCCCAGGGTCACACAGCTAGTAAGTATCTGAGGCAGGATTGGAATTTAGATTTTTCTGAATCCAAACTCAGTACTTTATCCATTATACCAACTCCTTATTGATTCTAGATTCAAAATATTACTTTATCTTAATTTTAAAACAATGTCTATATGCTTTTAAGTTTTATAAATTATGTAATTCTTAATATAGGACACAATTCTTATTTTTTAATAATAGCTTTTTTCCTCAAAAATACATGCAAAGATAGTTTTCAGCATTCACCTTTGAAAAATCTCATGTTCAAAATTTTCTCCCTCCCCTAGACAGTAAGTAATCTAATATAGGTTAAATATGTGCAATTCTTCTAAACATATTTATTGTGCTGCACACAAAAAATCAGATCAAAAGGGGAAAATGAGAAGGAAAAAAACAAGCAAACAAACAACAATTACATCAACAAAAAGGTGAAAATACTATGCTTTGATCCACATTAAGTCTCCAAAGACCTCTCTTGAGATGCAGATGATTCTTTCCAATCCAAGTCTATTAGAATTGCCTTGAATTACCTCCTAAAAATTAAAACTTCCATGACACTGATCTTCACAGTTCTCATGCCTATAGCTTTTCCAGCCTACACATCTACACCAAGGCTAGCTGAGCTGCCTCTTCAAGAAAGTAAGTTTTCCCATTTCTGTATAAGTTTAAGAAATTTCAATCATTTCTTGAAGTGGGAATCAAAGAGTACTTCCCTGGGATACATTCTCTTTCTGTTTCTGAGATTAACCATATGTATGACCTTAGACAAATCAGTTTGCAAGTCTGGCACTATTTTCTCACCTGTAAAAAGGAGTTGAATTAGATGATCTCTAAAGTATCTTTCATTCACAATTTATTTAACAATTACTTATTAAAAGTTCATTATTTACTAGGTTCTGGGGGATACAAGTCAAAATAAAAAAAAGTCTAGCCTTAAAGGGCTTACATTCTTTTGAGGGAAAAATATGACCAAAAATGTTTCCCAAAGAGGGATGATAGATACTGGGGAATATCAAGGTGGCACTTGAATTAAATTTTAAAACTAGGTTTTCTGCCTCATAGAAATGAGACTGAGCATACTTCAGGACATTTTGCCTGTGCAAAAGCAAAGAAGAACAGGAATGTTCTTGTTTGAAGAATAACAAGAAGCCCAATTTGACTAGCATGTGGAGAGAATGAAGAAGAATCACATACAGTAAGCCCAGAAAGATAAGCAAAAGCCAGATTAAAAATAGAAAAGTTTCCAGTATTCTGTAGGTGTATGATTTCATGACTCTAAGTCTCACAACAGGTCAACCAGGTCAGGAACAACAGGTCAAATGTAGATTCTGGTCTTTACTCAGTTTGTATAGAATAAAGTTCTTAATTGGAATACTCAGAAACCAAGTGACAAATGAACAATCAACTCAAGTCTAAGGTTTGTATGGACTGAAATAAGGATGATAAAGATACAGAGAAGTTAGAGACATTATAGTCTATATAGAAGGAAATTATATTTTCAGTTCATATTATAATTATTATTGTTAACTCTTTGAGATAGGTATTACATGAGAAATATAGCACTTATGCAACAACAAGGAAGGAGACTATAAAAAAGAATGGAACTGATTGACAACATCCTTTCCATACAAACGGCCCCTTTGGTGCCCTGTTTTCTTTTTCCTTTCACTTTTATGTCTGTCTTAGATGTCCACTTAAACTACATGTCTGTCAACTACGTACAGATGATGGAATGAAGAAAATCACACAGTGATTTAGAAATCACATCATTTAAACCCCTTCCTATTGTAAATTTAATTCAATAGGTATTTATTAAGTACCTTTTGTAGGCCAAACAAGATGCTAGGTACTAGGGATACAAAAACAAAAACAAAACACAGAGTTTAAAGAGAGTTAACTGGTTAAAGAGAATAGTTGTTGAGTTATACAGTTATACAATGTATTTGTAGTCTTAAACTATACTAGATACTTATTATGTTTTAAAATACTTATGGCCTCATTCTTTAGAAAAAATGAGTCCTAATCAATTAGCAGAATTGTTGATTTTCTTCTATCTGCCCCTCTACCCACATTTCAATAATTTTTGTAGAGAAAGCAGTTTTAGCAAATTTAACAAAGAAATTATAACACTGTTCTTTTGCCTTATATAGATAAAAGACTGACACCTTTGAAAAATCCTAGTGCTGACCAAAAAGAGAAAATTCTGAAACTTTCATCTGCACTTGAAAAAACAAAAAGAAATTCCACATTGAGATCGAATCCTATAGTCACTGAACTCAGAACTATTTATCATACACACATACAAAGAGACCATCTGTGATGGTTAGAAGAAATAGCTGTGTTATAATGGCATATATATATATATAATATATATATATATATATATATATATATATATATATATATATAGTTTTGTCCATGAGTTATTTTCTAAATTTTAAAAATATGAACTTAATCAAAAATCACAAACATTCCAACATATAAAGAAAAAAACTGAGGATTGTGTACAGGGCAGCTAGGTAGTCCTGTGCTGGATCTGGAATCGGGAACTCCCATCTCTTAGTTCAAATTTGACTTCTGAAACTTACTAATTGTTGCTAGCAAATCTCTTACACTGTTTGCCTCAGTTTCCTCATCTGTAAAATGAGCTGGAGAAGGAAATGAGAAACTACTCCACACCTTTGTCAAGAAATGAGGTCACAAAGAAGTAAGCCCAACTGCAAAACAACTGAAGAAAACTTTTTTTTACAGTTTTTAAAAAGTATATATTAAATTTAACATGTTATCAACAAAACTAGTCCATATGTATCCTGCATTTCTTTTTGTTTTCTCCTCTATATTTTTAGTATTTTATTAATGATCTTTTCCTTCTTTTCTTCTTGCATCCATCTTTTTTTCCTAATTCTATCTCCCCAATTCCATTCCAAAGCTTTCCCTTTGAAAAATAAATATACTTGGATAAAGCAAATAAACACATTGACAATATCTTAAAATTTATGTTTTATGCTGCATTCCTCTCTGCTAAGAAGTGGGTAGGTTATGTAGGATAATCTTGGAAGAGAGGGTGAGGACATATTTCATCATTGGTCTTCTGAAATCACGATCGTTCACAGTATTGGACAAAGTTTTAAATCTTTTACAATTTTCTTTTCCATTGTTGAAAAAAATCATATAAATTGTCTTGATTCTGCTCATTTCACTATGTCAATTACTTTAATTATATATTTCTCTGGATATCAGTCACTTTTAAGGCTATAAAATTCTGATACATTCACATACCACAAGTTGTTCAGTCATTTCCTAGTTAATTGGCACTTAGTTTTCCTGTTCATTGCTACAAGGGAAAAATGAAGATATAAACATTTCACATATAATAAGAATAACTATTTATTATAATAAATATTATTGACATAATAGATGTTAATATAATTATTGGTACAATTGATATTATAATTGTACCAATTTAACCCTTTGAAGTAGATATTACTCGTGAAATGTAGCATTTCTACAACAATAAAAAAGGATACTTGTAAGATAAAGGAGAATTTGGACTCCCTTTCCATACAGTTAGCCTTTTAGTGACCTCTTTTCCTTTCTTTACTAAATCTGTGAATCTTTAGGGTTCATAAAGCACTTTACAAATATTATCTTATTTTATCTTTGCAATAACCCTAGAAGATAGATATTATCATAAGCTTTATTTACAAGTGAGAAACTTGAGTCAAATAGAAATTTTTGCTTAAGGTTATTTTTTCCCCCACAGCTAGTAAGTCTTTTTACTGTAGGTCCAGTGCTCTATATACTGCACTACCTATCTGGGTTTTTTTTTTCCTTCTGTCTTTCACTTCTTTGGGGGATATATATATATACATACATATATATATATATATATATATGAAGATTCTAGATCAACGGGTAATACACAACTTATTGACATTAGGGATAGTTTTCCAGAAGTATCAGACCAATTCACAGCTCCACCATCATTACATTATTGTGATTATATTCACAATAGGTGATTTTTTTAGAAAAGAAATATATATAAGAAAAGACTATGTTGAATTATACCTTTCCATATAGAAAATCTGGAACTAGGATTTAGATTGGGAAGTTGAATGTGAGAACTATCAATCTGACAAATATTTATGAAGTGGCTTTATGAATAAAATACTAGAGATAGAGAAATGAGAACTGAGAGTCCCTTTCTTAAAGGAACTCACAGTATATTGGAGGGAATATGACACATATAGAAATAAATATGATTCAAGATAGAATACAATGAAGTTCTCTAAGAAAATTTGAACAGGAAAAGATCATTTTCATCTCATAGATCAGGGACAACTTCATGTATGAAGACTAGAGTTAGGTCATGAAGGAAGAAAAGAATTTCAGTAGGTAGAGATAATGAATCAGTGCATAGAAAATGACATAGGAATTCATAAAGGTAAAAGAGTGAAATATGAGATGGGAGTGGCTAATATTCCAGCTGGGATAAAGAACATGTTCAGGAGGACAACATGAAATGTGACTAGAAAGATTAGATCAGAGTTTGAATACAGAGTGCCTAATTTACAAAGGTCCTTTCCTTCACATTTATTTAAGTGAAAAAGATAAATGTTAAAGAGGAAGAAAAGGAGCAAATCAAACCATTAGAATGTCCCAAAATTTAGTACAGACAGACAAATTTTCAACTCAACATGCAATATTGGACATTTCAGCAACTTGACATACTTGCTGGGATTATTCAAAAATGGAATCTCATACTTATAAGATATCTGGTTATTCATCCCCTAAATGTAAAAATAAATGCCCACTCCATAACAGTGTACTTAAGGAGAGAGAATTCAGAGTCTTAGAATTCATTTTTCCTCAGATTAACACCTATCTAAGAACTGAATTTATTTCCTAGCAGCTTAAAAGATAAATGGGGACAAGTCATCCACCTGAATACATTGCAAGTTTCTCAAATATGTCTCTTGGGATGGTTCCCTTAATTCCCATCTAGGCTCATCCTAAACCAAACAAAACATCAAACAACTCTCTAAATAGAGGAATAATTTGAAATGCCTCAGGAAGAGAGGGAAAACATTCAGAGGGAGAGAGTTTAACTATAGTCTATCTCCAATTATCTAATCATCCTTTCATAATAAAGGGTAAAGACTATTATTTACCCTTATTTCAGAGATCAAGATTTCTCAAGGTAATTTTATTGAATATGTCTGGGATTGGTTTTTTTGTTTGTTTGTTTTTACAAGGGACAATAAAATAAGATTACTCTAAAAATCTTTCACATAAGATATAAAATATTAAAGCTGATTTGGAGAATACCTAAAGCAATCCTACCATCTTATAAATCAGAAAAATTTTATGACCTAATACATTTTAAATGAACTTGACTCTGGAATTCTATAATCTAGTTTTCAGCAGTGTGATATATTGAAAACAACACTGAACTTTAAATTTGAGAGTAAGATGTTTGCATTCTGACTCTGATTCTTACTAGTTTTATAATGTTGAGTAATTTAACTTCCCTGAACCTCAATTTCCTCATCAATAAAATTATTACAAAAATATTTGTAATGCCTAACTCATGCGGCTCTAATGAGGAAAAATCTTATAAATTTTAATGTAATATAATCTAGAGAGATGGTAAAGGCTTAGCTTTAGCGTCAGAATGACCTGGATTTATATTTTGCCTCTCATACATGTGAACTTGACAAGTCACTTAATTTCTCAGGAGCTCAAATAGTCTCTAAGACTATAAATTGCATAAGAATCACCAATCTACTTTGATGAATAGTGTTTCCTACTAAGAGTTCCCCCATATTAATGAAATCACAGATCTGGACATACGAACAAAGGATTGTAAGCTCATGTTATATAAATGTTAATTATTATTATTATTTCCAAAATTATGATTCAGATCATTCACTTAAAATAAGATACAAGTTGGCACAGACTTTGCTTCTTAATTAAGATTAAAATCATGGAAACTTTATTTTTTAGAAGGGATCTAGGAGGCTATCTAGGTTAACATTAAATCAATGTAGGAATCTCTCCACGAATCAAATCTTGCAGTGAGGGATAAATATTTGGGGGAAAGGATTAAGTTGACAAATGCAGATTTTTATCTATTCAAAGTATATTTAGTCTTCACAAATGTGTACCAGAAAAAAAAAATAACTCCTGGATAGCTGAATTCCAAAAGTACTACTTCTCCATATTTCTAGCCCTTGCCCTAAGAGGCAGACACATTTTCAGCTAATATTCTTCTCAGTCTGGAATTTATTAAACTAATCTAGAGTTAGTTTATTAGATAATATTGAGTATATCAAATAGATATCTTTAAAATGATAGAAGCACACATCATTTTTCTTTGAGAAAATAGAAGCTATTTCCTTGAGGAAATCAAAGTGATTTTTAAAATATATATATATTCATAATAACTTCCATGTTTCAAATTTCATATCTTTCTTTTCTCTACTTTCCCAATGCTCAAGAACCCCTTCCTAGAAAAATTGGACCCAGGAAAATTCAGGTTTCAGAAATGAACCCTGAACAGGTTCCTCGAGACCTGGACACCTAGAAATCCCCAATTTAAATATTTGTTTATACTCTAGTCATAAAAATTCTCCATGAAACCCTTGAGAGACATGAATCCATAAGGTACCCACTTTTATCTAATATTTTTCAAGATTTGAAGATCTATTTATGAAAGCAAAGAGTAGAATTCAGGTGGGCCTATGACTGATAAAGGCAGTTCTAAATCACCAAGTGAAATTTGTTGACAAGGGATGTAGCAATAAATGTAACTTACCCTAAGGATGCAAAATGTCAAGGCCTCTTGGCCCAAAGGAAGGAAAAAAACATTTTTTTTTGGTTATGTTGTGTTAGTAAGAATTTATGAAAGATGATTATCCTGAAGGCATCAGAAGTAGAATAACAATTTTATCAGAAAACTAAGGTAAAAGTTGAATGTTGAGTCTTAATTTTGTTGATATGGTTGAACAACTGGTCTTACTATTTTTTAAAATGAAATCAGCTAATTTCTTGGTTGCATATACTCATACCATTAAAGACAATTTTATTATTGATGTGGTCAAGGTACTAATTAGTTTGAAATAAATGTGTGACAAATTCACAATAGTCATTTCCTTTGCCAAAGATAGCTTTATTTAAAAGAAGAGATTACATGAAGAGGTAAAATAAAAATTTGCCACAGGTGGCAAATATGAAATAGATTTGGGAAAACAATAGGATTACAAAGAAAAGGAGTTTAGAAGAATCCATTAAAGAAATATGCCATGAATATGCGATTGACTAACAGGCTAAATCCATAGAGGAGTTTAGCAGCCTAATCAGAGCTAGCTAATAAGGAGAAAGATGCCTTTAAAGGGAAGGCACTAAGAGGGAGAGAGAGTACTTCATAGTGGACTGAGTCCTGGAAAAGTCTTAGCAAAGATTTTCACCATGGGCACATTCTTTATAGGGAAACTATAACCTTGGGAGTTTCTCAGAAGAGTAGGGGATATTCGGGGGAGCTCAGAAGGAAGGGTCAAGGAGGAGCAAATTTAGAAGGAATAAACCTAGTAGATCAGGTCCCAGACTTGTCTAAAGATATGTCAATTAATATCTCAAGGGTTGTTAAAAATGCCCAGAGATTTGAGGGATAAACAATGGAGGCTGATAAAGAGTTCCATCCTTACAAATTACTCTATAGAAACAAAAGTTTGGGACTCGGTTATGGCTGATAATAAACAGATGGGATTCTTCCTGATAAGGGAAGAAAGGAGGTTCAAAGTCTACATCATTACCACATAAATGACTTGACATTAGGAGGATGATTCTACCTAGCTAATTGATTTATTGTTATTACTAGTAGTCACATCTATGAAAATGGCACATGCATTTTTTGCTATTATATCAACTGCTATCTTTACACAAACTTTCCTAATCCACAGTCATTTCTCTCACCTTTTTGACATTTTCTGTCTAAATTACTCATTGATTCAAAGATTACTCACATGCCATAATATATTTCCACCAATTTTTCCATTCAGGAAAAAAATTTTTTTAATAATTTTTTTATTGACAGAACCCATGCCAGGGTAATTTTTTACAGCATTTTCCCTTGCACTCACTTCTGTTCCGATTTTTCCCCTCCCTCCTTCCACCCCCTCCCCCAGATGGCAAGCAGTCCTTTACATGTTAAATAGGTTACAGGATATCCTAGATACAATATATGTGTGCAGAACTGAACAGTTCTCTTGTTGCACAGGGAGAATTGGATTCACAAGGTATAAATAACCCGGGAAGAAAAACAAAAATACAAGCAGTTTATATTCATTTCCCAGTGTTCTTTCTTTGAGTGTAGCTGCTTCTGTCCATCCTTGATCAATTGAAACTGAATTATCTCTCTTTATCGAAGAGATCCACTTCCATCAGAATACATCCTCAAACAGTACCGTTGTTGAGGTATATAATGATGTTCTGGTTCTGCTCATTTCACTTAGCATCAGTTCATGTAAGTCTCGCCAGTCCTCTCTGTATTCATCATTCAGGAAATATTTTTAAATATGATGAAGAATGCTGTACTAGAAACTTGAGGAGTGACAAAAATTTCTATAAGACTTAGTTCCTATTCACATGGAGCTTGTAGTCTGGTCAAAAGATAAAAAACTAGCATAGATATAGTATGCAGCATTACATAGCGAGTATATTAGAGTTGCAAAAGAAAGAGAGGTCTTAGTTGGAAAGTCGTTATTAACCATGGTATTTGGGAAGGCTTATTGGAAGAGTTAGCCTTTGAGTAGGGTTCTAAAGGATGTGATAGAATTCAATAGCTAAAGGAAGAGCATGAAAAGAATAGCTTAAACAAAGGCATTGATGACAGGAAAATTCAGAGGAAATTCAGGAAACAGACTTTGGCCATTCAAAGCATAGAGATTGCAAATGTTAAGCAAAACAAAACTGGAAAGAGAAAATGGCGCAAGATTTTAGAAGGTCTTGAATATAAGACAAATGAGACAGATCTTTACTTAATAAATTTTTGAGAGAAGAGTTTTGAGAGCAGAGGAATGACATGGCCAAGTGGATATGTGAGAAAAATTATTCTGGCAATAGAACAACTTTTACTATTTGGAGGGCAATGAGAACCAAGCTTGGAAGACCTGTTGAGACTAGAAATAGTAGAAACAAGATAATAACAAGGGTCCAAGCTAGTATGGTTGTACTGGAGACAGGGCAAAGAAGCCAAGTAAATGCATTATTTCTGAGGCAGAATGACAGGAATTAATGGAGTATAAGGTGAGGAACATGGAAGAGTGAAAATGGATAAGGTATTTGGGAAACAAATCACAAGTCTAGCACAGAGGCAAGATTTAAGAGTAATAATGAAGCATTTCAATTATCTGTTGTAGTTTTCTCTTTCTCTGCCCCAAGCAGAGCAATGAGCAATGTCTTGACTTGTTTTAATTATCATTCCACCTTTCAAAAGATGGAGAAACAAATATGGGGAACTACTTTTATAAATCTGATTCTTCCCCCTCTCAAAATAGCAATTATTCTTAGGGCAACAATATTGAAGGGCAAATACTAGTATAAATTTTAAATTTGGAGGAAAAAATGTAAGTGTTCAAAGAAAGAAGATCTAGACTCTAATGGTCTAAATCCTACAGAGGGAGCCAGTACAGAAGTGATAGAAAACTCTTGAGTGAAATTCTGAAGATTCAAAAAGAAATAGTTTCATTGATGAGTAAAGTGGAGAATTGCCTATAGAAACTAATGTGGTTTTACCAGGAATATCGCCAACATCAAGCATCAATAAAAAGGCATATATAAAAGCTCTCATTTTGTCTCTGTCAAGTTACACACACACACACACACACACACACACACACACACACACACACACAGAGTTTTTGTTTTTTACTGGAAAAAGATCTTCCAGATTTAAAAGTCAGAGAATGTTTTTGGTATTCTAAATAGCATCTCCAGATCAACTGGCAGCAGTCTCTGCATTAAGAGCCAAGGATAAATTGAGTATAGTTTTTATCATACTTAAAGAAAATGTTTTGAGTACTCCACAAATGTGATAAAAATATTTTCAGCAATAAGGCCTATGAGTAACTTATATGCTGCATGTGATCTATAAGTTTGAATTCACTTTTCCCTGGACTCTATAAGTATTTGTGGAAGAGTATGTCATAGGCTTTGGACAAGATGTTTTGCATCATTTATGTTTACTGTACCACCTTAGAAAACATCACTTCTAAAGAGTGAGAAGTCTGGCTGACTAAATGATTACTTTTATCTTGTAGGGAAAACATATTGATAGGAGATTCACTCAATAATATTTTTTAATGACCCCTGAGTTCTCGGAGTTCTCCATAGGGGAAGATGTACCTAAGAAAGCTTTGAAAACCCAGCTCATCAACAGAGCTGGGCCTTGACATAAAAATTCCCCAGAGCTCACATGGACACACCTAGGTCTCAATTGATACAAGTGATCCACATATTTAGATTTGTACCATGGAAAGGTATAAATAGATAAAATATGATGATTGATTAAAGCTCAATGGAAATAGTGTGATTCAGAATAATGAGATCATTTCAGAAGATTCAGAAGAATTTGAATTAACTAAACAGATTTATATTACACATTTATATGTGTATATGGCCATGGTTTTTATTAATAGCTCTTTCTTTGTATTTTGTTACTTATGAATTCCTGAACTATTTATTCTTTCTACTCTTTTGTTACACTTCACAGAACCTAGGTGTGTGTGTGTGTGTGTGTGTGTGTGTGTGTGTGTGTGATATGTTTATGTAGTTTTCTCTAGTTCTTTAGATTATATCTGTAAAACTCCTGGAAAATTTAGTCTTCCTAGCCATTGTTAAATATATTACACTCTTGGCCAAAAATTTATTATTCCTTTACCTTTAGCCAAATTCTAGAAATCCAAATCTTACTCTAGTATGTCATATTCTTAAGCAGCTCTTTATTCCCTGAATTGGCTTCTCACTCTTCTAGAGAACTTGCTTTTGATTAGCAGCAATGATGCTGATGGAGTGGCTAGGTGACACAGGTAATAGAGTCAGGAAGACTATGTGGTCCTAGGCAAGTCATTTAATTGTTTGCCTCAGTTTCCTCATCTATAAAAATGAATCAGAGAAGGAAATGTACATCTTTACCAAGAAACCTCAAATGGGGTCATGAAGAGATGGACATGACTGAAAAACAGTGATGTCAATACTATTTACATGCCCTTTGTGCTTTTTCATTTCTTATCCAAAACTTCATGATCTTAAGTAGTGACATTCATGACAGCATCATGTCAGAGGATCATAGCTCTAGAGCCATAAGCTACCCCAGAGATCATCTAGTTCAACTCTTATTTTAAGAAAAACCTTTTATTGTTATCCAGTCATCAAGCATCAATAAACATAAGCATTTATACAAATAAAATCAGAAAAAGAGCACTTTCATGTGAAATGGAATTTCTACTTTTTAAAAAATATTTCAAATTTGACATAATTTCAAGATTTTGTTACTAATTTGTGTCCTATTCTGAATTTCTTTCTGTTTATTTTTAAATAATTGGTTTTTATTCTTTTCTTTCTTTTAAAAAATATGTTTCATAAATTCTCCCTCTTCCTTCTTCTGTAAATATCACCAGGAAAAATAAAACCATTTGTTGTTTGTGCCTGGAAATGTTTTGTTTTTTTTGTTTTTTGTTTTTTTTTTTTTTCCTTTTCCGCATGCCTAGAACGTTAACTCTTTACTGTCATGGGACTAGGCCTGTGCTGGTTCGCTCTGCACTGGGATTCCACACTTGATTCCCATCTTGGCTCCACGGACTTTTTCTGCTGATTTTCTAAGTTGTCTTTGATTGGAAAATGTTGTACTCCTTTCTGAGTGTTCTGATGCTCTAAAATTTGTTTAGAGTCATTATTTAAAAGAATTTGGGGCAGTTTGGGAGGAAAGGTTGAGCAAGTTCCTGCCTTTATTCTACCCTTTTGGTTCTACCTCTTAGCCCATTATTTCTTTGCCAAGACCTGGGAAGCATGATTTCTCCAACCCCTTCATTTTATAGATAATAAAACTCAAGCCCAGAGAGATTGAATGACATTCCCAAGATTACATGGGGTAATAATGTCATAAATGGGATGTGAATCAAGGTCCTCTGACCCAAAATCAATGTTTTCTCTTTGGTACCAACCCCAAATCACTCCAAATGATAGTTATCCACTTTACCAAATATTCAAAGTTTTGTTGACACATCCCAGACACATGCTCCAAAAAAAGAGCAGACCTCTCTGTTGTTGGTAGCTTTGGACAAATGATTATCTCAGTACTGCTAAGCAGGAAATGACCAACTACTTTATGGAGTGACTTCTCACCTGACAACACTTTTAAATCTACATCACCATCATTTGGAGGAGAAACATTTGCTCACATTTCAGAAAGTACAACTTTCTCCATTTCAAGAAGAACTTCATCTCCCCACCCACCCTACCCCTCCTCCCAGTGGTTCTACTGCATTCCTTTTCCCTTTGTGCCACATTCTTCTAACCTCCAGACTCCTTACACAGGTTAGAATGCCATTCTATCTCTTCAGATTCTTTTTGCTATTTTCACATGGAATCCCTTATTCTATTTTAAAAGTAATACTTTGCCCCATACCCACCGCTGTAAGCCTGAACAATGAGGAGATGTTCCTCAAACTCCTTCATCTTTTCTTCAAAGGGGTTGAGATATTTTATTTCCATACTTGCTTTACTCTTCTGTCATTCTCAATGAGATATCCTCCCACCCATCCCTACTTATTTACAAAAAGATGAATTTAGGCAAGGAAAAACAATCAGAGCTATTCAAAGTGAAATGAACTGTTTGGGTTTATTAATTACTTCTGCCAGTCATTGAATGTCTTCAATAAAAACTGAGTAACCATTTGCTGGATATTTTATAGAGATGATTATATCCTAGAGTCTTAAAAGGAATTCTCTAAAACTATTTGAAAGAGCAATAGCAGACTAAGGCACTCATGTTCAGAGAGATCCTGGATTGCAGATTACTTGAAGGCAAAAATTATATTTTATACTTCTTTTTATCCCATACATTACCTGGGGAAGGGAACAAGTATTAATAAAGCATATACTATGTGCCAGACACTGTGCTAAATGCTTTAAAAATATTATCCCACTGATGTAGCATAATGCTGAGACATTAAAATTTTTTCAATAAATATTGGCTAAAAAATTTGATCCAATTGGTAAATTAATCATTGTATTCTGTTGTTCCTTAGTCTAAACTTTAAAAAAAAATTAAGCTGACTCCCAAAAGAACCATCTATTTTCTTCCCTTGGCATGCATGTGAACACTATAACTGATCTTCAGGAATGAATATGACTATTTAGTGCATTAACTAGTTCTCTAAGATTTTTTTTTAAATTAAAACACATTCCCAGGAGGTTACCTTCCTCAGGTGAATCAAGAAATATTGGAGCAACTAAAAGGAAATCATCAATTAATTTTCCCAATGAAATTGAGGGCCAACGAAGTTAAAAAAAAAAAAAAAAAAACTTACCCAAGGTCATGTCATTCATGGGTGACAGAACTGGGACTAGAACTCAAGTCTTCTGATTCTTAGCCTAATACTCTCTTTTACATCATCCTCATGCCTGTTGACACATAAACTCAAATTGCTGTAGCCTGTCTGAAGAACAGCAGCAGAAATGTAGCAGAAATGAGAATTACTAGATTGAACATCTCTGTGATTCCCTATAACCATCCCTACTAATTTCAGATAGTCACATTATCCTGAGGATGTCTCCTATGAATTTGTATCTTCTCACTTTCCTCTCCTAAGGTGAAGAATTTACATCATCCCTCGGGGTTCTAGGATTACCCTGAGGGTTTGGCAGGTGTCTATATTGCCATCTAGTGAACCCCAACTGTCTCTAACGTTTGGTGACAGTAAGTAGTACTTCAATTCTACTAAACCACTTAACACCAATTTACAAAAGGATATTTACTTAGAAGATAACTAAGAACAAAGGTAAATTTTCTCAGCACTTCAGGCCATGCTCTTCCCTATCCTACATTAGTCTCTAAGAAGAGTGAACTCAAAGCTATATATTTTCTACATGGCATTGTTTTTTTTTATCAATTTCACATTCAAAGGAGGTAAGAACAATAAATGAGTCCTCTTCTCAGGACTGGTCTGGATTCTGAAGATCATTCCTTGCTCACTGATACTAGTTTGGCTGCAAAACTCTTCAGGTAACACAATTCTTAGAGGCTTAGTCTCTTGATCTTTCAAAATTCAGAAGGCCAGAACTTCCAGATTAATCTCTTTCATCAAAAAATGTTAAGGGAACCAAAGAAATGAGGCTTATTTTCATGGGACTATATAAAGTTGGAAGGGAGCCAAGACTTCTTCCTTTATACCATTATGTCTCATTTCAGTACTCAGCATAGTGCCTCAGGTGCTTAATAAATGTTTATTAACGGACTGACTGATCAGACACTATCTACAAAAGAATCAATGAAATCTTCAAAGAGTACAGCCACATAGAATGGCCAAGCCTTTGGTCACTGATGCTTTTTTGAAGGCACCCTCAGTTCAATCTACACTAATTTCAATCAATAGAAAAAGCTTTCTCTTAAACATATGGTTAGCAGACTGAAAACAGTACAGATTATATAAATATTTTCAAGTTCCTCTCAAGCACTTCTATTACATGTCATCATGTTTCTTCACAAAGCAGGCTCCTCCAGCTTCTTCACATGGGGAGACACAGTCAGAGGAGGACATGTGCCAGGAGATGTACCTAGGAAAGGGAGATATGAACTGAGAAGCATTGGTACCCTTCCATGTTCTTTGGACATAAATTAAGTTTTTTACCGATAGAGCGAAATTCCCACTAATAGATTTCTTGACAGAATAGACATCGCTCTGTCTCTGATTAGGTGGGCCTACCTATGAGCGAAGGAATGTCTGCAGAAGTCAACTTTGAAAATACAAAAAAGAAAAAAAAAAGAAAAAAAGACTAATCCTACCCACCATGGATGCCAGATGGTAACTGATTACCATCTGTCCATCGTGAGAAATATGACATTGATTCTAAGTTAATGGGGGCTTTAGGGAACTGGGACTTCATATGATAAGACTGCATCAGGTTCAACTGTAAAAGACAGTGAAATGAAAGCATTAGCAATAGTATAGAATCAAATCCATATAACTAAAATTTGAAGATTTCAATTTAAGGCTAGGTTTTAGTACTTACTGACTGTGTGACTTTGAGGCAGTAATTTCCCCTTTCTCTACCTTATTGAAGAATCAGGACCAGCTGACTTTAAGTTTCCTCTTGGCTTTAAATTAATGATTCTAAGATTCTAAATAAATTAACTTTTTTGAGTCTATTTCCTCATTTGTAAAATAGGATTAGTAATACTCTACCTACCTTAAGGGATATTGTAAAATGAGATAGAGTACTTTGCATCCATCAAGTTCCATGTAAATATGAGCTATTATTATTTGTTATTTTTAGCCTAGAGTGATAAGCATAAAATCAATAAGAAACATACCTTTGAAGTGTGAATAGCAGGAGTCGTTGAATTATGCAGCTGAGAAAGCGATTGAAGATAATTTGTTTGGATGTCTCCTTTGTCTCAACATATTCTACTACTTTGTGGGATACTTATTTGTGTACAAATCCTATTTTTTCCACTTTTTAAGCCCAGCACTAGGATGTGTGCTATATACTATGTACATTCAATAAGTCTTCTGAGTTAAATTGAATCAAATTAAAAGGTATTTTTGTCATCTTCCAAAGTAAAATGCATTTCATGAGGCATTTTGTTTACTCTCTCTTCCTTCAAACTTTTCAAAGTATCTAAGTTAAATTAATTTAGAAAGTTAGAGGCTAGCCAAATCTTGAGTAATTTCTTGTATTTCTAAAGATTTCTGTTCCCTTTTTTCCTTCCCAATCTTGACAGTTGTTCACAAACTAGCTGAGGAAGTGAATAGAAAGAAGGGTACATTCTGGAGGAAATGATTCAGTGCATTGCGTGTCTGTTCCCGACTTCAGATATGATATTTGAAGTAGAAGGGACGTCCCAGTTACTCAGTTTCAGTAGTGATCTTTAGAAGGATTCCAGATTCCAGGCCAACTGAGATGAAGTAGGATGAAACCTATATAATTTTCTAAACTTAATATTTTATTTCTTTTTAATTATTAAGCATTTATTTTTTCCATCCTATCTCCAATTCATGAAAAAAGATAGGAAGTGAAAGAGAAAGAGGGGAGAGGGAAGGAGAGATTCAGAGATAGACAGAGACAGAGAGAAACAGAGAGAGAGAGAGAGAGAGAGAGAGAGAGAGAGAGAGAGAGAGAGAGAGAGAGAAGAGAGAGAAAGGGAGGAAGGGAAGGAGGGAAGGAAAGAGGGAGAAAAGGAAGAAGGGAAAGAGGGAGGAAGGTATAAAAAGAAGGAGGAAGGGAGGGAGAAAGAGGGAAGGAAGAAAAGAGAAAAGGAGGGAGGGAGACAGAGACAGAGAAAGGGAGGGAGGGAGAGACAGACAGACAGAGATCTAGCCAGAGACAGAGACAGAAAAAGAATGAGAAAAAAGAACAGAAAGAAAGAAAAAAGATCCTTTACATTAAGCAAAGCATATTCCCATGTTAGTTGTATCCAAAAATGAATTTCTTATTCAATATCTTTCTTTCATGAGATAGGCATCATTCTTTTTCCCCCAGTCCTCTGAAACTGCGTTTGATCATTTAGGTGATTAAAGTTTTTGTCTTTCAAAATTGTTTGCTTTTATAATTTGATTGCTATATTATAAATTGGTCCTATTCTGCTCATTTCATTCTGCATTAATTCATACACATTTTGCCATGTCTCCTTAGAATTGTCTTTTTCCTCTTTTCTTACAGCACAAGAATATTCCATTATATTCCAATACTAAAATGTATTCATCCATTTCCCATTTGATGGTTAACCCCATGCTTTCCAGGGCTTTTTTGTTTGTTTTTGTTTTTTGCTAGCACAAA
The DNA here is from genome assembly GCF_016432865.1 of Antechinus flavipes. Classification (NCBI taxonomy): domain Eukaryota; kingdom Metazoa; phylum Chordata; class Mammalia; order Dasyuromorphia; family Dasyuridae; genus Antechinus; species Antechinus flavipes. Next base: position 252,862,023 of record NC_067400.1, read on the forward strand.
AAAAATCTTGCTTTTTAACTATTCATGCATATATAAGACCTTTATCATTTTTTAAAATTTCCTTTGGGTATAGAACTAGAAATTGTATAGCTAGGTCAAAGAGCATGAACAATTTAGTAACTGTGTATAATTCCAAATTGCTTTCCAGAGTAGTTGGACACATTCATAGCTCCACAAAGAGTATATGAATGTGCCTGTTTTCTCATTTCTTTCCAATATTTGTCATTTTTTTATAACTGTTATCTTTGTCAATCTGATAAGTTGATTGAATCATATTGAATATCAAAATTACATTAATTTCTATAATTATTAGTGATTTTACATTTTTTAGTGTGGTTATATAGACCTGTGGTTTCTCCCTGTGAAAACTATTAACATCCTTATATCATTAACCAATTTGGGAATGGCTCTTGTTAAATTTTTTAATCAGTTTCTTATACATACTGAAAATTGACTTTTATCAGAAAAACTTGCTTCAAAGATTTTTTCTTAGTTAATTCTATCCCTTTTAATCTTAATTGTATTAGATTTGTTGGCATAAAAACTTTTAAACTTTATATAACCAGAAATATCTACTTGATCTGCAATTCTCTCTATTCTTGATTTAGTCCAGCATCCCACTGCTTCTACCAAAATAAATTCCAAAGGGATACTTGACTTACATATGAAAAGTCATATAACAATAATTGATATTGTACCAATTGTGATCCTTACAACAGCACTATGAAATAGGTTCCATTATCATCCCTGTTTTTACAACTAGAGAAACTAAGACAGTATATATAAATGACTTGTCCAGAATCAAACATGTATTACATATCTGAGGTCAGATTTTAACTGATGTCTTCCTAACTCCAGCTTCTATTCACTGTGCTACAATCTTCTAAACATATTAGAAAAACAAAAATTGCCTGTCATGTCTATGGACAGGGGAAGAGTGCTATGGGTATACATATAGCAGTTTTCTTTAAACATAGTCCTCTTGCTCTAATTTGTTTTTATCCCCAATGAGCCAAGCATTATTCCCATTTTTAAGGAAGTTTCAAATCAAGCTTATTATCTTTTCCCAACATACTTTTTTCTCTTTCTTTTTTTTTTTTATTGCTTGTTTGACCTTCATTCTTTTTTTTTTCCTTTTTTTATTTTTTTATTTAATTTTTATTTAATAATTACTTTATATTGACAGAATCCATGCCAGGGTAATTTTTTTTACATTATCCCTTGCACTCATTTCTGTTCCGATTTTTCCCCTCCCTCCCTCCCCCCGCTCCCCTAGATGGCAAGCAGTCCTATATATGTTGGATATGTTGCAGTATATCCTAGATACAATATATGTTTTCAGAACTGAACAGTTCTCTTGTTGCACAGGGAGAATTGGATTCAGAATGTATAAATAACCCGGGAAGAAAAACAAAAATGCAGATAGTTCACATTCGTTTCCCAGTGTTCTTTCTTTGGATGTAGCTGCTTCTGTCCATCATTTATCAATTGAAACTCAGGTCTCTTTGTCAAAGAAATCCACTTCCATCAAAATATGTCCTCATACAATATCGTTGTTGAAGTGTATAATAATCTCCTAGTTCTGCTCATTTCACTTAGCATCAGTTCATGTAAGTCTCGCCAGTCCTCTCTGTATTCATCCTGCTGGTCATTTCTTACAGAACAATAATATTCCATAACATTCATATACCACAATTTACCCAGCCATTCTCCAATTGATGGGCATCCATTCATTTTCCAGTTTCTAGCCACTACAAACAGGGCTGCTACAAACATTTTGGCACATACAGGTCCCTTTCCCTTCTTTAGTATTTCTTTGGGATATAAGCCCAATAGAAACACTGCTGGGTCAAAGGGTATGCACAATTTGATAACTTTTTGGGCATAATTCCAGATTGCTCTCCAAAATGGGTGGATTCATTCACAACTCCACCAACAATGTATCAGTGTCCCTGTTTTCCCGCATCCCCTCCAACATTCATCATTATTTTTTCCTGTCATCTTAGCCAATCTGACAGGTGTGTAGTGGTATCTCAGAGTTGTCTTAATTTGCATTTCTCTGATCAATAATGATTTGGAACACTCTTTCATATGAGTGGTAATAGTTTCAATTTCATCCTCTGAAAATTGTCTGTTCATATCCTTTGACCATTTATCAATTGGAGAATGGCTTGATTTCTTATAAATTTGAGTCAGTTCTCTATATATTTTGGAAATGAGGCCTTTATCAGAACCTTTAACTGTGAAGATGTTTTCCCAGTTTGTTGCTTCCCTTCTAATCTTGTTTGCATTAGTTTTGTTTGTACAAAGGCTTTTTAATTTGAAGTAATCAAAATTTTCTATTTTGTGATCAGTAATGGTCTCTAGTTCATCTTTGGTCACAAATTTCTTTCTCCTCCACAAGTCTGAGAGATAAACTATCCTGTGTTCCTCTAATTTATTTATAATCTCGTTCTTTATGCCTAGGTCATGGACCCATTTTGATCTTATCTTGGTATATGGTGTTAAGTGTGGGTCCATGCCTAATTTCTGCCATACTAATTTCCAATTATCCCAGCAGTTTTTATCAAATAATGAATTCTTATCCCAGAAGTTAGGGTCTTTGGGTTTGTCAAATACTAGATTGCTATAGTTGACTATTCTGTCTTGTGAACCTAACTTTTTCCACTGATCCACTAATCTATTTCTTAGCCAATACCAAATGGTTTTGGTGACTGCTGCTTTATAATATAATTTTAGATCAGGTACAGCTAGGCCACCTTCATTTGATTTTTTTTTCATTAATTCCCTTGAGATTCTCGACTTTTTATTGTTCCATATGAATTTTGTTGTTATTTTTTCTAGATCACTAAAATATTTTCTTGGAAGTCTGATTGGTATAGCACTAAATAAATAGATTAGTTTAGGGAGTATTGTCATCTTTATTATGTTCGCTCGGCCGATCCAAGAGCACTTAATATTTTTCCAATTATTTAAGTCTGACTTTATTTGTGTGGAGACTTTTTTATAATTTTGCTCATATAATTCCTGACTTTCCTTTGGTAGATAGATTCCCAAATATTTTATGGTATCAACAGTTATTCTGAATGGAATTTCTCTTTGTATCTCTTGCTGTTGGGTTATGTTGGTGGTGTATAAAAATGCTGAGGATTTGTGGGGATTTATTTTGTATCCAGCTACTTTGCTAAAATTATGAATTATTTCTAATAGCTTTTTAGTAGAATCTCTGGGGTTCTCTAGGTATACCATCATATCATCTGCAAAGAGTGATAGTTTGGTTTCCTCATTGCCTACTCTAATTCCTTTAATATCTTTCTCGACTCTTATTGCCGAGGCTAGTGTTTCTAATACGGTATTAAATAATAATGGTGATAGTGGGCAACCTTGCTTCACTCCAGATCTTACTGGGAAAGGTTCCAGTTTTTCCCCATTGCATATGATGCTTACTGATGGTTTTAAATATATGCTCCTGACTATTTTAAGGAAAAGTCCATTTATTCCTATGCTCTCAAGTGTTTTTATTAGGAATGGATGTTGGATTTTATCAAATGCTTTTTCTGCATCTATTGAGATGATCATATGGTTTTTGTTTGTTTGGTTATTGATATAGTCAATTATGCTAAAAGTTTTCCTAATATTGAACCATCCCTGCATTCCTGGTATAAATCCTACTTGGTCATAATGTATTATCCTGGGGATGATTTTCTGTAATCTTTTTGCTAATATTTTATTTAAGATTTTAGCATCAATATTCATTAGGGAGATTGGTCTATAATTTTCTTTCTCTGTTTTCAGCCTACCTGGTTTAGGTATCAGTACCATGTCTGTGTCATAAAAGGAGTTTGGTAGGACTCCTTCAATCCCTACTTTTTCAAATAGTTTATTTAGCATTGGAGTTAATTGTTCTTTAAATGTTTGGTAGAATTCACATGTAAATCCATCTGGTCCTGGGGATTTTTTCTTAGGGAGTTGATTGATAGTTTGTTCTATTTCTTTTTCTGAAATGGGACTGCTTAGGATATTTACTTCTTCCTCTGTTAGTTTGGGCAAGCTATATTTTTGGAGGTATTTTTCTATTTCATTTAAGTTGTGGAATTTATTGGCATAAAGTTGGGCAAAGTAACTCCTAATTATTGCTCTAATTTCCTCTTCGTGAGTGGCGAGTTCTCCCTTTTCATTTTTAAGACTAACAATTTGATTTTCCTCTTTCCTTTTTTTAATGAGATTTACTAAGGGTTTGTCTATTTTGTTGGTTTTTTCATAGAACCAACTCTTAGTTTTATTAATTAATTCAATAGTTTTTTTACTTTCAATTTTATTGATCTCTTCTTTTATTTTTAGAATTTGAAGTTTAGTGTTTGACTGGGGGTTTTTAATTTGTTCCTTTTCTAGCATTTTTAGTTGCAAGCCCAATTCATTGACCTTCTCTTTCTCTATTTTATACAAATAGGTCTCTAGAGATATGAAATTTCCCCTTATTACCGCTTTGGCTGCATCCCATACATTTTGGTATGATGTCTCATTATTATCGTTTTCTTGAGTGAAGTTATTAATTATGTCTATGATTTGCTGTTTCACCCAATCATTCTTTAGTGTGAGATTATTTAGTTTCCAATTATTTTTTGGTCTACTTCCCCCTGGCTTTTTGTTGAATGTAATTTTCATTGCATCGTGGTCTGAAAAGGATGCATTTACTATTTCTGCCTTACTGCATTTGAGTTTGAGGTTTTTATGTCCTAATATATGGTCAATTTTTGTATAGGTTCCATGAACTGCTGAAAAGAAAGTGTATTCCTTTCTGTCTCCATTACATTTTCTCCAGAGATCTATCATATCTAACTTTTCTAGTATTCTATTTACCTCTTTGACTTCTTTCTTATTTATTTTGTGGTTTGATTTATCTAATTCTGAGAGTGCAAGGTTAAGATCTCCCACTATTATAGTTTTACTGTCTATTTCTTCTTGCAGCTCTCTTAATTTCTCTTTTAAGAATTTAGATGCTACCCCACTTGGTACATATATGTTTAATATAGATAGTGCTTCATTATCCATGCTACCCTTTAGCAAGATATAGTGCCCTTCCTTATCTCTTTTAATTAGATCAATTTTTGCTTTAGCTTGATCTGAGATCAGGATGGCTACCCCTGCTTTTTTGACTTCACCTGAAGCATAGTAGATTTTGCTCCAACCTTTTACCTTTAACCTGCATGTATCTCCCCGCTTCAGGTGTGTTTCCTGTAAACAACATATTGTAGGATTCTGGCTTTTAATCCATTCTGCTAACCGCTTCCTCTTTATGGGGGAGTTTACCCCATTCACATTTATGGTTAGAATGACCAATTCTGTATTACTTGCCATCTTGTTAACCCCGGTTTAGCTTTTCTCCCTTCTTTCCCCTTTCCCCCCTTCCCAGTATTAAGCTTGTGAGCACCACTTGCTTCTCACAGCCCTCCCTTTTTAGTATCCCTCCGCCTGCCTTAGAGTTCCTCCCCCTATCTTACCCCTTTCCCTCCCAGTTTCCGTATTCCCTTCCGCTTAGCTTATTCCTTCCCTTTTCACTTTTCCTTTCTCACTTTTCAATGAGGTGGGAGAAGTTTCACCATAGATTGAATATGTCTTAAGATTTTTCACTTAAAGCCAATTCTGAAGGCAGTAAGATACCCACTATATTCATCCCCCTCCATTCTTTCTCTCAGATATAATAGGTTTCCTTTGCCTCTTCATGAGATGTACTACCCCCACTCTACCCTTTTTCTGGTACAATGTCCTTTCCACATCAATTTCTAGAACAAGGTATACATGTATTCTTTGTACATCTATATAGCCGAAATATAGTTCCCAAGATTAATCTTTACCTTTTTAGATTTCTCTTGAGTTCTATATTTGTAGATCAAACTTTTTGTTAAGTTCTGGCTTTTTCATCAGAAATAGATGAAATTTGCTTACTTCGTTGAATGTCCATCTTCTTCCCTGGAAAAAGATGCTCATTCTCGCTGGGTAAGTTATTTTTGGTTGCATACCAAGTTCCTTAGCCTTTCGGAATAGCATATTCCAGGCCCTTCGATCCTTTAATGTGGATGTTGCCAGATCCTGGGTGATCCTTATTGTGGCTCCTTGATACTTGAATTGGGTTTTTCTAGCTGCTTGCAATATTTTTTCCTTCATCTGAGGGTTCTGGCATTTGGCCACTATATTCCTTGGTGTTTTGATTTTAGGATCCCTTTCAGTGGGTGATCGATGAATCCTTTCAATGTTTATTTTTTCCTCTGTTCCTATGACTTCTGGGCAGTTCTCTTTGATAATTTCCTGGAAAATAGTGTCCAAGCTCTTTTTTTCATCATGTTTTTCTGGGAGTCCAATGATTCTCAGATTGTCTCTCCTGGATCTGTTTTCCAGGTCTGTTGTCTTCCCCAGAAGGTATTTTACATTCTTTTCCATTGTTTGGTTTTTTTGGATTTGCTTGACTGATTCTTCTTGTCTCCTCGAGTCATTCAATTCCACTTGTTCAATTCTGATTTTCAGTGAAGTATTTTCTTCACTCACTTTTTAAAAATCTTTTTCTACTTGTCCCATTGAGTTCTTTTGTTCTGTGGAATTTTTTTCCATTTAGCCAATTTTGTTTTTTAGAGAGTTATTTTCTGTTTCCAGTTCACTAATCCTATTTTTCAAGGATTTTATTTCTTTATCCACTCTCTCTTTAACTGACTTCTCCAGGCTCTTTTGCCAAGCCTCCCATTTTTCTTCTAGCTCCCTTGTGAGAGCCTTTTTAATCACTTCTATGAGGTTCATCTGTGCTGAGGAACAGATGATCTCCTCCTTTGGGGATTCACTTGGGGACTGTCTGTTTTTAGTCTCCTCAGGATTTAGAGTCTGCTCTCTATCTGTGTATAAGCTGTCAAGGGTTAAAGTCCTCTTCAGCTTCTTGCTCATTCTGTCTAATAATCAGAGACAAACTAGCAAAGAAAAACAGAAAAAACTGGAGTCTTTCTTTGGGGGGGGGGGGCTGGGTGTGTTACCGAGCTTCCTCTCCAGACTGCGGGGGGCAGCAGTGAGGCACTAGCCCGACTGTGCTGCACCTGCGCTCTGAGATCCCAGAGCGTGCTGAGTCACTGTGGGGAAGGGGGGGGGGGGGAGAGGGGGGGAGAGAGGGGGGGGGCGACCAGGTCCCGAGAGACTCCAGCTGTTTGGGGTTGTATTCTTCACCCCCGGTGTTTTTAGCTTCTCTGCTGGGCTGCTGACTTGCTGCCGGAGCAAAGTATCCAAACCTGTAGCGAAGCTCTCCCCGCAGAGACGGCTGCGATCACTCCCCACCCCCTCTCCAGTCTGCTCCTGTGCTCTCACTGCCGCTGCCCGCCGCCTGCACCCGATCTAAAACCGTCCCAGCCCTCCAGTAAAGACAGACCTTTCTTGGCGAATCTCAAGGATGGCTTCTCTTGGTAACTATTTGTGGGGTTTTTTTCAGTCAAGCATTAATTCAGAGGCTTGTAATGAAGTGGATAGTGAGAGAAAGCGTGGAGCTTATGCAGCTGTGTGCCTCCTCTCCGCCATCTTAACTGGAAGTCCTTTTTTCTCTTTCTGACAACTATTTCTATCAATGTCACTAAAGCTCCTATATTCAAAACTTTGATATTGCCTTTTAACTTTTCTCTATTCTTTTCCTATGACGGTTCATATTCAAACAATTCTAAATTTTATGAATTATCCCTCTGAATTGTAACTCAATTCTATCTTCTCTATTTCCATTGCTTTCACTCTTGAATAAATCCTTATTATCACCCATCTGATATCCCCCTGATAGTGGTTATTTTATTATTTTTACAGGTATTTATTTCCACTAACTCTAACTCTCCCCACATGCAAAAAAATTTTTAAAAAGAAAAAAATCCCTATCACAAATATTCAAATTCAAGCAAAACAAATTCCTGTATTAGCCATACCAAAATTGTGCTGCATGTGTGGTGATAGAAGTGGTGGTGTTTAGGGCAGGAAGACAGCTCAGTGGATAGAATGCCAGGCCTGAAATCAGGAAGAATCATATTCCTGAATTCAAATCTAGCGTCACACATTTACTAACTATGTGATCCTGGGCAGGCCACTTACCCTAATTGTTTCAGTTTCCTCATCTGAAAAATGAAGTGGAGAAGTAAGTGGCAAATCATTTCACTATCTTTGGCAAGAAAACTCCAACTGAAGTCACAAAGAGTCATGGGACATGACCTAAATAACTGAACATTTTTGGATGTTGTTTTTTTACTGCTACAAATATTTTATTTAGAAAGGGTAGTAGAATTGTATCATGGAAGAACTGGGCTTCAGGTAAAAAACTGGGGTTCTGGTTCTGCTATTTACTAGTTAATTATCTTTAGACAAGTCACTTAAATTATCTGATCCTCAATTTCTTTTTCTGTAAAATAAAGGCAATAATATTTACGTTACTTTAAGCAGACAATATTTCATGAGCTTTAAGCTTTGGATTCAGTATTTTGTACTTGAAGAGATTCCAGAGATTGCTTATATTTTTGAATATTTTGAATATTAATGCTTTTAATTTATTTATTTAAAAAACTACTTACAGAATATATAGTGTCTATTTATTGTCTAGAATCTACTTTACAAGATTTGGTAAGGCTGAAATGAAATAATGTGCAAAGAGCTTTGAAAAATCAAAGACTATTGAATGGTGATGATAATGATGATCTTCTAGTCTAACTCCTTTGATGTGTATGTGTATATTATAAATAATGAAATTGTGATCCAAGAAAGTTATATAAGACATTCTCTGATGTCATATGAGTAATAAGTAACAGATCCAAGTTTTCAATTCAGATCTTTTGACTTCAAATCCATCATTCTTTCTGCAATACAACCCCATCTAGATTAGGTGTAGGTCTTCACATATTATAGACAAGAAAAGCCTCATTAAAGCAAAGATCAAAAAATCAGAATTCAGATTAGTATCCAGGTGCCCACAATCAATGGGGAAGATTTTGGGTACAGAAAAGAAAAAGACAATTCTAAACAGAATAGTAAACAGAAATACTACATTGCAGTAAATCATTTGGATTTGGAGTAAGGGAAAAAGTAAATGCAAGATTCTTTGTGGAAACTGAGGGGAGAAATATTACCTCTGAAGAGTCAAGGAAGACTTCTTGAAGAAAGTAACATTTGAATGGGCTAGGTTGATAAGGATTTTGAAAGAAGGAAACAAGAGAATAAGGTTATCCATTTTAAGGTATATCTCCCAAATAGTCCCCAAATCCAATACTATGTGGTTTTATAATTTTTAAAAGAAAATCTGGTATTATAACGTGATGTAAGCTAAGCAAATTCTATCAGCATTCATCAAAATAACCTATTTTTGTCAATGGTGAGAAATTATTTTTGTCAGTTCACTCTCTTATTTGAAATAATTAACTTTATGAGTTTACTGTTTGAAATATTTAAGCTACAGGATGTTACCATTCATTTTCTTCCAAGACTCTGGGTATATTTAAAATAATGTCTGCCAGTCGGGTTCTCCACAACAATCATTTTTTAAGAGTTCCAAAAAAATTTAATACAGAGCCTCCTATTGAAGGGCATTATTAATTAAATCTCTACTGGCTTTTGTTCTGAATATTTATTTTTGGTCAAACAAAAGATATCCTGTTCTTTTCCAAGGTCCATTGATTGAAAGTACAACTGTTAGGTAACTCTGCTGTTCCCACCCACTTTAAACATGACTCCTTTCCTCATTCTCCATCAACTTCTCTATTATCTTCATGAAAAGGTTAAGGTCCAAAATACATGGGTAATTTGCATATTTATGTGTCTAAAACATTTAGAGTATCACAGTGATCCTCAGGATAGCACATATGTAAGTGTTGGGAAGCTAAAAATAACAATAATTCTATTAATATTATATGCTATCATAAAATTTATAATCATACCTTAGTCTTATCTGATCTCTCAGGACAAATGTTTTTTATTAGTTGCATGGAGTTGGGTAGGGCCAGGATTGGATATCCTCCACAAGGAAGACTGAGGAAACTCTTCATGATAATAGGCCAGTCTCCAGAGCCACTTTTGCCACATTTCCATCTTGTAAAAGTATAGGCTGTCCCATAGGCTACAAGAGAAATGCTCTGTGAACCTCTCTACAATCGTCCAAACCTCAGAAAGAGATAAAAACTATTTCATGTTTATGCTTCTAAAATATTGTGTCACTATAATTTCAGTGACAGTATAAAATGAGAGAAAGAAGGGTTAGAAGTGAAGAAAGAAAAGTTTGGTTCTAGTAATGAGGTATACTAGAAAGAATGTGGGATTTGGAGTTTGAGGACCTGATTTCAAATCCTAATCTGCTGTCTGAAATCCTGTGACTCGGGTAAATTATTCCATTTTTCTAAGCCCCAATTTCTACTTCTGTAAAATGATGGAATTGGACTATATGATTTTTAAGGTCTTTTACAAGGTCCCTTTAAATCTGATAACAACTTGATAGCTGTGTAACTTGAGTAAAGCATTTTAACCACTCAGAACCTGGAAATCTCTAGGGATTATACTTCTGTGACTGCCTCTTTAACAGGGATATTGGATGGATTGAATGAGATAATGTTTTTATCTTTGATGATTTCTCCTTTCAATGCATTCTCCTTTAAAAAAATAATGTGCAACTTTCTAGTAACATTGCACTTCCTCTTCTCACATGCCTCTCATAGAGGCAGTAGTGCATAATTCCAAGGAAAGTTTTCTAGCTTTGTTTTTAATTAGATAAAAATGAAATCCTTTCATAGGGAAAAATGGACAATGGATTAACCAATTTTAATTTAATATCTTATATTATTATTAATAATAATGGATATTAATATCCATCCACTCATTCAGTTTGCCCTTAAAAAAACTTACATCTTACTTTATTAGCTAAGTACACACAAAAGTGAAGTAAAAAAGGTATGTAGTTCATAATATAGATTTTTTACTTTTTAAATTAGAAGAGACCTTTAGAGGTCATCTAATCAAAATCTCTCATTTTAGAGATGAGAAAATTAAAATACAAAAAGGTAAGGTTGTCCAAGATTGTTAGATAGCAGCAGAACTGGTATTAGAACTCAGATTTACTCATTCTTAGCTCAGTGTACTTTCCATTATCCTTCATTAGCCTCTCCAACTCCTTTAGTCAGCAAAGACATCCAAACAAATATTTGCATCAATTCTTCATTGAGATTTTCCTATATAGATAGAACCTTCATATGGCCAAAGGAGAAAAGATGTTTTCCCTTTCTTTATGGTTAAAATACATAAACCATGGGTCTCCTAAATGAGTTTTTAACGTAGATAAGAATCAGAAAACTTATTTCAGCTTCAAATTTTCTCACCCAAAAGACCATTCTCTCTGGGGGAGAGAGAAATATCTCCAGCCAAAAAAAAATAATAATTAGAATTGTGCCAAGATAAAAAAAAAAAACACACATTCCTAGGTGACATGGAAAGAAGTTTGAAATGAATAGGTTATAAGATTTTTCTTGGGTTCTACTTTTTAGGTTTGTTTTGATAAGTACTGAGTAATTGCTCTCTGGTCCTTTATTTTCTCTAAAGTAAACTTTCCCTATAGTCAAAAGGAAAAAAAAAAAAGTAAGGTCATTGTTTTCATCCTTGATTTTCACAATTTGCTTTTAGTCTTCAGGAGAAAAAAAAAAATCTAGCTATTACATGAGACACTTGGACACCTGTACCACATGAAGTAAAATCATAACAAAGCACCTCATTGACCAACAGCAAAAGAATTCCTTCTGCTCCACCCTCCCTTCCCACCCTTTGGCAAAAGACTAAGTAAATAGTTAGGTTTAGTGCCAGTACTTTAAGGTCAACAAACTTCTGCTTTGTCAGTTGAACATGGGAATTAAATCAAGTACCTTTCATGGCAACGCCCTCTCTTCTAGCCCCATGAATATCCAAGCTGGAATATTATTAGCAAAAGCACCTTGAAGAGACCTGCCAAGACTGGGTGCAGCAGACATTCTGACACGGTCACACATCACCTAGAAAACTGGGAGATGTCACCTTACCTGACCTTAGGTTACAGGAACTTTGGATTCATCTGGACTGAAGAGAACAAAGTACACACATACAGAAGTTCAGAGATATCATTATTAACTCCTACAATTTTGTATGATTTCACAGGACTTTGAAGAAGAAAGAAATTCCTAAATATTAAAGCAGTCTATAAATCTGATTTATTATTATATATTGTAATTTTATCTGTAGATTCTTTCCCTTATGAATCAGCTTTTTCTATATAGAATGTAGAATCCTTGAGGGGAAAGACTTTCTTTTTTTTTTTTAATATCCTCAGGGCCTAGCATGGGTCCTGGCATGTAGTAAGTCCTTAATAAATATTGATTCTCAACAAGCAATTTGAACATAAAGATAAGATTTTCAGTTCAGATTCATATTTTCATTATTCCCCCACAGTATTCTAGTCCAAATTATGGACTTCTGTTCATTAAACTTGGCATTTTGTCTCTTTCCTCTGCACTTTTATCCAGGTTGTTCAACCCTTCCAATATTCACTCTTTTTTCATCTTTATTTGCCTTTTAAAATCTGTTGAAGGAATGGGGAATGTTTAGTCTAGAAAAGGATCAAGAAAGACATGATTCCTGACTTCAAGTACTTGAATGGCTTTGGAGAAGGAAAACTTGTTCTGTTTACCCATGAAAAATGGGTTGAAGTTGCAAAGGGGTAAATTGAGAATTGATGTCAAGAAGTACTTTCTAATAATTAGAACTGTTTTAAAGTGGATTAAGTTACCTCAAGAGTTAGTGGATTCCACCTTCCCAGAGGTCTTTGAAAGGTTGAGAAGAACACTTGTCATACAAACTCCTTGACATAGTTATCTTTGTATCATCTTCTATATCATTTGCATATAGTTGGGCTTATATAAATATTTGTTGAAATTAGTTGTTTCCATGTGGTATAATAAAAAGAAAGCAAGATTTGGAGTAAGACATTCGTGCTGAAACCTTAGTCTTTCTCTTGATTACTTATGTGCTCTTAGACAAGTCATTAAAAATAATAATTAATAGTAATTACCATTGAGATAATACTTTAAATTTTACATAGAGTGTGACAAATAGTATCTCATTTTAACTTCAATTTTGGGAGGCAAGTGTTATCTCCAGTTACATGATGAGAAAACTGAGGCAGACAACTGTTAAATAATTTGCCCAAAATCACATGGATAGTATGTATCTAAGGCTGGATTTGAAATCATCATCCTATCTTCAGATCCAGTGTTCTACCTGATAGCCTTTCTGGACCTTAGTTTGCTTATGTATAAAATCCTTATGTATAAAAATAAAATGTCTTCTAAGTTCTCTTCCAAGTCTAGATTAATGATAGTATGAGCCCTGAAAGCAGCTATCTAGGATTGCGTAGGACTTTCAGAAAGGATCATTGTCTATTTTTAACATGTCAGTGGTACTTGGGAGAAAGTAACAGAAGGATCAGCTATGAACACTTTAGTTCAAATTTGTTTGCAATTCTGATTCCTTTTGAAGATCCTAGCAACAACTTTTTTTTAAATAACTTTTTACTGACAGAACCCATGCCAGGGTAATTTTTTACAACATTATCCCTTGCACTCACTTCTGTTCCAATTTTTCCCCTCCCTCCTTTTATCCCCTCCCCCAGATGGCAAGCAGTCCTATACATGTTAAATGTCATAATATATCCTAGTACAGAAGGTAGAAATAACTCGGGAAGAAAACAAAAATGCAAACAGTTTACATTCATTTCCCAGGGTTCTTTCTTTGGGTGTAGCTGTTTCTGTCCATCCTTGATCATTTGAAACTGAGTTAGATCTCTTTGTCAAAGAAATCTACTTCCATCAGAATACATCCTCATACAGTATCATTATTGAAGTATATAATGATCTCCTGGTTCTGCTCATTTCACTTAGCATCAGTTCATATAGGTCTCTCCAAGCCTCTCTATATTCATTCTGCTGGTCATTCCTTACAGAACAATAATATTCCATAACATTCATATACCACAATTTACCCAGCCATTCTCCAATTGATGGGCATCCATTCATTTTCCAGTTTCTAGCCACTACAAACAGGGCTGCCACAAACATTTTGGTACATACAGGTCCCTTTCCCTTCTTTAGTATCTCTTTGGGGTATAAGCCCAGTAGTAGCACTGCTGGATCAAAGGGTATGCACAGTTTGATAACTTTTTGAGCATAGTTCCAAATTGCTCTCCAGAATGGTTGGATTCGTTCACAACTCCACCAACAATGCATCAGTGTCCCAGTTTTCCCGCATCCCCTCCAACATTCATCATTATTTTTTCCTGTCATCTTAGCCAATCTGAGTGTAGTGGTATCTCAGAGTTGTCTTAATTTGCATTTATTTCTCTGATCAATAGTGATTTGGAACACTCTTTCATATGAGTGGTAATAGTTACAATTTCATCATCTGAAAATTGTCTGTTCATATCCTTTGACCATTTATCAATTGGAGAATGGCTTGATTTCTTATAAATTTGAATCAGTTCTCTATATATTTTGGAAATGAGGCCTTTATCAGAACTTTTAACTGTGAAGATGTTTTCCCAGTTTAGCAACAACTTTCTTTAAAAAAAAATCTAAACTTTGAATTGAGCCCAAAGGACTGTTACTCCTTATGAGAAGATAAAATAACTTCTATTCTTATAGTGCACATATTCTTGTCACTGATGTATCTTTTCCTATCTCTATATTCTCTCCTTCTAATTAGACTTAAGTTCTTTGAGGGCAAGAGATCATGATTTCTATTACTTCTGAACCTCCACAGATCCTATTAGAATATTTGGTATATGATATTCTGTTAATAAAGTCTTTTTCTATTTGGCCCCAGCCCAAGATAGAGCCAAGAATCCATGACAGAAAAATCTGCTCAAGAAACTTTTCCCATTAGAAAGCAGTGAGTCAGGGAAACAGAACTGAACATTCAAATAGTTGAGCTGATTCAGACTGAACAATGTGAACTATTACTCCTTTGAAGCACTTGTCTTCTTTCTAACCTCCCCTATTCCTTCCTATCTATGATTCTCACAACAATGAAGAGAAAATCTTTCCAACTGTAGTGGCCAAATCTGAATCTTATCATACATAATTTTCTACCAAAGACCCTAAATGGACCCCCCCAAAAAAAAAAAAAAACTTGTTAAAGATGGTTTGTTTTTCTTTTAGTTTTTTCCAAGATGTTGGGAAAGAAGGCTCAAGTGATAACTGCTTTCCTTCTCAAGTAATTAAGACATTCATCATGACCAAAGGGGAGAATGTCCTAGCTCTCTACCTCTATCCCCATTCTACATAGTTAATAGTCAGTTGCCTCCAGGAGGGAATCTGGACTAAGCAACCAAAAGCAGGAATAGAACTTTCAGAGTAACTCTGTACCTTCCTGGTCCTGCTCCAATATAGACCCACACCTCCAGAGACAATGAACTATTATTAAGTCAACAAAGTTAATTTGACAGGGAAATGGGATTCCATAAGATAGAAGGGCTGGAGAATAAAGGGCACTGCACTTAAAACAAGTCACAGTGTTTCTTATAAAATTCCTTTCTTCCAGGTGGCTTTCAATTATCACTTTTGAGAAAATTTAAAGCTTCTTTCTCTAAATCCTGACTATTCTCTTCTGGGTGTTCTTTGAACAGGAGATATGGATAATATTAACTCAAATTCCCATTTCCACCAAAAAGACTTCATTCCAGTTTGGAAAGAGGACTCCAGATGTTTTCCCATTATGGTGGCAGACTTTCAGAAAGACTTCACTACAGAATCCAAAAGAGAGTCGGAAAAGAGGTGAGGTTCTACTAAATTGTCTTACCTTCTGTTTACTTCTATTCCACAAAGGTTTCTTAAGCATCTACCATTTGCAAGGCATTATCTTGAAGGTTGAGATTGGTTTAGTGAAATAATATAATCAGCAGTCTATGTCTATATGGTACCTCTGAAAATATGTCCAATTCATTTTTTTTCAGCTTTCCTGCTAAGCAAGAGATTTGGTTGCCCCATAGATTTTGTAATTTGGTGATCCAGAAGCTCCAAACAACTAGCTTTTATGATCAAACTAGTCTTCAGGGTATTGTCTTTATCTGATTATTACATGGTCCTAATAGCCAAGTTGAATTGATTACCCCATAAATTTGCCTGACTTAACAGTAAACAATTCAATCATGAGGATGCCAGGTCCAGTGTTATAGCATTCCATATAATTTTTTATCATCTTTATCATTTTTTATCATTCTTTATCACTCAATTGCCAATTCATCCCAAGTGACAGAGAGGGAGGATTATTAAGCAGTCCAGGGTTATCAACTAAGGCCACAGGAGTGTAGGTAGGAAAAGGAAGTGAATTCTCCTCAAGATGCCACTGTACCACTTTCTCCCTCCCTCGGGACCATGTTAAAACAGTTCATACCTTCTAAGGAAGCTCAAAGAGTGTTTTGCCTCTGAGAGGTTTTTTTTGAGGGAAGAGGTACTACTTAGTATCTAGGACAAGTGATTTTGATGAAGAAAAATAGGGAGGAATCTAAATCATTGGAACTGTATAAGGAATTTTTTGATAAGCTTAGATATTAAAAAGTAGAACAAAAGATGGGGATAATAATAATAATAGGATTTCAAGTTTTTAAAACATTTTAAAATATCTCATTTTATTCTTAAAATAATCCTGATTTTAGTAGATATTATTCCCTTGCAGATAAGAATACTGAGGCAGACAGTAGTTGTTGATTTTTCCAGAGTTACATGTGTATTAGGATTGAACTGAGGTCTTCCAGACTCCAAGCCCCATCTCCATTTACTTCATTACCTACCTATACAAGATCGATTAGTTTGGAATCAGTTGAAAGGCCACACTTAAAGAGTATCAACCACAATTTCTATGTATCTGCCCTGTGCTCTTTAACATTTTTATCAACTAATTTTGATAGAAACATGACACAATGATGTCATTGAAGATGACACAAAATTACGTGAGAGAGACAAAATTCAGGATCTTGAAAGGTGGTTAAATTGATTAATGAAGAGAACTTGACTTAAAGATCCATACTCAAATCCACTTTCAGATCCTTACTAGCTGTGTGATTAGATTCAAATTATTTATCACTGTCTTTGTATCCTTGTCTGCAAAATGCAAATAATATGACCTACCTCTTAGGCTTATTATAAAGATCACTTGAGAGAATATTTGTGAAGTACTTTTAAAACATTAAAATGTGATTTAAGTGCTACTTATTAATAATATTACTGGTAGGCTAGATAAAAAATTGAACCATGTCTAATGAGATGAAATTTTAGGAATAAATATAAAGTATTACACTTACATTCCCCAAAATCAACTCAATTTTTTTTATATTTATGTATCTTCTCTAGACTTACAAATTGTTATATATACATTATCTGAATGAGTTTCAGAATAACTCTGCGAAGTTTTATATATGTGTATATATATATATGCATATGTGTGTATATTAACATACTCATTTTACAACTCTCTTGTAAGCTCAGAGTAGTTAAGTAATTTGCTTATTTTAGCACAGCCATTAAATATATGAGAAAGGACTTGAACCTTCATCTTCCTAACTGGAAGATCAATGTTCTTTTCAGAAGAAATCAACTTCGAGGGTAGCTAAATGGTAGTCAATAGAGCAGCAGTCCTGATGTTAGGAGAACCTGAGTTCAAATATGACTTCCTAGCTATGTGACCTTGGGCAAATCACTTAACCTCAATTGCCTCACCAAAAAAAAAGAAAAGAAGGTTTTATCTAAGGAGAAATTTCCTAATTAGAGCCATCCACAAATGTCATGAGTTGTCTAAGCCAATAGCAATTTTCCCCTGACTAGAAGAATGAAAATTAAAACAGAGCGATTGTTTATAATGTATTTTGTGGAGGGAATTTTTTTTCAGATGGTGGATTAGTGATTGTATTCCTGTGGAATTACTATTCTTGATGGAAATTTATATGTAGACTTGATTAAAGGTAACAAAAGAGAGCAGAGGTTCTCTTGGAATCTCTTCCAATTCTTATTTCTGATAATAAAATCCTCAATTCATTTCATATGATCCATCCCTTGACAAAAGAGAGACAGGGCTGAATTTACACTGAGACTAAATACATAGCCTCCTATTATTTCTGCATCAGCCTAAAACTGCACAAGCCTCTGATAGTCAAGAAAACATATAACCTTTAATTGTTCACATTCCTGGCTATGTGCACTCTCATATGAATTAATAGCATGGGGCACCATCTAGTGGTTATAATGGTAGTTTGAAAGCCTCATTTAGTAGGCTATGTTGGTAGTTAGCTGGTTAGCCTTGCAAAAATAATACTTCTTGTGGGAAATAATTCCATAGTAAATTACATACAAGATGACAAGAAGTTTTCTGTCTGTAAATTCTAGTTATATCAATTGAGGTAGCTCATCTACATAGATGGGTGTTTAATCAATTGTAGAATATCTATTCCTGATTGAATTGTTTCTCACCAGTTAAAACTGGAACTGTTTAGTGATTGAATTGCAATAGTCTTAGTCGAGAGAATCCATAGGGTGAAAAATATTTTTTGTTTTTCCACTCCAGGAAAACTTTTCCAAATTCTATATATTTATAAATTCCCCTTCTATTATCAAAGGTTATTTTTAGTATAAATATCTGGCAGCATATTCCAGAAAATGACTTTTTAGGCACCATAAATGTGATGTTATTTTTCTTTTTTCTCTCAAGCTGAAACTATTTCAGTAAGCTACAAATGTTAGGTTTGGATAAAGCAACCATGTGAGGAACAAATTGAACTCAAAGCCATCTCTTGTGTCAGAGAAATTCAACTCCAGGATGAATAGATTATCCCAATTTCACATCCTGAGGCTAGTTCCACCTCTACCAAAGCCAAAATACTTTTTTTTAAATGTTCGTTTCAGAGCGGATTCAAAAGGTTAGCAAGCTTAGTAAGATGGAAGGAAAAACACTGAGGCTTCAGTCACAATGTATAGAGGATAAATAGTGTAAAAACTAAAAGATTTATAAGGTAAATTGTCCTGGGTTGATAAGTCTGGGGGATAAACCTCATCAAAACTGTCAGCAAGAGGTCAGTGGATAAAGACTGACAGTGATTCTGCTCTCTTATGGTTCTCGGAGTGCTCTATTTTATTCCTAGCCCTTTTCTTCATGATAGTCTATTTTTGATTTATTAAGTCTTATTGGCATAAAAGGTCATGAGATACTGACAGAAGAAAGTGACTGAGAATGAAAGTTATTAATCAGGGTAGGGCTTACTAATTAATGCTTCCCTCCCAATTGGGAATCCCCCAAAATGCAAAGGGAAATGAAAGTTACTAACAGTTTAGAAACAGAAAAAGTCAGATTTGAAATCACAAAGTAGCATGTTGGGAACTGTTAGGACCAGATTTCTAAGTTCATTTCTAAATCTAAAACTCTGTGATTTTACATCACTCTCAGTCTGACAAAAAGATATTTTAAAAGCATAATCTCATTACTTGCTTGTGTTCTTTTCCAGCCTGTTTTTAGAAGTATTATGTTCAGAAAAAGTAATATTTAATATTCAAAATATATGGATAACTTGGGTGACAGAACCTACACATGAACATCTGAAGACTTCTCAATACATCATCCTCAAAAAGAAGATTAAATATCTATTTGGCCACATTTTCCCTGTATATAACAGAAAGATATAAGAAATCTAAAAGAAACAAAGATATTTTAGACAGGATCATAATGCAATAAATGTTTTAAGCTAACAGAACAAACTTGCAAAGTTCATTTTTTAAAAATATTGGCCTTTTGAGTACAAATTGTAATTAGAAATAATCTCATGAAAACTCTATTGGAAAACAGGAGAAGACGCAACTGTTAATTGTTTTCATACACCCACAGAATTAGAGGCTTTCCTGGCCGCTATTCTAAGAGTCATTAATAATCCTGATTTATTTTTAAGTCATCTGTTCAAAGTTGTAAATGTTTTATATGGTTAATACTACATATGGATAGAGCAGAAAGCCTATATTTGTCTCCATTCTCTTAAAACATATATAATTTTCTTTATTGTTTTTCTTTAGACATAAGCAGAAAATAAAAAAAAGAGGGAAAAAAATCACCAAAGGAAGTCAGTAGAAAGATTAGTTTAATTTATGAATTTTTACAATCAATTTAATTTTAAGGCACATGAAGAGTACATAGATGTTCTGTGTCTAGAACTAAAAATCTTTAGCTCTTGATATTACTTCTACAACATTCATATACTATTTCTCTATTACCTAAAAGATTGTATCATAGCACTTAAGTTAAAGTAATTCCTAAAAAGAGAAAAAGATAGAGTAAGAAATTCAGATTTTGTTCTCATTGACACCACTGACAATTACAACATGAACTAGGCACTGGAGTTCCAGAGGTTCATGTCTAAGGAATACATGACCTTTCTCTCAACTTAACTATAATAATCCAATGAATAAAGAAAAGAAAGTAGTCTCTGCTTCATGAGTGTTTTGTTCCTTTGAAACCAAGTTTTTGCTTTAGACATTTATATCTGTAATGTATGTTTCAATAAAGCTTCTGTGAATTCCATAACATGTGTGCAGGATATATAAATAGAAAACTTTATATGATGTGACAGAGATATATCCCAATAGACAACAATTTATACCTCGGCTGAGACAATTTTATTATAGCCTTAGAACACTCACCTTCCCTCTCTAGGCCTCAGTTTTTATTCATTCCCCCCACTCCACTCCTCCCCCCATAAGGGGGTCAAAATAGAGAGTCACCAAAGTTCCTTCAAATAATTTATGGTTTTGTTTTCTGTCAATTCTCATTATATAAGGAATCTCTCATGTAACTAATTAGAAGCTTTGTCTCCACTTCCAAAAGTCTTTCCAATTCCTAGCCAATAATACAGTAGCTTATGATTGTTGAGTACAGATATGGTGTCAATAAAACTAGAAACCCTCTTTTTAGTCAACATTTTCCATTTCCCCAAACTGCTGAAAAGTAGCCAAACTGAACTGTGTGAGTCTAGGGAAGGTACTAAGAGATAGGGAAGTAACTCAAGTACTTTAAGAATACCTAATTCATACACGGAACAATCAACTCTTGAAAAACTGAGAAGTCTGTCCCTAAGAATAAAAAGTGGGAGGAGAAGAGGTGCTATTAAAATTCCACATCTGGCCCCTTTGTCTTCTGGAAATTTTCTCCCAAATTTAAGCCAAGATTGAGTCTTAATGCTTTTGTGGAAGGTGAAATGAGAGGGTTTAGGAAAGAAATCCATTAAAGTAAGGAATGAGTTTGTATATAGAAGATTTATTTTCACTTCTCGAACTATTCTTCAACCCTTTAACACCTTGAGTCAAAAGACAGTTTGATACAGTGGAGGAACATCCTAACATAGTAGAAACCAGAGCTGGAAGCCCTGGCTTCTAATTCCTGATATGACATGAGTGAGCTGTTTGGCCTTGAACAAATCATTTACACTCTGTGGGGCTTAGTTTTCCTCCTCTGTAAAATGATAGAGTCAGACTAAGAAATCTCTAAGGTCCCTTTGAACTCTCAAATTCCATGAATAATTTTTTTTTTAAGTTCTTCCATGGACAATTGTCAAGGGGTTTGGCAAAAGTAACCTTCAGCTGTTCCTTTCACTTAAATTGACATTTCAGTTGTGAGAAATCAAGATATAAGATAATGACAGCTAAAAATGTCTGAGAGAGAAAAATGAAAAATAAAAAAAAAAATCAAGCAACAATTTTAACCATAACATATCTTTGCTTTGAAAGTGAAACCACTAAAATATGCTATCCTAAACCAAAGATTATAACAGCCCGTTATTAATATTGAGTTGGACAAGGGTGTGTATTTCACATCAATGGATATTGGGTCTATAGGGACAAGTAGAATGCATGCATGCTATTTTACAATGAGCAGATCACACTACAAGTTTGGTTTTGGGTTTTTTTTTTTAAAGGATTGGCCATTGGCAAAACCTAAAAACAAAACAGGAAAACGTTTTTTTGGTGCACCACTTGATCCATTTCCATCTCTAAAGAAAACCAGAAGAGATTATGGCGTCACTTCATCCTTTTCGCCACATCAGAATATGCATACTCAATCTCCTGGTCAGCAGGGCAGGTATTTGTGAACTCATCTCTAGTGTAGGCATTGTTTAAATATCTCCAAAGGCCAGTCATTTCAGAGGGAAACTCAAAATTCCTGTATTTCTTGGCCACAATCTGAAACCAAAGAAAGAATAATCAGAAGAGGGAAAACCCCAGTAAGATAAGCAATCATATTAGGCAATTCTGAAAGAACTAGCTTTATCTTCTTTCCCAGTTCCTGAGTTTATCAAACTAGCCCAAAATATCCCCACAGAGAGAGCTGTATTTAGGAAATGGAAAAGGGCAGTTTGGGGATCAAAAACCAATGTTATTTTTTGTAGTCCTGCTGAAACTTATTATTGAGACCAACATGGAACACATCAATGTTACTGTGGCCTTCTTAATGATAATGATTCAGGAGAAATCCTAGAGTGAATAGGAGTCATTGAACTTCAAGGGAAGTAGAAAGTTCCAGAGCGACCTCTTGGAAAACTTGGGTTTTGAAGAAAATTAATAAGAACTTAATGACCTCGCCAAACTGGTGTCAATTAAAGAATCAATGGGTAGGTATTTGTATAAAGTGAAAAATCATTTGTACCACCTTATTCTGTAATATTTATTTTAAAATAATTAATGATGGGAGATAAAAGTATTTTAAAAGTTATTCTATTTGAGGAGTCAGAGAACCTATACTTCACAGAAAGTTATTGTCCACATTACTTATACCTGTCAGGAAGGACTACCCTTTTTCCCATTTAATATTTCTAATCAGTTCCTGAGTTCTTTGAAATCATAATAAAAGTGTATCCTTCAGAGTCGTGAAGATCAAATGACATAAAATATGAAAAGTGCTTTGCAAACCTTAAAAGTTATTGTTGTTCTTGTTGTAGTTGTTGTTTAGATTTTCTTTTGGAAGAATTATAGGCAGGTGATTATTCTGTTTGAATTTTTGCGGACACACTGCTTTAACAATAAATTTGGTGGGATTTATAGCAACTGATTATTGGTAAATGTTAAGAACATCTCTTCTGTTCACCCCCCTTTTCCTTATCTATGCACTTCAGTAACATTGGTCTGGCTTTTTACAGGTTTAACTTTAAATGATGAAAGATGAATGGTGTATGTGTGAACTATAGCATATTACCAACGAAGTTTGTGTGCCTAAAAGCAATCATAAAAGATATTTGTCATTGTAAACAAAGGAATCAGAGAAAGAAGAAAGAGGAAAGGAAAAATTCCTAAAACAAGGAATAGTTAAATCTTCTAATAACTTCTTCAATTGGTCCCAATTTCATAAATGATCTTAATGTAATTTGGAATTGTTACTTTATTTCACCGAAATTTAAAAGGTTTTCATGATAAAGTTAAAATCAGTCTGTAGAGATGGTCAAAGTAAAAGTGGGATCAAAATTTCTACTGCACATAAGTAATTTGAAGACAAAAGTCTGAACTCATATTTTGCTCCTCTACTACCCAAAGGTTCCTAAATTTGTATACCATAGGCACAAAGTAAGCATGAATAGAAAGCAAAGCTATAATTAGTTCTCTGAACAAAGTGTGAATGTGTTTGAAAACAAAGATTGTAGGACTGAGAAATAACAACAGTTAAAGAGAATAAGGGTTCCTTTTTTAAAAGCTAACAGCACTATTAACTCCAGCTCTAACAATATGAAGTGCATTACTCCTATCTCTGTAATTTTAGGGAGGCTGGGCCAAATCCTAAATGGGCCTAAATGGGCCTAAATCACATGAGGAGGAAAATTGATGAAACAAAATCATTGGCAAAATCACAAAAATATACAACATCATAATGAAAATATACAAAAAAAGAAAGCTGACACTGAATAATTATAATAATCAATCTTGGTCCCAGGAACAGATAATGAAACATACCTCCCCACTCTTGGCAGAAAAT
The DNA here is from genome assembly GCF_016432865.1 of Antechinus flavipes. Classification (NCBI taxonomy): domain Eukaryota; kingdom Metazoa; phylum Chordata; class Mammalia; order Dasyuromorphia; family Dasyuridae; genus Antechinus; species Antechinus flavipes. Next base: position 252,886,068 of record NC_067400.1, read on the forward strand.
AAACTACTGCAAGAGTGGAATGCTTATGTTGTGATACAGTCACTGGGTTGATTGGTTTTGTTTTTTCTTTATTATAAAGGAGAACTTAATCTGGGTATATATGGAAATGACTATGATATAAAAACAAAATAAATCAATAAAGCATTCCTCAAAGTCAACAGTTTGGAAGTATGCTTCTCTAGAGCTAGAAGGGTATTTTTTTAAAGACTTGCAAAGATTCTTTCTAAATTTTACAAGGATCCCTAGAAAAGATTGCTGCTGCACTTCTAAGAAGGGCAGTCCAAAGCCACTTTGTTATCCCTCCTAGCTGCTAGAACATTGCCTTTAGTTCTTAGGCCCCTGTCGAGAAAGTGTATCTGTGGACATACTGGAGCAAGTGTTGAGGGTAAAGTGAATGGAGCAACCCCAGATACCTCATGAGACTATCTGCCATCTTGATTTCATGAATCCGAAAGGGAAGTACTTATTATTAGAAATAGTTACAAGTTGGACTGATTTTGATTCAACTCATGATTCTAGGGTTGTTCTTGTTCTTGTCCTTATTTTGTTTTTTGGTTTTTTGTGATTGGCCAAAAATGGGTGATTTTTTCAACCTATGTGAGAAGAGAAATCCAAACCTTAATGATATGGAGCTTAGGTAGAAGATTACAATCTGCTAAACTGAGTTCATTCCCATCGAGGAACTTCCTGTTGGAAACAGTGATGTCTTCTGAATTATAGGCATCAATTTCATCAGGCAGAGGGGTATTTAAGTAATTATCTAGTTTCTTCAAAGCTTTTATCAGATTTTTTTCCAAATCTAGAATCAAAAAAGAAGAAAAATTACAAAGAAGCACAATTAGAGGTAATGTCTGGTTCAAGAGATAAGTTCTTTGGGTTCAGGAAGTCAGTTTAGTTCATTCCTTGTGTCAGACAAAGACTACCATTTGAGAGATCTGAGTTAAAGTAACAACTCATAAAATGATGAATCTTGCTGGAGGAAGTCTCACAACTGTGCTTACAGGATACATTACAAATTTTTTGTTAGCCAGCACTACTTGGGTCCTTACCACAGCAAGGCAATCGTTATATATTTCCCAAATTAATTTTCTCTCCCACTTTCAATAAAAGCTGTTTCAAACTTTTTCTTCTTTCCTCAAGCCTCCCACACCTCCTTCTCCCTCTTCGTTCCACTGAGGACTTTACTCAGAAAAATGAGGTCATTCAATCTAAGCCCCCTTCTTATCCATTCTCTTTAATCTCACAACCTCTTGATATTATCTCCCATTCTCTTCTCCTTTCCCCTAGCCTTTTACAAAAAGGAAGCCCTCCTCCTTTCCAAGCCCAACCTATTTACATTTAGACCACATCGATTCTTATTTCTCCTAGTAGACTGTATTCTTCCTCATCCTCCCTCTTTCTAGAATCTTCAACCTGTCTACCAGTTCCTTCAAACATGCTCAAGGTGCTCCCATTCTAAAGAACCCCCCCCAAAAAAAAAAAAACTCACTTTTACTAGTATTCGCAATCCTCTCAAGCTATCATTCTTTATTCATTTTCTCAGATCTTTCTCCTTCCACTTCCTCACCTGTCATACTCATTCCTTAATCTTTTGTAATCTGTCTTCCAATCTCATCACTCAACTTAAACCGTTCTCTCCAAAATTACTGTTGACATATTCATTGTGAAATATGATGGTCACTACATCTCTACATATTTAGCACTGTTGACTATTCTTTCCACTTTCTGGGCCTTTATGACATTATTCTCTCTTGGTTCTTCTCTTCTAGATCTAATCCTACTTTCTCAATCTCCTTAAACATCTCATCATCCATGTAGTGCCTCCTAACTGTAGGCATTATTTCAAGTCTCCATCCTGGACCCTCTTCTCTTCTATCTATATTATCTTACTTGGTAACCTTCTCTATTAGTTATTACTCTATTACCTCCAAATTAGAATGTAAACTTTTCTGTTTAGTTTTTAAAGTCTTATATAATTAGATATCTTTCCAGTCTCATCTGGAGTGACCTACACTAATGAAATCATATTTCTGGATTTTATTTATTTAGATGTTTGTTTTTGCTGAGGCAATTGGGATTAAGTGACATGCCCAGGGTCACACAGCTAAGTAGTATTAAGTGTCTGAAAGCAGATTTGAATTTAGGTCCTCCTGATTTCAAAGCTGGTGCTCTATCCATTGCACCACCTACCTGTCCCACATTTCTGGATTTAAAAAAAAAGTTATTTCAGAGTTACTAGTCTGCATTTGTGGGTTCCACACCAAAAGTTGATGAAATCTCATCCTGTTTGAGAGCCATGAAGAACCTTAAAAGTCATCTCATCCAACTTTATTGATTTAGAGGTGAAGAAATTAAGTAATAGAATGATAGAGTTATTTTGTCTAATCATACAGATAGTGGTCTGAATTTCTGGAATTCTAGGTTAATGTTTTCCTCAGGATTCTAAATTACCCAGAAGATGCAAAAAGGAGAGAGACAGAGAGAGGAATTGTAAGGAACTCACTCTCATTGGCATCCTTTTTGGTATTTTTTATAAATGCAGAAAATTTTGCAAATACATCATTTCCTGCGGAGTTTGATTCCATGTGTTGGGTTCCAAGCTTAGGGTACCTGTGGAGATCAAAATGAAAGATGTCACTGACATTTTTCCAGAGTTATTTTGAATTATTGCTTGTGAAGAAAGAAGAAATCTTTTCTAAGAGAAAAAAAGCAAATGAAGAACTTAAAGTATTTTCCTTTGAGGACTGCCCCCCTGCCTTCCAGGGAGTCCTCCTAATAGTGTACTAGAAAGAGCTGCTCTAAGTTACAATAGCTCTGTAGTTATCTGGCACTGAGAAGTGAAAGTATCTCAGTCCCAATTCTACCCAAATTTTTGAGTGGGATAGTGGCATAAATATTACATCAAAAGTATTTACTAAGTACCAAACTGTACTATTATGCTAAATGCCTTACAGTGTGCAAATAGAAAAAAGTTTCACAATCTCCCTTTTCAACAAATGTTAAGAAGCAAGAACATTGCTATCAAAACATAAATCAGCCAACTAGTCAACTAGTGTTTTTTAAGTACCTATAATGTGCCATGCAGTATGCTTAGCACTGGGGATAAAAAAGGCAATTCCTGCTCTTAAACAGCTCTTCATTTAACAATATGCAAACAATGATATCACAATCACTGTGTACAGGATAAATTAGAGGTAGTTTCAGGAGAATAGAATGTAAATTTAATTCCTTTCTCAGTGCTCCTTGCAAAATTTTACATTCTTTTTTTTTTTTTTTTTAAATATCTTAACTAAACTAGTTCATTAATTTCCCATGAAGTACCTTGGTGGGGCTAATTTTTCTTCTAAGAATTCCTCGATCTTATTCACATCTGTCTTTACTTCTCCGTCAAAAGTCATAAAAGGTGGGTTTGTTCCAGGAGCCAGATCCTGCAAGTCTGCGGGTTTTCTAAGAGGAGATGAACAATGGAGTTAGCAGGAAGCAGCTGCTTATTAATATTCATTTCCTTTACTTAGTGTATCAATCTGCTCCAATTTTGTCAGAATAATTCTTGTTATTTCAAAGCAAATTGTCATGTTTATGATCATTTTCAAAGGCAAGAAGAACAAAAGAATTCCTTTAAATGAAGGTTTTGATTCCCCAGGCACAGGCATTGGAGAACAGCTTGACCCATGGAGCTGAGCGGCTCTACAGTATACCCACCTCCATACTCTAAATGCATATAACTGATCCTCAATACAAAATAAGGTCCACATTAACTGGAGGAGTTTGTTCACTACTTCATACTCTTCTGCCCTCCTAGACCATATCCTTTGTGTTAACATTTATACTCAACTTTTAGATAACAGATAAAAATATATACACATATACATTGTGATAGATATGTCTGTGTATGTGATTTCATCACATAGAGCAGGAGGCAGGAGAGTTATCTGAGGTAGGGTTGCGGGGAGGAAAGTATAAGGGAGTAGGAAAAGGAGTTGGGGGATCAGGAGAGTATAAAAAAGGGGAATGGACAAAAGAAAGAGTGAGAGAGGAAAATTAGAAATTAAAATACTCTATGGTCCTCTTACCTTTTCAAGTCCACTGTTGTAACATTAAATATAACACCTTTTAGCCAAAGTATCATAAAGAGTCGCTGAGAAAATGGGCAATTTCCAATGCTCTCACCATCATAACCAGCCTACAAATTTAAAACAGAATTTTTAAGGTCTTCAGCTAAAGTAATTTCATATAAGTAAGGTATAAACTCCACAATAGAAATGCAATGGCTGATATAAGCCATTGCTAAAGTTTCTTTCTAGGACATTTTACTCTTTTCCCATGTTTATCTAGGTGGAATCTGACATGATCAAATGGAGGCTAGGGGAGTAAAGGGAACACAGCAATAAATAATTCAGCCAACTCTACTTCCAATATTGACTCCTTTGATTTATTGAACATTTCTTCCGTCATTTATCAACTCACACTTCCTGATAGCAGCTTTCAACTAAGGTTTTGGGAAGAAAAAATGGCAGAAAAGAATGAAGAATGAGCACTAAGAATTCCTCCAGTGCTCTCAAAGACAAATGGAATATTATTTTTCTCCTCTTTCAGTGGGTAATATCAGTAATATTACCCACTACCACAATACAATGTAAAACTCCCGTTGCAAACTATAAGCAAGGGATGATTTAAAAAAGCAGAGATTTGGGTTCAAGTCACAGCTCAAACATCTTCTCTCATGTGATTTGGAAAAATTATATCCATTCCAATTTCAGTTTTCTCTTTTACAAAGTGAAAAAGAGAAAAAAAATTCTATTAATATAAAATATTACATGTATTTCCAGATTAAGTCACTGTCTTATTAGTTTTGCTTACTAGTTAATACTTAAAGCTTTGTTTTACTGCGACCTCTCAAGAAGTGGGAATAACGTGCAAATGTACGTAATATAAACACAAAAAAGTGAAAAAATGAGAGCTGCCCTCCCCTCCCCATCCAAAAGAATAAAGCAGAAAGATTTCACAAGAATGATGGTAAAAAGCAATGAAAAATATTACCTAGGTCTCCTTTGACAAGTTATTCAGTCCCTTGGATCCCAGTTCATTTAACTGTAAAATAGGGAATTGGACTAAACTGCCTCTGAAATTATATCCAGCTCATCTATGATCCTAAGAACCCTAGTGTCCTATCTATATCTAATATTCTATAAGTCTCTTTTCCACTCCCTGTAGAATTATCTCCCATTGATTTTTTCCCCTGAGAGACAGAACAAGAGATGTACACAAATGAGATAGAGAACAAGGAGATATTTACTTCCCAATTATATTAAAATTAAACTTAAACTTTTATTTTTAATTTTTTCCTTTTTAAAATTTTCAATATTTTATTTTTCCAAATATATGTAAAAATAGTTTTCAACATTCATTTTTGTAAAACTTTGTGTTCCAAATTTTTCCTCTCCCTTCCCTAAAATACTAAATAATCTGATAAAAATTAAATTATGTGCAATTCTCTTCAACATATTTCCATATTTGACATGTTGTACAAGAAAAATCAGACCAAAAGGGAAAAAAATGAGAAAAAAACAAACAAAATTAAAAAGGTGAAAATACTATTCTTTGATCCACATTCAATGTCTATAGTTCTCTTTTTCTGGATGCAGATGATATTTCCATCCCAAATCTATTGCCTTGAATTACTGCATTGTTGAAAAGAGTCAAGTCCATCAGTTGATCATCATCTAATCTTGTTATTGTGTACAAGGTTTCTTGGCTCTGCTCATTTCACTCAGCATCAGTTCATATAAATCTTTCCAAGCTTTTCTGAAATCAGCCTACTCATCTTTTCTTATAGAACAATACTATTCCATTACATTTGTATACCATAATTTATTTAGCTTCCCCTACTCATGTGCATCCACTCAATTTCCAGTTCCTTGCTACTACAAAAAAGGCGGCTACAAACATTTTTGCATGTGTGGGTCTTTTTTCCTCTTTTATGATCTGGGATACAGACATAATAGGGACACTACTGGATCAAAGAGTATGCATAGTTTTATAGCCCTTTGGGTATAAGAACCTAACTTTTAACTCTGGAATTCTTAAGAGAAAGAGATAAGAAAAATACATAGAAAATATGTATTCTATACAGAGAGGACTGGCAAGACTTACATGAACTAAGTGAAATGAGCAGAACCAGGAGATCATTATACACTTCGACAACGATATTGTATGAGGATGTATTCTGATGGAAGTGGATTTCTTTGACAAAGAGACCTAACTCAGTTTCAATTGATAAATGATGGACAGAAGCAGCTACACCCAAAGAAAGAACACTGGGAAACGAATGTAAACTATCTGCATTTTTGTTTTTCTTCCCAGGTTATTTTTATCTTCTGAATCCAATTCTCCCTGTGCAACAAGAGAACTGTTCAGTTCTGCAAACATATATTATATCTAGGATATACTGTAACATATCTAACATATATAGGACTGCTTGCCATCTAGGGGAGGGGGTGGAGGGAGGGAGGGGAAAAATTAGAACAGAAATGAGTGCAAGGGATAATGTTGTAAAAAAATTACCCTGGCATGGATTCTGTCAATATAAAGTTATTATTAAATAAAATAAAATAAAATATTTTTAAAAAGAGAGAAAATATGTATTCTATAAAAGATGTGGAGGAAGTGAAATAATTCCCCCTACCTTCATTTTTCAAATATAGTCATCCTCATAGAAATGAACAAGCCTTTCACTACATCTGGACCTTCATAATAGCAAGGCAATCATTCTACTCATGTTGAATTGAATCCATATCCTACTTCCCATAGTGAATCTCCCAAACCTCATCTCAACTCTAGCTTCCTATAGCACCCAACCCTTTCAGCTGAGGAACTTATCTTATATTTCTGAAAATTTGATGCCATTGGCCAAAAGCTTCACTTTTTCCACTTCTCCTCATTTCATAGCATCCTCCACTATCTGTTCCTTCACTCCAGTATCAGATGACAGGTGTTCTTCTCATTACTAAAGCCAACTTCTCTACATTTCACTTTGATCACGTTTCCTCTCTCTGACATTCTTTCTTTAATCTTCAATATCTCCTTATGTGGTCATATTTCCATCATATCCTTTATCCCTCTTTCCCTTCTCTGTAATATTCATTATAAAAGTCTCAATAATGAATTTTTTCTTGTCTTGCTCCCTTCTAAACCCATTGCAGTCTAACTTCTGATATGGTTTTGATATGAAATTGTTCTCTCAAATTATCAGTGATCTATTAACTATTAAATCGAGTGATATTTTTTCATTCTTCTGCTTGACTCTCTGCAGCTTTTGCCACTACTGATTTCTTCCTCCTAGATTCTCTCAAATCTCTGTTAACTTTCGTGACAATGTTCTTTCTCTATTTCCCTTCAATTTTTCTGTCCCCTTTTACTGAATTATCATTCTTGTTATATCTCCTAGGCATAGTCATTTCCCAAGGCCCTATCTTGTGCCCATAAAATGATAGATCTGGATTCAGAAAGAACTGAGTTCAAATCTGGCTTCAGACAATTACTAGGTTATATCATCTTTGCCTTAATCTCCACCTACCTCAGGATCCTCAATTGTAAATGGTGCTAATACTAGCTCTATTTTCCAGGGTTGTTATGAGAATAAAACAAGACTATATTTGTTAAGTTTAAAAAATATTTAAAGCATCATATAAATGTTATTAATATCCTTATCGCATAAGTTTCCCTATGTTCAATTATCATCTCTAGGAAAATGATTTCCAGATCTGTATATCAATCTCTTATTTCTCTTCTGAGCTCCATTATTGTATCTACAATTGTTTAGTGGATATTTTGAATGAGCTGATCCACAGGCATCTCAAACTCAACATGTCCAAAGAAAAACTCATTATTTTCCTCCTAAAGTCTTCTCCTCTATTAAATATTCCTATTGCAATTGAATACAACATCATTATTTCAGGTTTGTTACTTCAAATTCCTACCTGACTTTTCACTCTCACTTTCTCCGCATATCTAATAAATTGCCAAATCCTCTTACTTTTATTCACAAATTCTCACTTATGTGTCCTCTTCTCTCCAAACAACTTTCTGATTCAGATTCTTGTTACCTCTCACTTGGACTATTACAATGGTATTGGAATAGGCTCTCTGCCTTCATTCTTTCCCAAGTCTAACTCATTCTCCACACAACTACCATACTGACTGACAAAAGGATAAATCTGACCATGTAGAATCATATTTAAATTCCTCTAAGGCATTTAAAGCTCTTTACAATTTAATCTCTTCTGATTTTTTCCATCTCTCATTTCCCTACATGAACTCTACAGTTGAGCAACACCAGTCTTCCTCATGTTTTTTTAATTACTAATATCTTAATTTTTTTGACAGTTAAGAAGCAATTATTTTTCTCCCTCCCACTCTCCTCCAACTAAAAAAAGCAACCCTTGTAGCAAATATGTATAGTAATATGCATAGTAAAGCAAAACAAATTATTCATGTCCAAAAAAATATTTCTCATTCCACATTTTGATTACATTCCCTTTGTCAAGTTTTATCATAGATCCTCTGACTGATCATTACACTAATCAGAGTTCTTCCAAAGTTATTTGTCTTTACTATTTCTTTTATTTTATAAATTGTTGTTCTGTTCTGTTCACTTCACTCTGTATCAATTCATATGAGTCTTCCCAAGTTTTTCTGAAATTATATCTCTTTCACCATTTCTCACAATGCACTTTATTATATTTATCAGTACTTTTGTATACCCTATTGCATTTTTATGCCATAATTTATTATTCTTTGCTATTTTTTACTCATGACATTCCATCTCTCAACTTTTCCTACCTTTGCACAGGCTATTATTGCTTATGCCTATAATGCTCTCTAGCTTCAATTTGACTTCTTGACATTCCTCGCTTTCTTTAATGCTCAGCTCCATTACTACCTTCTGTAGAAGGCTTTTCCTATTTTCCATTTGAACTTTCCCATTTAAAGTTATTTTCTTTTTACTTGATATATTTATTGATAAATATATAGAAATATTTATAGAAATAGATTTTTATTTATTTGTTTCCCTCATTCACATGTAAGCTTCTTGAAGAGAGAGTTTTCATGAGTTTTGTCTCTCTCTATATCTCAGGTACAGTGTTTGGCATATAGTCAATGCTTAATAAATTCTTATTGATATTGATTGATTTGTCCTTCTGGCAATGGAGTATATAAGCAGTGAGGTATAGAAAAAGAAGGTATCTACTCCTACAATGGTAAACACTTCCTCTGAGATGGACATTTATTAGCAAAGCTGACAAAGCATGAGCTGAAATTCTTCCTCTGTCCCAAAAAACTATTAAATAAGTACATAATAATGAAGGATGCTTGGGTGACTTCAAATGAAATCACAATGTATAGCAAGAAAAAATTACATTTAATAAATTAATTCTCTATACCAAAGTAATGTAGGCATAACCTGAACAAAAAAGGTCAGCTTAGTTACCTTTCCTTTGTATACTGAGGAAAAGAAAACTAAAATGTGGAACAGTAAGAAGAGAATTAGAGAAGTCAATTAACTTTGGTCAGCTGTTTTTTGCTGTGTGACAATAAGCAAACTGCTTATTTCATCTAGTCCCTCGATCTATAAAATCAGGTGGTTGGAATACATGGGTCTCAGGTTCTTTTTAAGCTCTAATCTTCTGTGGTGCTATGATCATATGGCTCTAAGACAGCACATTCCTCCATGAAATTCAAATTACTTACAAGGAGATATAACAAGGGCTACATCTGAGCACCAGAGAGTCTCAATTAAATAACCAAAGACAGAAATGAGACAACTGTTTTACTTAAACCTACTATTACAATTCATAACAAGAGGATTTGAGGGGTTGTCTATATATACATTTTGGGGGGAGGATTTGCTTGAGCTTAATCTTAAAAATGGGAAAAGGTATACAGATTGCATCCTAAATTTCATATGATTGAATTCAATTAGAAAAGAGAAGATAATGAGTAATTGTAAAACTAATTTTATTTTCCCTTGGGGCTTGATGCTATGTGCATCTTCCCTTCTTATCAATCTCTGATCTACTTCTTTGCATCAGTTTCCAGAGCACTAAAAATAAATGAAATTTTTGAGATTACTATGGAGTTAGTGAAAAGGGGACGGTCATCCTCATCATATGGACTATGAAAAGACCCTCCTTATTAATCTCTTTTCTTTTGGCTCTTCTCTCCTACATCTTCTAAACAATGGCCAAAATGACTTTTTGACCATTTCATTTTTTTTATTCAAAAACTTTGGTGGCTCTCTATTGTCTCTAGGATAAAATATTCATTAGCGTGACATTTAAGAGCTCCAGCAATGTGAGTGTAAACTAATTTTCCAGTTGCATTTCACATTATCTTTTTCATATATTCCTATATTCCAAAAATGCTGTTCCCAGAACTTGACATGCTATTCCTCACCTCCCTGAATTACAAAGATATCAAATGTATCACCTCATCTTTACCTTTAAGAATTTTTAATCTTCCTTCATGGCTCAACACATTTGCTTTTCCTGATTCTTAGTAGGCAATAATATTCTTTCAATCAATCATCATTTACTAAATAGCTTCTTTGTACCAGGCATTCTGATAGGGGAAAGGGATATAAAAATCCAAAAAGAAAAAAATTTTAAGGAAGAGAGGGGGTCAACAGTGTCAATAACTGAAGAAATCAAGGAGAATGAGGATTGAGAAAAGGTCAATGGATTTGACAATTTAGAAATCATTAGTAACTTTGGAGAGAACCATTTTTGTAGAATGATAAAATTAGAAACAATGTTGTAGGAGGTTAAAAAGAAAGTGGCATTTGCAAGTAGTTAATGACACAAAGCAGAAGAAATATAAGAAAATAGTTAATTGGAATAGGAGGATAAAGGGTTTGTTTTTTTGTTTTGTTTTTGAGGATGGAGGCGATATGAGCATGTTCATTCAGTAAGGAAAGAGTCAGTAGATAAAGAGAGATTGAAAATACATGAGAGAGTGGGGATGACAAAGATTGCAATCTATAGAAGAAAATGAGAAGGAATAAGGTAAGATAAGAAGGCCATCTTCTCAAGTGAGATAGGTGAAGGAGGAGATAGTGGCAGAGATAGTCTGCATCTCAAAGATACAAGATGAAAGAGAAGGAAAAAGAGGGAGTTTATTGCCTCAATTTTTTTTCTGTAAAATGTGAGACAAGTTTCTCCGCTGAGAAGGTGGGAAGAGGAGGAGACATTGAAGATCTGAGGAAAGATGAAAAGCCTTAGAAAAGCCACTGAAGAGAATGGAATAATTTGTGACAAAACAGGTATAGAAAACTAAGAGCCCAGATGAGGTTGTGTAACATCAATTTGTAGTGGGTTTAAGTCAAAATGGTTGCATAATTTTGTCCAGTAAGTTCAGAGGAATGTATGAAGGTGCAGCAGATATTGAAAAAAGTAACCAGGGAGACTATATGATTGGGGTGGGGAGTGGGTTTCAGTAATTGCTAATAGATGGAAGAAGAAAAAGAAAAGATTTTAGAATGAAAAGCTTTTGCCTTTGGAACAGATTTTTCTCAAGAGTACAGTGGAAGATCTTAGTGGTGTTTGGTTGAAATTTTGGGTGAGAAAGTTGAGGCAGTTTGGAATAAGGGAAATGATGTTTGGTTGCTAATCTACAGGAGCTCAGAATTACTGAAATGTGAAGGATATAACCAGGTATGAGAATGTTCATAATGACATGGAGGTCACCACTCAACTTCTCAGAGGAGGCTAGAGATCAGGCTGGAGGCATGTACGGAAGGAAGAACAGGGTCAGCAGAAAAATAGGAGGACTTCTTGGAGAGATTAAACAAGAAAGGGACACCCAGAAGAAGGAAGATCTGGGGTCAAAGGCAAGGTGTGTATTCTTTTTGCACCAGAAGCTTTCCACATTTGATTGAGAGATTGGGCAGGTAGCAGAAGAAAGCTGTCTTGTACTGACAAAAATGAAAATCATTGCTTTGGAGAATATGGAAAATTTCCCTCAGGCAATATACTTTCCCTCTTTCTAAAAATTCCTAAAATATTTTGTCTTGATCTCTCCTTTCCCTTATCATTTGCCATGGGGTATCACATTTTGTGTGTGTAAAGAAAACTAGATGGCACAGTATTTAAAGTGCTGAACCAGGAGTTAGAAAGACCTGAGTTCAAGTCTAATAACTAGTTATTAGCTTTATGACCCTGGACACATCACTTAATGGTTGTCTGCCCCAGTTTACTCATTGTAAAATGGGGCTAGTAATGGGGCCTATCTCACAAGGTTATTGTAAGGCTAAAATGAGACATTATTTATGAAGCACTATGCAAACTTTAAAGCAAGAGATAAATACGCATGCACACATATGCAAGCTATTATAATTGTATGTCACATTAAACCCATTCCCTACTACCCAAAATCCCGGGTGTAGAAAATATCTGATGCAAAGAGGATCCACCTTGGCTTTGACCTCAAGTCTTGGATCTTCTGGGTACCCCTTTCTTGTCTAATCTTCACTCTTTGGAGTATAGAGGAACAGCCCCTTATAGAAACATTGTATTTCTAGAAGTTAGAACAATGCTTTAAATAAATGTTTTAATTAATGTTTGTTTTCACATTGGAGGCAGCAAAAGGCACAAGTATTGTGTCTGTTAGTAGGAATAACCCCAAATAATTCTCCTTTCTTCACTTTAGAGCACAACAAAATGTATTCCCACCACTGCTACCTCATCTCTTCCCCATTCTTTACTAAGGGAAAAGAAACCTGAATTCTATTTTTTTTTACATTTCCATGGCTTACTGTTTTGTTATTCTTTAAAACTGTGTCACATCCTCAGTAACTGCAGGTTTTAACATACTCAAGGCAAGAAAAGGGGAAGGGTACAAAAGAATAAGGACATTCAATCACATAGTTTGGCTAGTCTGGACTTGCAGTCTTTTACAACTCTATTTTATAGTAGTCACATTAAGTACAGTAAAGTCCAAAGTAAGTCTGCAGAGTGGTGCAATCATTTATTTTTCTGACTTGTCTCTTTAACCTTTGGAATCTTAGTCTAACTCATTTTGAATGCAATGAAATCTCTGTTTGTGTATTTTTTATTGTTGGATTTCTTGATAAAGCTCACCTTCACAAAGAGCTCTGTGTCTGGAAATGGACATCTTTAATGCAGAAAGTAGTTTTCAACACTGAACTCCAAAGAATAATTATGTTATGTGAGCCTCTTAATTTGCTCCATCTCTTTAATGATCTCAACCTCTGTATCAAGTCAATGTTTTTCCTGGTAATTGTCCTACTCCTCTCCATTTCCTGTATTCTGGCAGTTACTGCTCCCATTTTATGGAAGCAGGGTTAAATGAATGGGGGACAGGGATATGTCCTTGTTAGCAGATTCTGCTTAGGTCTCAGGCTTCTAGAGACTCAGCAGCAGAATTACAGATGAGATCTGATATCTGGTTTGTTGGTGGCAGGAGCGTCTGTGTGGCCAGAATATTGGTGATTTATATAATAGTCATGAAAGCTGCCTTTGCACATTATCCCCCAGGGTCACTTTAAAATTAAAGAGTTCAAACCTAGTATAGCTGTTTGACTGAAGGCTGAACAACATTTTAGAAGAATTAATTGGCTGCCACTAATGCCAATAAAACAGGATTTACATATGCAGTATTGCCTCATCTTAAATTACTCTTAAAAGAAATCTGTCTCAGTAAGTTGTAAATGAGGGGGTTACGGGAACATGGTGGGAGTGACTAGGACATCTTGCTGCCTAATTTTATTACTTTAATGTGCTTCAGTACTAGGATGTGCCAGCAAAAATAAAGAAGAGAATACATAATCTACATAGCCCATTATTGAGCAATAAGAATTCCATCTTGATGGTATTCATAAAATAGACAAGATGATGGTATAAATACATATAAGTGAAGCATGACTAACTGACAACATCACAATAAATGAAAAGTCTGATCAAATAAAGTCTGTCCACAAGCATTTAGTAAGCCAGATACTGTACTGGGGAGAATAAAAAAGACAAAAAATTAGTTCTGCTCTCAAGAAGCTCACAGTCTAACTGGGAAGGAAAGTTTTTTAAAGTTTTATTTGCCAATATTAATAACTCTAGGCTAATTTTAAGATTTCTCAACTATGTTCTAAGTCTTGAAGAAATGTTTGTGTATGTGTGTGTGTGTGTGTGTGCGCGCGCGCACATTTTTAATACATACAGATCAAGCAGATTGAGACATAAAACTATTTTCCCTGATCCTCATTAGTTGTTAAAGACAACTTTGGACAACTGAGGTCTTTGAACAACTCAGAATTGTATGCTCGACTTTTAAAATTCAATTTTTTAAGAATTTGAGACTGTAATTCTTTTTACAATTTATTCATGTTACATCATTTCAGAACACTGAAATTTCTGCTGACTGTTCCCTCAAAAAAGACTGGATGAAATGAACAACACAGCAACCTGCATCATAAAAATGGATCATTTAGCATTTACTCTCTTTTGATCTAACCTTACTTTAAATGACATCTATATGGTTTGTCTCTTTCACACTGATTTAATCTATTTGAAACTCAGAAAAAGGAAAATTACTTAATTTTAGTATCTTTTGCTGTAAGCAAACAGAATTTCATTCAATTCAATATACAATGATGAAGGCTTAAGATACTATGCAAAATAATTGTTCATGATTTAAAGCTATGAAATAGCTGTTGTACACAGTTAAAAGGTCAAAGTTTATTTGCTTTTTTTTTAGCATGGATTTGCAGCTTTCTAAGCTATCCAGTCTTTTTTTTTTTTTTTTTTTTTTTGCTGAGGCAATTGGGGTTGAGTGACTTGCCTCAGGTTTCACAGCTAGATAGTATTAAGTGTCTGAAGTTAGATCTGAATTCAGGTCCTCTTGACTTCAGGGCTGGTGCTCTATCCACTGCGCCACGTAGCAGCCCTCAAAGTCTATTTTTAAACACAATTATCTAAAAAAGAAAAAGATCTGTAATATGGATAGTTCTACATTTTAGTAGGTTTCTCCCACATGTAGTTTGGGAGTAATTTTGCTGGTGTGGGTAGTCCTTCTACTGAGTCAGATATCAACCGATATATGACAATATTAGAGAATTGTTTGAGGCTCATAGAACATGGGCAACTTTCCTATAGTAACATAGCTAGTAAGTTCCAAAGGAAAGATATGAATTCAGGTCTTCCTGCTTTCAAGTCCAGCACTATTTTATAGCTGCCTTTCTATAGCCAATGACAACTATGTCTTTTTCATTGCACAATATTGCTTTTCTTTCTTCTTTCTTTTTTCTTTCTTCCTTTATTTACTCCTTCCTTCCTTCCACTTCCTCCCTTCCATCCTTCCTTTCCCCTTCTGCTTTGCTTCTTTCCTTCCTTTCTTCTTTCCTGCCTTCCTTCCTTTCTTCCTTCCTTCCCATTTCTTGAATTGAATCAACAAATCCTGAGTAGAGCAAATGATCTAAATCCATTTATATTGGTTCCAGCTTATTCTTCTTCATGAACAAGGTCATATCAAGCAAAAGGACCTTTATTTATGTGTCCAATTGTCCTTGAAATGCATGCAAAGTTTTGTCTTTTCTTAGGGAGAGGGAAAGAAGATGGTCACTTTGTTGTGACCCCCATAGTGGAAATGCAAGTCATTCAGACTTGACTGGGCCTCATTTTTTTTTCTCTGTGTAATGAAATAGCAGGAGGTGACCTGTAGTGCCCCAGGAAGAAGAGAAGCTCTGGAGTTTATTTAGAGGTATAGCCTGGAAGGCATCTGCCATCAGTCTGTTGTGAACAACAAGAACAGGCTGGTTTGGGAGATGATACTAAACCAGCATAACCAGCCATATGATACTTCCAAGCCCCCTAAAGGCCTGCTGGTTCTTTTTATTCATCCTACCAGAACCATTCTACCAGGACACTCTGTCAGACTTGTACTAGATTCATGCTATTTAGTTTTCAGAAGTATACTCGACTTTTTTTGATAATTTCTTTCTTGGTTTTGGGAAGATGTTTTTAAAATGCTATGAATTTTAGTAATGCCATGTATATGGTTGTCCTCTCCTTTTATTGGCTATATAAAAACTGATTCTGCTGCTTTTGTTTTCAATGTCTTCATTGACCCTTAGGGTCATTTTCTCAAGTTAATGTCAAGTTCTCATTGTAGAGAGGTTCTTGAAGTATTGGGAGAGATTTGGGGTTAGTACTTCTTTCCTCTGGGTCATTAATTTGGATTCCTTTATTCAGGGGAAATGTTCAAATGATTTTGGAGAATTCCAGTAAAGAGCAGTCTGGCTTATTAAACAACAAATAAAGGAGTATAGCCCATTCAAAGAACAGCCGGCTGGTATTGTAGATAAGAGTTCTGAGCCTGAAGTCAGGAAGACCTATTTTCATGAGCTCAAATCTGGACCAGGACTTAACTAACTTTGTAACCCTGGACAAGTTATTTAATCCCTGTTTGCTTCAGTTTCCTCATTTGTAAAATGAGTCAGAGAAGTAAATGGCAAACTGCTCTAGCATCTTTTCTAAGAAAACCCCAAATTAGATCATGAAGAGTTGGATAAACTAAAATGATTAAGCATCAACAACAAATATTCAAAGGATTCTGTCATTTGTAATAAAAGAAAGTAGATTCAAATCTCAGCTCCCCTTCTTTTGAAAAATATTCAATCTCTGATTTAGAATGGCTCTCAGTATCCATCTACTGTCGTTTATACCTAGGAAAAAAATATCTTCTACAACATACTAAGCAAATGGCTATATAAACTCTGTGTAAAGAGATAGGTAATAATGAGGGGGAAAAATGTACTACCTCCCAATACAGCACATTCCATTGAGAGATAGCTTTAATTGTGTAGACATTTCTACACAGCTTAACCTAACCAAACGTAAATTTCCTCCTTTGAAATTTTGACTCATTATTCCTAAATCTGTTCTCTGCAGCCAAACAAATTTAATCCCTCTTTCACATGACATTTCAAATATTTGAAGACATTTGTCATAGCATCCAGAATCTTTTTTTCCCAATATCCAGTACTTTCAACTGATCCTATTATGGCATAAATTGAAGTCATCTCTCTCACCATTTTGGTTCCGTATTCTATAATCTCTTTTGCTTATTAAACTTCCCTCCTAAAAGATGATACTCAAAATTGATCCCACTAATCTAGGTATGGTCTAACCAAATGTGGGACTCATTCTTGGAAACTTTGCGTCCCTTGTTGTTGTTCAGTTCTTTCAGTTTCTCTAACTCTTTATGATCTCATTTGCGGTTTTCTTTGCAAAAATACTGGCGTGATTTGTCATTGCTTTCTCCAGCTCATTTTACAGATGAGGCAGACAAGGTTAAGTGATTAGTCCAGAATCACACAATAAATCTTTGAGACCAGATTTGAACTCAAATCTCCTTAACTTCAGGCCTACCACCCTATCAATTGGGCCATCTCACTTTTCTTAATGCAGTTCAAAATTGCATTAACATTTTCCATACTTTTCTTAATTCCTTTTTTTATAAAACCAGCATAAAATGGTATAAAGATCTAGAATTCAGTTTCCTCAGTTGTAAAATGAGAAGATTAGACTACTGGGAAGTCCTGCATATATAGTAAAAAGTACATTGGCTCCAGAGTTAAAGGATCTGAAATCCTGCCCCGAGATCAAAATGATCTTGATCTCTCTTTCAGGTCTAAATCCTATATTCTCAATGCTACAATAATGGTAGAGTGAGAGGTCATAAATTTAGAGTTAGAAGGGACTTTAGAGACAATCTAGTATAAATCCTTCATCTTAGAGATGAAGAACATAAAGCTTAAAGAGAAGTGACTTACCAAAAAACACAAACCTAGTAAAAACATCATGGATGGCCTATGACAGTCTTTCCACTACGCTAATAATGCCTTGATATAACAAATAAAGAAGTAAAGTGCTGTCAGGTAAAAAATTAATAACAGGAAGAAAAAAATTAAAGTGATTTACAAAAGTTTTTTTTTTTTTTTTTAATTTTCAAAAAAATAAATAAATAAATAACACCAGATCACCAACCAATTGCTAACTCTCCAGTACAACTGGACACAACCTGCAGCTAAACTGCTTCCCTTCCCCAAATCTTGGTATGGACTTTAGTTTTAGGATTCATCTTTTATAGTTCTCCATTTATCAGTGGTAGAGCGGAAACCTACTCCCAGGGGAGGCTGAAGTTGGTAAATCAGACAAGCTTGAGACTCAAGAGAAAGATGAAGGGATGGTTATAGAGATGTGTAGAGACCTGTGTAGAAAGTTATATAGGAGGAACAGGCCCAGAAGAATGGCACTGGTAACAACAATATGAAATTATAGGAAGAAACAATTGTTTCTTTTTGTAAATTGTAAATATTTCTCAAGACTTTTCCTCTCAGTAATGTTCTGAGGAACCCTTCTCCAGCTTCTTTTGTATCCAACCTCATGGAGTCAGACCAAAAAATTTAAGAAAGTTGATCCCAATAGTTGGAGAGTAGAGCCCACAGATGAATAGGACTGTAAAAAGTAAAAAATTTATCTAGGTACAAATGGCTTCTCCTAGTCTCACTGAAAAAAAAATTTCTCAATGGATTGTACTCACCCTAATGAGAGCCACAGACATTTTACATACCCTAGTTTGAGAAAAAAGAGAGAACAAGCAGTAGGGGATGGTTATAGCTGGGCCAACAAAAGGGATTTGAAAGGATTGACAATAGCATATTTATAACAAGAACATCATAGAAAAACAATCAGGAGTAAGACTGAAAAATACACATGAAAACTGACCAAGGAGGAGAAGTGTTAAAAAAAATAAATAAACAAAAGATCATCTAACTAAATACTTTAGAAGAATAATGAGTCAAAATCCCCTGAAGAAGGTGATGATAATATAACAAATTATCCAAGGCCTCTGAAATAATAATGGAATATTTCCAAGATCTTCAGGAATGGTACAAAGAGGCATTCAAAGAAAACAAACAAAAAGTAGAGATCTTAAAGAAGAAATCAATAAATATAATAAGAGAGGAGAAATAATTGGGGGGGGGGAAGAGGGGGAACCAGAGACTCAATAAAACAGCAATTGTCTGAAAGAAACAAACAATAGAAATAATAGCAAAATGCAGAGGCGAGAGAAAAAATTAAATAAATATAAATACTAAAACATTTAAGGAATATATATAAAACTCGATAAATGAATAATTCTGTTTGAAGATAATCTAAGGATCACACATTTTCTATAAATACCTCCTGAAAAATAAAATCTAAATACTATAACTCAGCAAATCACATAGAAAAACTTCACCGAAATATTGAAAGACTATAACAAGGTACCAATATAAATGAACCTTAGATTTAACCCTACAAACAATAGCATAGTCAAGTTCCAAATTTACAAGATCAAGTCACAGGTTTTTCAGGGAGCAAAGAAAAAACTTTTCAGATTACAAAATAATTGATTACAATGTCATAGAATTATTTACTATTTGTTAAACAGTCAGTGGAAAAGTAAATGACAGTTGCTGACTCAAATAATGTATTTTGCAAAGATGAGCTTAAGTATCAAAGGGGGAAAATCCCTGAATATTCAGGAAAATGGAACATTTTTAATTATTTCTTCAAAAGAATCCAAATATATCAAGGTTTTCAACATGTAAATCTCTCAAACAGAATAAAGTGAAATGCTTTAATATTAACAATGAAAGACTAAAAATAAAACATTTATTCTCATGTAACTAGGTCTAGACAAGAGTATATGGGGCAGTCTTTCTTTTGTTTGTTTTTATTCTCTTTATTTAAAAAGATTCTCAAATTGCCCAAGGAATCTTGAAAAAATGAAGAAGCATCAGTGAGCAAAAGAATCAAAGGAACAAAAAAATATGAAGCATAAAATAAAGAGAACAAGAAAAAAACATAATATTTTGGGGAGCAAAAAATATAGACATGATAGTCATGCAAAATTAGAAGATGTTAATAGTCCTTGGAAATCTGGATAAATCCACAGAAACATAAGCAATAAAAAAGACAACTAAACAATTACAAATTAATTCTACTGAACATAGGAAGAAGCACACTGAAAATTTATACCACAAAAATTGTCCACAAAACTATACTTTATCAACAAAACAAATGTTTCTGATATAAAAATCAGAGAAACACAAAGTAGAAAAAAGAGAACATAAACCAATTTCTTTTTTAAAAACTGATGCAAGAAATTTAGGAGAAAGAAATGAGCATTTATTAAGCATCTGCTATATGTCAAGCATTATGTTAAATGTTTTACAAATATTATCTCATTTGATTCTCTCAAGAACCATGGGAAATAGATATTATAATCTCCATTTTACAGTTGAGTAAATAGAATAAGACAAATAATAAAAGATTTTCCAAGGACACACTTAAGTGTCTGAGGCTCTTTTTGAACTCAAGTTTTGTTGACTCCAGAATCAGCCTTCTAGCCACTATACAACATAGTGTTTAAATAATATCCTTACAAAAATAATACAGAAATCCAAACTAAATTCCTGCTTAAGATTCAATGATGGCTTAATATTAAGAAAAAAAAAGCCATTGGCATAATAAAAAGCATGATTATTTCCATGCAGATGAGAAGGGAGGCTATGACAAAATCCAATCCAACAATCATTCATGCTAAATAATAATAATAATAATAATAGTTATAGTTATTATTATTATGTAAGGATGTTTCTTTTTCTTTAATGTGATCAAAAGCAGTGGAGAAACAAAACTGTCCCCATTTGTAAAAAGCATGATGATGTATTTAGAAAATGTAAGCAAAATTGGAAATAAAATTAATTATGATTTAGATCTTGAGTTGACTAACAATATAACAAATATATCAACATTTTTAAAACAATGTTAAGAAAAACACAAGAAATGATAAAGTGAAAAATCCTATTCATAATGATCTCAAAATGCATAAAATACCTGATAGCAAATCTGCAAAGACAATACACATATTCAATATAATTATTGCTTTAATATTTTATCCCAATAAATGGAAATATTCAGTACTAATGGTTGAATTATGCAAATAAAATAAAAATACTATCAAAATTATTTTACAAGTTTAGCATTATACCAAAAAAGACTATCACAGTAATATTTTTGCTATTTTCATTTAGAGAAAAAAATCAAGATTCTTGAGAAAGAAGTGAGAAAAAGTACAAATGAAAATTAAAAAATCAAGCATTGCCAGATGTTAAAAAGTGAATTAATGTTTGATATATTCTAATAGTTGGCACTAATTAAAATGAAAGAAAAAATTAATCAATAAAACAAACCAAATAAGGAAAAATGAAAGTAATTGAAAACTGCAGCTTAGTATTTTTTAAATCCAGGAATATAAATTATTGGGAAGGAGAAGAATGCCTTAAAAAAAAAATCTGAGAAAACTGAAAAGCAATTTGGTAAAAATTAGTCTTGGGTAAATTACATAACATAAAGCCCCAAAAAAACTCAAAATAAATGTGGGACTTTAATATCAAAGGCTGCATCATTAAAAATTAGAAAATAAAAGGAAAAGATAATAAATACCTATCAAAAAACATGGTTGAGAATTCTTAACCAAACAAGAGATGAGGAAATCATAAAAGATAAAAAAGACAATTTTCATTACATAAGATTTAAACACTTTTACACAAAATTAATGAAAATAAAATAAGAGAAAGTGTTGAGTAGAAAAAATATTAACACGACTGAAAAATTCCAAGATCCAAGATGAATTGACATATATATGCAAATATATGTATTATGTTTTTTATATATATATATATATAATTTAAGTATATACAATAACATAATGTATAATATAATTATATTAATATTACAATACATAAAATAAAATGAATTATTCCCCAATACTGTGATTTAGTTGGAGCAAACAATAATTTTGATTTGTTTTTATATGATAACAACAATAATCATATGTGTGCTTTGACTAACACTAAAGCTGACACAGAAAATCTTTCACCAGATAAAACCAGATTGGCTGCTTTCAACACTTTTAGCTATTTCTTTGTCACTTCATTAACGGATTTCAAGCCACAAACATATTTTATTGCTTTCTTTTGTTGCATTTGGAATTCTGTTAGTTTAAAAAGAGATATTAATCCATGGAAACATGAAAAAATATATCTCTTAAAGAACAAACTTCAATGATTATAAGTGATATAGCAATGGCTCTTCAAACATTTCAAGGAGCATTTAAGTTCATTTAAAAAATTGTCACACCGAAACAAAGAAAAGGTAACTGGAGATGTTAAAAAAAAATCATCCTTTAAATCAATAATATTTAATGAAGAAGATGGTTGTAATTCTAGCCTAGTACTGCCTGTCTTTGAGAAAAACAGAGTAGCCTGTGACTACAATTTCCTGTCCCCTTCTTGGCAAGAATTAAGTCTTTCTTAGACAGGGATGGAAGGGGTGAGAAGGAAGAGGATTGTCATATCTATTCTACCTCTTTTTAAAACCCACAACAACTATGCTACATGTGGAGGACAGCCCTTCAATATATATGGGGGCCTTGCTACCAGCATATCTATCATATAAAATATTTGTTAAGTGCATTTAAGACTTGGAAAAACAAAATATTATGTAAGGTCAGAGTGGGAAGGTCATTACCAGCAATGAAGATTTTATGGAGGAAGTGACATTTGAGTTAGGCTTTAAAAGACTGGCATGAATTCAGCAGGAGTTCATTCTAGGTCTAGGCACAATATAAACAAAGATGTGGAATTATGAAAGATCATGCATGTTCCAGGGAAGGAGATTGTTCTGTTTGATAAAAGTATCAATGATGGGAAGGAAATCTCCTACTCACTTTATCAGAACAGATTGATAAAGCATACTACTGGGGTCCCCAAAAATAAAAATAACAGGGCTGGTATTGATCGTACACAGTGTGGTATAGCAGAAAAAACATTGGAATGAGGCTGGGATTTTACTCCTGGCTCTGCAACTAGTATACTGTAATCTTGAGTCACTTAATTCCTTTGGGGCTCATTTTTCTCACATGTATAATTAAGAAGTTGAATAAGATTATAGAAAGTTAGATTTTAAAACTTCTAGTTCAGGGGTCAGGAAACTATATCCATAGACATAAACCTACCAGTTATTTGTATGTGCTTTGTCAAGCTAAGAATATTTTTGACATTTCAAGATAGATTTTAATTTTGAGAGAAATTTTAAAACATAAAAAAACCTCATTCTTAGTTCATTGGATGATAGCAGGCTGTGGAAAGGATTTGACCCCCCAGACTGTAGTTTATCAATTGAAAAGATGTTTAAAAGATGAGGAAACTGAGTGACCTGTCCAAAGTTATATCAGGTTGCTAAAAACAGAGTTAGATGAGCCCTAATGCATTGTCGGTGGAGTGTGAAATGATCCAACCATTCTGGAGAATAATCAGGAACTATGCCCAAAGGACTATAAAACTGTGCATATCCTTTGACCCAGCAATGTCATTACTGGGTCTGTATCCCAGGGAAATCATAAAGGAAAAAAGACCCATATGTGCAAAAATATTTGTAGCAGCTTTGTGTTAACAAAGAATTAGAAAATTAGTAAATGCCCCTCAATTGAGGAACGGCTGAACAAGTTGGGGTGTATGAAGGTAATGGAATTTTATTATTCTATAAAAATGATGAACAAGCCGATTTTAGAAAGGCCTAAAAAGATTTACACAAACTGATGCAGAATGAAACAAGCATAACTGGGAATATGCTGTACACAATAATAGCAGGAATATGTGGTGATCAACTATTAAAAGCTTGGTTCTTCTCAGTGGCTCAGTTATCCAAAGTAATCCCAATAGATTCTGGACAGAAAATGCCATCTGCAACCAGAGAGAGAACTAAGGAGATTGAATGTAAATCAACTTATGCTATGTTCACTTCTTTTTTCTGTTTTTTTTTTTTAATCTCTCCCATGGTTTTCCCTTTTGCTCTGATTTTTCTCTCCCAACATGATTCATAAAGCAATGTGTGTTAAACACACACACACAAAAAAAAAAAAATTAAAAGGCAAGAGTTAGAATTACAGACTGATATCCTGATTCCAGGGAACATTCAACTAAACCACAATGATGTTCTTTGAAGTCCTGTCAGCTCTAAAACCCATGATTCAAAGAAGCCTTTTTTTTGAAAGGAAAACTAATTTTTGATGGGAGAATAAAGGAAAAGGCTGGTGTTTATACAAGTATGATGAGATATGTAATTCTATATGTTCTATCTTACTTTTAATTAATTAGAAGGAAACCTATATGTAGTTCTTTTAATAGATGAAAAGAAAACCATGGAGCAGGTGGAGGATCTCTAGATTATTCCATGCATAGACAATAAACTATGAAAAGATTTTTAGTTTGAAAAGGGACAAAACATGAGATATATACAGAGTTAATTTGACTTGATCAAAGTATGTGTAGAAAAGGTTATTGAGTAGTGATGGATCTAACAAGCATGATTACTCCAGTAGGACTTCTAGGACAAATATAAACAATAGCAGTCTGGATGAGGGCTTTAAAACAAAAAGAATAGATTTGATGTGGGCAGCAAGAGAAGACCATTGAGGGTTTTCTATGGAGGAAAATGATATGGTAAAATAGCAGCTAAAAATACTATTTGGGTGGCAACATTTGAGACTGAATAAAATATTTGGGGAAGATTAGATATAAAGCCAATGGGGAAAAAATTCAGATAAGTCAGATGAGTTCCTAAGGTAATGGATACCCATGATTTCAGTTATTCTCTGGGTCCAAATCCTAAAATTATTGCTTGCAGGGCCCCGTTGTTGAATTTCTTTTTTACTAATCAAAGACACAGTAAGCCAAAACAAAGTCACTTACTAAAATAGTATGATTAGCAGCAATACCTACCCACAAATAAATCAGAATTAACAAGGCAAGTGGACACAGAAATCAAAAGAGGCACATAGAAGTAGAAAATCTATGAGGAAGTATACACAAGGGGGAACTAATGCTACAGAGTTGCAGGCTCTGTTGTGGTCTTGTTGGGTCCCCATGTTCCTCTCTGCTGGAGGAGATGCAAAAATGGGGATTAGCTGGGCTCAGTGGCATTTTCCCAGTGCTTAGTACAGTGCTTCATTCTTTTTCAGGTCCTGTTCCTAACTGTACTTCAAAACCATGCCTTTCCTACTTGTTGCTTCATTCTGGAACTTCCCTTGGTATCTGGAACTCCCTTGACCTGCAACAATCTACCACCTTTGTAGCCTTTGTAGTATTCTTCCACGGAAATATTCTTCTGCAAAACCTGCTCTCTTTCTGCTTGGGAGTACCTCCCGAAGCATCAATTTTTATGGCAGGATCCAGGCTGGCCTGACTTCATTCTCTTTCTGGCTTTTTTCTGATATTCTAGACTTTAAAAGCAGCCCCTTGTCCTGGATACCTTTCTTTTCCTTCCCCTCTTTTCATATTCCTTTTCTATACTGTCTTCCCCCATTAAGCTCTTTGAGAGCAAGAATTAATTATTTTTTTTGCTTAAATTTGTATCACCAGTGCCTGACACATATTAAGCTCTTTTTTTCCCCTGAAGCAATTGGGGTTAAGTGACTTGCCCAGGGTCACACAGGTAGGAAGTGTTATGTGTCTAAGATCAGATTTGAACGCAAGACTTCCTGACTTCAGGGCTGGTGCTCTCTCCACTATGCCACCTAGCCACACCTTTATATTAAATTCTTAATAAATGTTTCCTTCATCCTTCCCTTCCTTCTTTCCTTTTTCTTTTCCTTACCGATTTCCTTTCTTCCTTCCCTTTTTCCTTCCTTCCTTCTATCCTTCCTTCCATTTATTCTTCCTTTCTTCTTTCCTTCCTTCCTTCCTTCTGAAGTCCTTCTATCCTTCCTTCCATTTATTCTTCCTTTCTTCTTTCCTTCCTTCCTTCCTTCTGAAGTCGACCTGCTTCTGGACATTGCTTAAATATTTGTTGAATGGATGAATGAATTTGTAATAACCAAGTGCCTAGTACAGTTGTCTGGCCCGGACCTCTGGAATAAGTAGCACTTTTAGAAATGCTACTTCTACTGGTAAATGAGGTGATATGAGAATTTGCCTGGTCTGCTTTGTGAAAGTTTTACAAATAATGTAAAAGACCTAAGAGAATGTGTGGTGTGTGTTATTTATCATATCCAATTAATTCATCAAATAAGGGAGAAAGGCAGGACAACCGAGGGAGGAAAGATCTTCTCTATGCCCTACTCCTCTTTATTTTGAAACTCTTTGACTCTGATCCACTTAAGATAATGATGTGCATCATCTCCTTTTTCTTACCATTTCCTCTGGAGCCAAAATATACATTCTCCATAAACTTGCTAATGAAAACTGATAGGGAATCTTCTGCATAGGGAACCATATTTGAAGTCTTTCCAGACTGGCAAAATCTGCCAGAACTTGCATTCTACTAATGTAACTTTTTATGAAACTGAGAACACTCCCATGTTTCAGTGTGACATGGAAAAAGTCAAACAAGATGGAGAGATATGGATAATGTTGTAGGTCAGTCTTGATTTTGATTAGTCTGGTGCTTCAAGTTTTTCAACTGTATGATATTTTAAAGACCATCCAATAGTTAACACAAGGTATACTTTCATTAAGCAAAAACATAATTTACCTTTTGTAGATCACAAAACTGATTTACAACAGAATGAGATCACTTTTTCCCAAAATCCCTCTCCTGACTGAACCCAATGCTTGATGTTGTTGGCATATTGGGACATAAATTCTATAAATATAAAGAGGCTTCCTGGTTGTATTTGAAGAACTTGGCACAAATTTAAGATAATGACAAACTGCCAATCATAGTGGAATGGCCTTTTTTTCTAAGCTATTTTGTAAAGTTCCTCTACTTATAAAAGTTAGATGTTCTGACTTTTCCTTGTAGAACCAAGGCAACTTCAGCTGTCCTCAGCTCTTTTGTCTGCCATCTCCTTGGTGATGGCAAATTTCAGAAACTAAAAACAGCTCTTATCTGAGATAAATTTCCATTAGAGGGAGCAATAGATCTAGATGAAGAATGACATTAACACATTATGACTACAACAATGTAAAAGAAAAGAACAACCAAAAACAGTCAAAAGTCAGTGTTGGCAAATCGTAAATAAAGATGATCCCAAAGAAAAAATATGAGAAGACACCTTACTCATTACTCTGTAGACACCTGAATTCCATGAGTTTGGTGCATATGTTTCGGACTTAATCAGATTATTAATAGATTTTACTGTTTTTTCTCTTCTTCCTCTACTTTCTCCTTAAAATATTATTTGTTAAGTAGGATAGCTCTCTGAGATAGGTTACTGCAAAGATACTGAGAGAAAAATCTAGTAACACAAAAAAAAAATGATCAATAAAATTTATTTTTAAAAAAGACAATAAAATATAGAGCAGAAGTATAATTAAGTTCATCTATTTTTTTTGAGCCAAAAGTATAAATAAATAACCCACTAACAACATTTCCCCTCCAAAATGAGCAATTTTCAATGTGGTATTTACTGAAATTATTATTTTTAATAAATTTGACATTCCTTTATTTGCAAAAATTCCTTTTTCCTATTCTTTCAAAATTGGCAAATCTTGAAGACAGAGGAATTATAGAGTACATTATGCCACCCGATTGTCTTTAATTTAACACATCCAAAAAATAGGGTCCCTCCCAAATCAACTTCCCTTTACCAGCTCTCTCATTTCTATCAGTAGCAACAATACTCTTTCATTTTCCTAGCCAAGAAACCTTGAAGTCATCTTTGATCTTTCCTCTTCTTCAATCCATATATTCAATCTTTCACTAAGTCTTGTTTCACCCTTCAAAATGTGTCTCAGATTTTCCTTTTGCTCTTATCCCCACAGCCACCTCACTAATCAGGCTTTCATCACCTCAGATCTAAATTATTTCAATAACTTTCTCCTTGTGCTCCTTCCCTCTGGTCTCTCCTACTCCAATTCATACTGCACATGCTTCTGGATGACTCTTACTTAAAGACTTCACTTTGATCATGTCACCTCTGCTCAAAAAGTAGGAAGAGACCCTAGAGGTCATCCAGTCCAACTTCCTCATTTTAAACTGAAGGGAACTGAGACTCAGAGAGCCTAAGTGATTTTCCCAGTATTATACAGGTAAAATACTTTACTAATTAGTTCAGTAAATTCTTAGATTACAAGAATTCTATAATCTAGTACAAACTTTATCCTTATTTCCCAATATTTACCTGCAAATTTTGTTGTTTGGTTGTTTTTCAATCGTTTCTGACTCTTCTTAACCTCACTTGGGATTTTCTTGGCAAAGATACTGAAGTGGTTTGCTATTTCCTTCTTCAGATAATTTTAAAATTGATGCACATTTGGTTTAAGTGACTTTCCCAAGATCATACAGTTAGTAACTGCCTTACCTGAAGCTGAATCTAAACCCAGGTATTTAAATGAAACAGGGGATAGAGTGCCAGAACTAAGTTAGGAAAACTAATCTTCCTGAGTTCAAATCTGGCCATAGCTACCTAGTAGCTGTGTGATGGTAGGCAAGTCACTTAACCCTAAGTGTCTTAGTTTATTCCCATTCAAAATAAGCTGGAGAAGGAAATTCTCCACTGATTTACAACAGAATGAGATCACTTTTTTCCAAGATCCCTCTCCTGATTCTGAACCCAATGCTTGATGTTGTTGGCATATTTCCTTTAACCTGTGATTTGCCAATCAGAATATGTACCCATACTCTTCAGTCTGTTTTTGAAAGGTACTTCCCTTATATATTATCACTCCAGAACCTTTGCCAAGAAAATCCCAAATGTTGTCAAAAAGAGGCATTTGTGATCAAAAGCAATTGAACAACAAAAAGATGAGTCTTCCAGACTCCCATGCCCAGCACTCTATGCATTGCACCATCTAGCTGCATATGCTCTTCCTTAAATTAATTTGTTCTCCTTTCTTCTTTTCCATAGATGAACACAGTGGCCATTCTCACTTTAACCTCCATGCCTTTTCCCATGATTTTCCTCCTTGCTGCAAATGCTTCCCCTTTTATTTCTATCCAAATCATATGGATCCTTAAGACTGAACTAAGTCCTAATTCTTCCATTAAAGTAATCTTGTATACTTCAGGTCTTTGCTTTCTCAGTGTACTCAGAACTAACACTGCATTGTTTCCATTATAATATCTCTAAATGTCTATATCTCTTAGTTTCTGGCTATCTCTAGCTCCATGTGTTTCTGTGTATCTGCTTCTGTCTCTCTCTGTGTCCATGTGTCTTCTCTGTCTTTTTCTGTTTCTCTGTTTCTCTTTTTCTGTTATTGTCTGACTCTGTCTCTGTTTGTCTATCTGTCTCTCTATATGTATGTGTGTCTGTCTATCTCTGTCTCAATCTATGTCTCTCTCTGTGTATCTTTCTCTCTCTCTCAGCTTTTTAAGAGACAAAGTAGCACAAGAGCATTATAACAGGCTTTCAAAAGGTCTAGGTTCAAGTCTCCTTTGAAGATTTACTTCTGTTACTATGGTTAAAGCCACTTATTCTCTTAGAGCCTATTTCCTCATTTATACAAAGGGCATATTAATACTTGAGCATTTTATCTGATAGTTTTGAGATGAGGAAAATCCTTTGTAAATCATAAAGTACAAATGGTATTTCATTGAGGTCAGAGATTTGACTTCTATATTTCTCCTCCATTGTGCTTAGTATATGGGGATCTTAAGTGATCTGTTGGATCAATGAAATCAAATGGTTATTGTCTGTCCACTATTTCTCTTTCCATGGAGTTATATGAAAACTACTAATTGTGAAGGGAACTAGGAAATTTGCTTTGATCTTTGTTTTCCAGTATAATAAGGTCTGACACACAATACCTTAAGCTAGCACCTCCACATAGAAGATTCCTTGGAGAAGATGGCATCTTTCTACATTGAGTAGGGAGTCATTGCTAGAATTGTGATGATATATAAGGGAAGTACCTTTTAAAAACAGACTGAAGAGCATGGGTACATATTCTGATTGGCAAATCACACGTTAAAGGAAAGGCTTCTTGATTTAGCTATATTCAAAAAGGCCTATCAGTTTCAGCTATTCTCACTTTGCCTTAATCATTTTGGGGAGATCTTGGTGATTCTTTGCTCATAACATCTGCTGGAGGGAGCTGAGTCTCCAACTTTAGAAGTTTCAAAAGGCTAGGAGATCAAGGAAAGAAAACTGAGAATCAGAGCCTAGTGTTGTTGTCTCAATGTGGATATCCCAAAGCAATATGCAGGAACATCTTCAAGTTTTCTGTCCAGCATAAGTTGAGATGAAGTCTCATATATTAGAGAGGATGCCTTTGGAAATTAACTTAGTAGGACCAATGCTAGAGAGAGAGAGATGATAGATAGATGGATAGATAGATAATAGAAGAAAACTAATTCCTCTCTCTTTCTTTCCCCCAGAGACGAAGTAGTACAGGGGAAAATATGCCCTGTATATAGATACTGAAGGAATGTTTGTTTTGATTCTGCCTTCAAAGTAAATATATTTTTGTAAAAGTAAATCAATGACCTTCGGAATCCAATTCTCCCTGTGCAACAAGAAAACTGTTCGGTTCTGCACACATATATTGTATCTAAGATATACTGTAACTTATTCAACATGTAAAGGACTGCTTGCCATCTGGGGGCAGAGGTGGAGGGAGGGAGGAGAAAAATTGGAACAGAAGTGAGTGCAAGGGATAATGCTGTAAAAAATTACCCTGGCATGGGTTCTGTCAATAAAAAGTTATTTTTTAAAAAAAAGTAAATCAATGATAAGTTGTTAAATTATTCCTTTTAACTAGGGTGCTAGTAATGAATACTTAGACTGATTGAAGCAAAGGAAAAATTATCACAATTCCCTTGAAGCTCCCTGGAACTTCAAGGGGTTGTTATAGCCTTTATGGTTTGAAAGAGTGAATCAGGATATTCATTACACTGGAAAGAAATGATTTTACTATTAAAATGAGCTCTGTACCAGAGTTAGACTAGTTACATCCCACCCCACTCCCTCACAACTGAGAAATAATGTATGCAGAGTTCTTGCTATAATATTTTCATGCTTCAAACACTAGTACTAATACGGCTTTATGTGTAGACAGCCTACCAGTAAGATTTTAGAGACAATAAAAGGACTCACTTGCTTCAATGTATTTCTTCCCCCACCCCAAAGATATTTTTCACTGTCAGTCAATGAAACTACTTTTGATTCATACTTGACTTAAAAATCCCCTTTTAGAATTACTAATACGTTTTTCTATCTTCACTATGAAGCACTATCTTTAGAAGTAGAAGTACTATCTTCAGAAGAATTAGATTTTAAAATATTATATATTCATTGGAAGCAGGACTTTAATTCTTTTTCTCTAGTACATTCTAAAAGCTCTACCATTTCCTTAGCCTAGAAGAATTTTCCTTGCCAACAGATCTCTTAGTTGATAAGTCCTAGGATATATACAAGTTAAAGGACCTGCCCAGGATCACATAGCTAACAAATAAACACCAGAAGAGAATTTCAATACATCTCTTCCTAATTACAAGCCTAATAATATATTCACTAGTCTAGATTACCTATGCATATCAATACAGATTAACCCAGTAAATTATTTATAGAATGGTGCATAAATTGCTTGGGATAAGTAATAATTTGTATATGGTTTCATTTTCTGATAGCATTTTGTAACATATGTGCTTCTACTGATATTAGACAGAGGGCATTTCACTTTGACAAATGAAACCAAAAAGTTTTCCTATATTTGGTCATTTCTCTCTCAGTTAAGGATTGCACATTCAGGCACTATTCTAGGCACATTACTGGACACATATCTATCAAAAGTAGGTTCCCATTTATTCCAGATTCCAGATCATGCAAACTGGGCTCTGACAAATATCGTGATTTCTATAATGGCTCTGATGAGTAAAATCCTTACAGTGTTTCTACAAAAACAGAGAAAACAAAGAATTATGCATTATTTTGGTTCTACAATCTGCTCTGGAAGGATCATTCTAGAGAAATGGCAGGATTTCTTGGTAATTTTTCATTCCAACCTCTGTTGCCATTGGGAATCCCAGAAAAAGCTATAACAAAGATAATTTAGTTGCATTTCAAATGGATTTAGAATAAAACAACTTATCTTCCAACTTGGCTCTATCTAAATCTAAGTGCTCTTGTTAAAGTCATTTGATATTTTCCATATCTATAAAATGTCTATGGAAAAGACAGGCCAAAATACCTTCAACATATGAAAAGTAACATTCATTTCCTCCAATTTAATCCCTTATGTTTATATTGTCATTTTTCTTTCCTTAAATCAGTTAAACAACTTTCTTTTCATGCTATTGATGCCATCTAGTGGCATTATTGTAAATGTCCAAATATTTTTAAGGTGATAAATTGTCTCTAGTTTGAGTTTGAAAAGAAAGGGCATAAAATATGTATTATATCTAGGATATACTGCAACATATTTAACATATATAGGACTGCTTACCATCTTGGGGGGGGTGGAGGGAGGGAGAGGAAAAAACGAAATATAAGCGAGTGCAAGATATAATGTTGTAAAAAAATTACCCTGGCATGGATTCTGTCAATACAAAGTTATTATTAAATAAAACAAAATTTAAAAAAAAAAAAAGAAAAGAAAAGAAAGGGCATAATATATTTAAAATATGGCCAAAGGGATTCTTAAAATAATATCTGCAAGGGGGAGAGAACAGCATGCTTTTGTTTCTTAAAGCCAAGATAGTCCTATTTTAAAATATAATTTTTGAAACGTGCCCTCAATAGAAATAAGGAACTTACAATGAAGGGAGGTTTGGGGAGATAATGGATTCTGTTTTAAACATGTTGAATTTGAGATAATTATAAGACAGAGTGATGCGAGTAACCACCAAGAATTTGGCAATGTGGAATTGGAGCTCAGGAGAGAGACTTACTATGGAAGCATACAGTAGCTTGGAAGTAAACACAGACACTAAATGACAGAGGTGAGCGAGGGTTGAGTATTGTCAGGACTTCATATATACCAAGGCAAAGCTTTGTCTTGGTGCCTTTTTCTCACTTGTCTGCATGAGAGAGTGAAAGAAATTTAGAACTGGAGAAATGGAAAAGACTGACTTCCAAAGCATTTGGTACTTTAGAACTACTACACTTTACATAGCTTGTAATGTCAATCCTTCAGTAATGAAAATCAGAAAGTTATTTAAAAAAAAGTCAACATGAGCTAGAATCAAGTCACCCGGAAAAACCCCAAGTCCAGAGACCAGAAAATTTAATGAAAAATTAATCCTAAGAATTGGAAGACTCTGGGGTTTGAAAAATCTCCTGTTATTGAAGAGACACCTAGCCAAAATCCTGAAGGGAGCAGATAAGAAAGGCTTTCTAAAGTTTCAAAACAAAGGTGGCCATTTTTCTGAAAAAACTCTTTAAAAATCCTGCCAGTTTTAACTAAGTAGCCACAGTAGTAATCTAACTCTTCTCATGAGAAAGAAATAGCCAAGTATTTTAGCTGAGCCAGAAATAATTCCCAGACGGCCTTGGTCCAGAATTGGGATGTATCTAAAAACATATTTTGGAGATAATACATAAGAAATCATGTAAACCACATGACCAGAAGACCAATGTCCACAAGAACTACCCTGTACATTATGGTACATCCCTAAGAGATAGAGAGTGAACTTCAAAGGTAGGAAGGCTGTTGAGGTGATAAGGCCCTACGCTAGCGTGGTGGTAGTAACAGGACAGAAGATGGTTTATATAAAAGATGTTGCAATGTAAGCTTAAGGGATGGGGAGAATTGTGATATACTGTTCTCTAGGGTTGGCAGAGCAGTTAGAGGAAAAGATAATTTTGCATGCATTAAGTTTAAGATGCCAACTGACTATCCAATTCTAGATGTCTGGAAAGCAGTTAAAGATACAAGACTGAAGCTTAGCAGGGAAGTTGGAGCACTATAGGCAAATTTGAGAATCATCCATATAAAGATGGTAATTAGATCAAGCTGATGATTAGAAAGTGATGAGATCACCAATTGAAGTAGTATAAAAGGAGAAAAGAACCCAAGACAGAATGAGGGACACTTATAGTTAAAAGATATGACTTGGAAGAAGATTCAGCAAAAACAGAAAAGGAACAGTCAGATATGGAAGACAAGAACGAGGACATTGGTGTTCAAAAAATGTAGAGAAAAGAGTATCAAGGAGAGAGTGATCAGTAGTGTTATAGGCTGCAGGGAGGTCAAAAAGAATGAGAATTAAGAAAAGATCTACTGACTTTATTGTGATGATAAATTTTATTTATATGATGTAACATTTATTGTTACAAAAACTATACATTAATTCTAATCTAAAATGTGTTCATTTTTTATCAAGCCATTCTCCAATTGATAAATGGTCAAAGGATATGAACAGACAATTTTCAGATGAAGAAATTGAAACTATTACCACTCACATGAAAGAGTGTTCCAAATCACTATTGATCAGAGAAATGCAAATTAAGACAACTCTGAGATATCACTACACTCCTGTCAGATTGGCTAAGATGACAGGAAAAAACAATGATGAATGTTGGAGGGGATGCGGGAAAACAGGGACACTGATGCATTGTTGGTGGAGTTGTGAACGAATCCAGCCATTCTGGAGAGCGATCTGGAATTATGCCCAAAAAGTTATCAAACTGTGCATACCCTTTGATCCAACAGTGTTTCTATTGGGCTTATACCCCAAAGAGATACTAAAAAAGGGAAGGGGACCTGTATGTGCCAAAATGTTTGTAGCAGCCCTGTTTGTAGTGGCTAGAAACTGGAAAATGAATGGATGCCCATCAATTGGAGAATGGCTGGGTAAATTGTGGTATATGAATGTTATGGAATATTATTGCTCTGTAAGGAATGACCAGCAGGATGAATACAGAGAGGCTTGGAGAGACCTACATGGATTGATGCTAAGTGAGATGAGCAGAACCAGGAGATCATTATACACTTCGACAACGATATTGTATGAGGATGTATTCTGATGGAAGTGGATTTCTCTGACAAAGAGACTTAACTGAGTTTCATTGGAGAAATGATGGACAGAAACAGCTACACCCAAAGAAGGAATACTGGGAAATGAATGTAAACTATTTGCATTTTTGATTTTCTTCCCGAGTTATTTTTACCTTCTGAATCCAATTCTCCCTGTGCAACAAGAGAACTGTTTGGTTCTGCAAATATGTATTGTATCTAGGATATACTGCAACATGTTTAGCATATATAGGACTGCTTGCCATCCTGGGGGCGGGGGAGGAGGGAGGGAGGGGAAAAAACGAAACATAAGTGATTGCAAGGGATAATGTCGTGTAGAAATTATCCTGGCATGGATTCTGTCAATGCGAAGTTATTATTAAATAAAATAAAATTTATTATAAAAAAAAAAAATGTGTTCATTTTTTAATCATACTTATCTGGAGTTATTTGATTGATTTAATATTTTATTTTACCTCCAGTACATATAAAAACAATTCTTTTTCTTTCATATTTTGAGAATCTGCAACTCCTCCTGAGAATTTACAAGCTTTCTCCTTCCTTCCTTCTCCTCCCCTCTCCCCTATTGAGAAGGCAAGCAATTTGATATAGGCTATATGTGTGCAGTCATGCAAAATGTATTTCCCTGTAAGTCATGTTATGAAAGAAAATACAAAAAAGAAAAATAAAGTAAAGGAAAAATAGGCTTCAAGCTGAACTCAAATTTCATCAATTTTTCATCATACGTCATTCGGAATTGTCTTAGGTCATTGCATTTCTGAGAATAGCTATACTGTTCACACTTGATCGTCATACAATGTTGCTGTTATTATATACAATGTTCTCCTAGTTCTGTTTATTCACTTTGCATCCATTTATATATGTCATCCCAGGCTTTCTGAGAGCATCCTGATTATCACTCCTTATAGCACAATAGTATTCCACCATAATCATAGATAACAACCTGTTCAGCCATTCCACAATTAATGGACATTCTCACAATTTCCAATTTTTTGCCAAGCTATCTACTAAAACAGTTGCTATAAATATTTTTTACATACAGGTCCTTTTTTCTTTTTGTTTTATATTTCTTTGGGATACAGACCTAAAAGTAGTATTACTTGGTCAAAGAGTAGACCTGGTTTTATAGCTCTGGCACTATTTAGTGCAAAACATATTTAAAATCTAAAATAAAAATTCAAAATTAACTTTAACTCAAATTTAAATCAAAAATCAACTCCCTGAGGACACTATTTTGGGAACTGTGGCAAGTATCAGATGAAGAAATTTCTACTACCAATTAAATTTGGTCATTTATAGTTTTGTACATGTACATAATCTTGTGATTTATAATCTTAGGGAGTTACCTCCACCTCTAGGAAGTTAAATGTCACAGATGAGACTTGAACCAGGACCTTACTGGCTTCAATGCCAGCTCTCTAAGTACTACACTATATTACCTCTCATGGCCAAAACATATCAAGTGATTAATAAATATATGTTAGTCTACTTGTGGAGATACTAATGGATTTTTTTCCATTCTGAGATTCTTAAGCTTTATCATTAATTATAACCCCAATAAGATAAAGTTTTTAATTTCATTTGTAAAACAAAGTCATAAAGGGGCAGCTAGGTGGTGCAGTAGATAAGAGCACCAGCCCTGAAGTCAGGAGAACCTGAGTTCTAATCTGAACTCAGACACGACACTTCCTAGCTGAGTGACTCTGGGCAGTCACTTAACCCCAATTGCGGAAGGAAAAAAAAGTCATAGGAAAAAATAATGATAAATGTTGGAGAGGATGGGGAAAAATTGGGACACTAATACACTGTTAATGGAGTTGTAAACTGATCTAATAATTCTAATAATCTAACAATTTGGAACTACTCCCAAAGGGCTATCAAACTGTGTATACTCTTTGATCCAGCAGTGTCTCTACTGGATCTGTATCACAAAGAAATCATAAACAACAGAAAAGGACCCACATGTGCAAAACTGTTTGTAGCAGCCCTTTTTGTAGTGAACTGGAAATTGAGTGTATGCCCATCAGTTTGAGAATGGCTGAATAAGCTGTGTATATGAATGTAATGGAATGTTATTGCTCTATAAGAAATGATCAGCAGGATGATTTCAGAGAGGCCTGGAGAGACTTACATGAACTGATGCTAAATGAAGTGAATAGAACCAAAAGAACATTGTACACAGCAACAAGATTATATGATGATCAACTCTGATGGATGTGGCTTTTTTTAATAGTGAGGTGATTCAGGCCAATTCCAATAGACTTGTGATGGAGAGAGTCACCTGCATCCACAAAGAGGATTGTCAAAACTGAGTGTGGATCACAACAGAGTATTTACACCTTTTCATTGTTGTTTGCTTGCTTTTTGTTTGTTTCCTTCTCATTTTTTCCTTTTTGAAATTATTTTTCTTATGCAATATGATAAATGTAGAAATATGTATAGAAGAATTGCACATATTTAACATATGTTGGATTACTTGCTATCTAGGGGAGGAAGAGGTGGAGGAAAATTTGGAACACAAGGTTTTGCAAGGGTGAATGTTGAAAACTATATTGCATGTATTTTGAAAATAAAAAGCTATTATTATACTTCAAAAACAATCATTTGTAATTAAATTTTAAAATATATCTTCAGTATAATAATTAAATTCCATAAGATATTTTTGACATCAAAAATGATAAGAACTTTAACATTTTATAACAACAAAAAATCTTCCTTGAAATTCAAAGAAACAATTTTACATTTTCCTTCCAAATACAAATGCACTAAACTTTCTATTTTTTCCCTTAGATTTAAAGATATCAATGTGGGTTATACTAGCTAGAATGTGATAAAGAAAGATCAATACTTTTGTTTCTGATTACAAAGGCAAGAATGTGAACCCAGTCTACTTCTCTACTTCTACTCTCTTATTCTTTCTTAGATTCATTTTCACGTCTTATTCTTTTCATTGCTTCTGTGGTTTTGTTTATTTGATGGAAGAGAGAAAGAGAGAACAGATTTTGAAAAGGGGGATTAAGAAGATACAGTCTCTGATATTCAAGGATTAAATGAAAGTTCAAGTGAATTTCTTAATTCCAAATATGGTAGTTATAAAACACCTAGAACCTTGATCAAAAAGAAGGGATAATCTTATCCTGGGGCAACCTAATGGCTTTTCTTTACTCCTTCAGTTCAATTCAACAAATATTTATTCAGTGCCTACTTCATGCCAGGAACAGTGATTGGAGGTACAAATAATTTTTTTTAAAGAAAGATTGTCCTTGTCCTCGAGGAGTTTACAATCTAAAGGAGAAAGACCACATATAATGGGAAATTGGAAAGAAGGGAGGTGGAGGTAGGGATGGGACATGTAGATGAGAAGAAAGGATATCAGTGTATATCTAGTTTAAGGGAATTTTATTCCTTGGAGTTGGAATCAAGCAGAACTGCAGATGGGAAAAGGAGTGAGATTTAATGGTTCATAACATCAATAATAAATATGCAATAGAAACTTCAGCCTTCTCTTGTCAGGGAAAAGTTTCTTAGCCAGTATAACCCAATAAATGGGAGCAGAGAGTCCAAAATGTCCTGAATACCTAAAGTCTATAAGCTCATGATAGCAGAAGATACTCAGAAAAAGCAATATGAGAGGAAGCAGAGAACAAAGATATAATATCAAATGGCAATTTCAGTTCTTTAATGTATGCCCTCCCTATTTGGGACGCCTATATTCTATTACTTTATTCAGTATGCTTTTTGATGAAGAGTTTCATTTTAATTAATGGGTATTCTGGTCAGAGTAAGTGATAATTTTGTGTGAATGAAGACTGACAAAGTACCTCAAGCCTTGCTTAGTTTTTCCGGGGGGAGGGAGGAGGGAAGAAACGGAGCAGAAAAAACACAAATGATATACAGATTAAACCAAATTCATCATCAATTTTAGAATTCTCCATTATTTTACTTCAGATGAGGTCCTAGGTAACTAGACAGGGTTGGCAGAGAAAATGTGAAGTACTAATATAATTATAACGCTCCCTGAATCAACAATCTCATCCCTTCTTATTCTAGTATCCAATAGTTAAATTGAAAATCAGTGTTTATAAACTGGAGCTTCAGTTTTTATAGGGGTTAGGTAAAAATAGACTTCTTATTTTTCATTGATTAACGGGAACAAAAGATTTAATCAAGGAAATATAAAAGTTTATTATTTGTAGAATACAAAAATTAATTTCAAATAATAGGATTTTGAGAGAGAAAAGAGCCAAGATGGCAGATGAAGTGAGCATTCTTGCCAAGTTCTTCTAACACACTTTTTTACAATAATTTTAAAAAACAGATCAAACTGAATTCTGAACAGGAAAGCCAATAAAAATTCTCAGTCATTTATTCTAGCCCAGGGCAGCTTAGAAAAGAAGAAGAAGTCTGCAAACATTGCAATGAAGGCTGGCTAGAAGCACAGTGAGAAGAGTAGAAGTAGCCCTGGATATGGATTGTGGAGCAGCAATGAAAGCAACCAAGTTCCCAGAGATGGTAAAGGAATTAAATATCTGCTCAGAATAAAATAACAGTGAACATTTGTACTAGTAAAGGGAACAGGATCAGGCAGCACTGTCATTCATTATCCTATTCCCAGGTCACAGTTTAAAAGAAGAAAAGAATAGTCACACTTATGTGAGGACCACATCACAGACTGTGGAAGCAATGAAAATTACAAGTACTCATTGAATTGTAAAAGCTGAATGAACTTATAAAATACAGAAACTCAGTCCAGACATCTTGCTGTCCCCAGAAATGAGTAGAACTTAACTCTAATATAAAAAAAGTTCAGAGTCAAGAAATACTGGGAAAAACTAAAAACTAAAAAAACAAAACAAAACAAAACCACAACAATAAATAATCCATCTATAAAAATCTATTATAGTGAAGGGAGCTCAAGACATAAACCTAGAAAACAATAACTTGAAAATATTTATATGCAAAGCCTCAAAGAAAAATGCAGATTGTATACAACTTCAACAAGAATTCTTGGAAGATCTAAAGTAAGATTTTTAAAAATTTAAAAATCAAATAAAAGCATAAGAGGAAATATTGGAAAAGAAATTAGAGCAATGCAAAAAAAATTATGAAAAGAATTTTGCAAAAGAGGTACAAAAATACTGAAGATTACTTCTTCAAAATCATAACTGACCAAATAGTTTAAAAGGAGTTTGGGGTGGGAACATAAATATGGAAAAAAATAACTCCTTTAAATTAGAATAGACAAAAAGAAATATTGGAGAAAATAACTGCTTAAAAGTTAGAATTAGTCAAGTAGATATCAATAATGCCATGACACATCAAGAAAAAATAAAACAAAGTAAAACCCCCACAAAAATAGAAGAAAATGTTAATTGTCTCATAGGGGGAAACAACTGACCTAGAAAATAGAACAAGGAGAGAGAATTTGAGAATTATTAGAGAGATTCTGATAAGATGTCAGAATAAGGCAGGAAACTATCCTAAATTTGCCCACAACTAATTTTAAATAATGTCTCAAAATGAACTTTAAAGTGGCAGAAATAATTAAAAGTGAGGCAAAGCAGTTTTCCAGCCTAAGACTACTGTGGAGGACTGTATGAAAAACCTGATTTCTTTTCTTGGTAGTCTGGCATAATTGAAGTAGAAATACCTTTGGGCAGATACCCTTAAGTAAACATAACACAAGTCCTGAGAGCACTTGTGTTACTGGCAGCCTCAGCTTCAGGAATTTTTGCCCCAAAGGGATCAGGGATGGATCAGGGAAAGATTACAAGGCTATCCACTGATTGGCATAGGACACAAATCCCAGGTACACTGACCAATCATTTTTCCATTTTGCCTCCATGGCAAGGAGGAGTAAGTATATGCTGATGAGTGAGAATGCAGAAAAGAGAGACTTTGCTTGCTATGGTGACTCAGGAGAGTGGGGTTCCTGATTTCAGTTTCAGAGCAAATTAATAAGCTGAAGCTTGCAATCACAGAAAGGACTATAGGGAGTGATAGTGTTTGTGATGACAACATTGCTAGGAGTACTAGTTTTTCCTCAGAGACAGAGAGAAGTGCCTGATGTTACTCATAGATCAAGGTGTAACCTTGAAGCAGTGACCATACCAATCTGGGATTATAGAACATTGGAAGAACCAAGAGGTCAAGGTCCCCAGATAGAGCTCAGAATATGATAGCATGAAAAACCTGAAGCCTGAGACATCATATACCCCACAGTTTGGGACTAGAACCCAACTTAAATGTAGACTTAATAGACAAGAAATAGGCTGTTTAAAAAATGAATAAGCAAAAGAGAAAGAACCCAGCTATACATAGCTACTATATTTATGAAGAAAATCTGGGTTCAAACTCAGAAGATAGCAGTGAAGTCAAACAGTTATATCTAAAACTTCAAAGAAAAATGTAAAATAGTCACAAACTTAAAAAGATTCTTGGAAGAACTTTTTTTAAAAAGTTAAAAATCAAAAAAGAGGTTGAAGAAAATTAAGAAAAAATAAGAGTAATGCAAGAAAACTGTGAAAAGAAAGTCAACCAATTTGGGGGAAAAAAGATCCAGAAATTTACTGAAGAAAATAATTCCAAAGGGCAGCTAGTTGGTATAGTAGATAGAGCACCAGCCCTGAAATCAGGAGGATCTGAGTTCAAATCTGACCTCAGACACTTAACACTTAACACTTCCTGGCTGTGTGACCCAGGGCAAGTCATGTAACCCCAATTGCCTCAGGAAAAAAAAAGGCAGAAAATATCTCCTTAAAAATTAGAATTGGAACAAGAAAAACTAAAGACTTCAATAAGATGCCAAGAAATAATAAAATAAAATCAAAAATAAATATTAGATTTATTGCTAGAAGTTGCTTATGGACTATCTGGTAAATTTTGTCCAATGCTATTCAATATAAGTGTTTATTACTGTACTAGCACAAGATACTGTGCTAGGCATTTGTGATACAGAAGCCTCAGAATCTTATAGTCTATAGGGGTAAAACAACAAATACATAAGTTTAAAAAATATAAGCAAAATAAATACAAAGTAATTTCAGGGTTAATAAATATTAATAAAAAAAATTCAAGGTGTGGGATAAAGGTATATATGGGCACTGTTAATATAAATGGGGATGTTGGAATCAAAATGGAAGAATAACAAAAAGAATACAACTGAAGCACACAACCCTGCTTCCTCCACCCCATCTCACCCTCCCCCCCAAAAAAACCAGACTAAATTCCAATCTGGAAATCCAAGAAAAAAATTACTGTACATCATTTATCTAGCCCAAGTTGGAATGAGATCTTTAGGAACCTGGGGATATATTCTAAGAGTGCCCAGGAGCACACAGTACAGAACATTTCAGCTCATGACCTGAAAGAGGAGGCTATATACCAGAACAAGACGAGATCCCAGGCCTTGTGTGTAAAGGACTGAAACTCTGAGTAGGTACACTGGAATCAGACAAGCGGAGCACTTAAAGCTAATTACTTATTGGACAATACTCTATTAGCATATGCTTGGAAAATGGCCCTTCCCACTATTCTGAGCTGGCTCAATCTTTTGGTGTACACAGAGAATTGTAGGAGGGATTAGAGGGTAGAGTAAAGAAAGACATAGTCATTTTGGCAGTGGACGAAGAGAAGGGAGGTTGTGGAGAGCTTGTGTCCATTCCCTTCACTTCTCCCCCTAAAGACCAAAAATAAAGACCAAGGACTTTTGCTTATCCTGACTCCAGCTGATTTTAAGGCATCCAGGGTGCTAACCCGGACTTCACACTTGTGCAGATCAGAAACAATTATCAACTGACATTTGGATCGCTCATTGTCTTGTTCCAGATGACAGATATTGGGCTGAGGAGGTAACTGTAACTTAGGAGTTGCATTCCAAGGTAGAGATATGATTGTGAATGACCATGCCTGTGAATGAAATTCTTTTTATGGCAAAAATATGACCTAGTTACTTAAATCAGGGACAGGTAGAACATAGAAATAAAACTACAGATCAATATTTTTATTAATATCCATGCAAAAATGTTAAATAAAATATACTCAAGGAGACCACAGCAATATATAACAAAGATTATATATTATGACTAGATTGAATTTATATCAGTCCACTATTAAGAGAACTATAAATATAATTTTGTTATGTCAACATAAAATAAATAATGTAATTATATCAACAGGTATAGAAAAGACTTTTAAAAATATATAATATCCCTTCATGTTTAAAAAAAAACCCTAGACAGTATAGG
The DNA here is from genome assembly GCF_016432865.1 of Antechinus flavipes. NCBI lineage: Eukaryota > Metazoa > Chordata > Mammalia > Dasyuromorphia > Dasyuridae > Antechinus > Antechinus flavipes. Next base: position 252,929,352 of record NC_067400.1, read on the forward strand.
AATAAATGGATATTTTCTTAATTTGATAAGTATTATCTCTCTAAAATAAAAAGCTAAGATTATTTGCAATAATAAGTTAGAGGCCACAATAAGATTAGGGGCAAAATAAGGACATCTATTATCACTGTTACTATTTAAAATGTTGACAAGTACTAGAAATACTTATAGTAATAATATAAGAAAAAAAAAGGAAATTAAATCATCAGGTTTCTTTGCAGATAGTAATAATGATGGTTTACTTAGAGAATTCTGTAGTCAACCCCTCTCCCTTAAAAAAAAAAAAAAAGTACTAAAACAATTAACAACTTCAGCAAAGTTGCAAAACATAATGTAAATCCACATAAATCCTTGATATTTTTGTCTATTATGAACAAATCCAACAGGAAGAGGTAGAAAGAGATATTAAAATTTAAATAGTTACAAGAAGTATAAAATACTTGGAGTTCCACTTGCCAAGACCCATACAGAAGCTACATAAATGTAACCACAAAACACTCTTTTGCACAAACAAAAACAGATTTAAATGATTGAAGAAATAATCATTTGTCATGGATAAACTGAGCCAATATAACATTTACCCTTAAATTAATTTACCCTACTGATCAAACTACCAAAAAATTATTTTATAGAGCCAAAAAAAAATTTACAACAGAATTTATATGAAGGAACAAAACACCTAGAATTTCATAAGGCTAAAAAAAGTAGTAAAAAAGGTAACCCAGCAGGGAGCCCAAACTATACTGCTTTGCAGTAATTATCAAAACAATTTAAAACTGTTTAAGAAATAGAAAGGGTGGTAGGTAGAACAGATTAGAGACATAATTTACAGAAGAAATGTTGAGGTAATGTTAAGGTAAGAACTTGATAGATAATAAAAATGATTAGGAAAACTAGAAAGCCAAACATCAGATACAAGCCAACATCTCACATGTATAACAAGATAAATTCCAAATGGCTATATGATTTAGACATATCATAGAAAAGCAAGAAAGAAATTACCTATCTGAACTATGAATAAGGAAAGAGCTCATGATCAAATGATAAAGAGGATCATAAGAGATAATATGAACAATTTTGATTGTATAAAATTAAAAACTTATTGCACAGATAAGATTGATGTAGATAAAATTAGAAAAGTAGGTAAAGGAGGAAATTGTTATAGCAAGTTTCTCTGATAAAGGTCTCATTTCTAAATTTTATAAAGAACTGATTCAAATACATAAGAATAAGAGCCATTCTTTAATTGATAAATGGTCAAAGAATATAAACATGTTATTTTTAGGGGAAGAAATTTAAAGTATCAATAGTTACATGAAAAAATGTTCCACATCACTAATAGAGAAATGCTGGTTAAACCATTCTGGCATCTGACTTCACTTTCATCAAACTGGACATGTTATGAAAATGATGAAGATGGAAATTTTAGAGAAACCTCGAAGACTTTTATAAACTGAAGCAAAGTGAAATGAGCAGAACCAGGAGACCAATTTATGCAATGACAACAATATTTTTAGGACAAACTATTTTAATAGATTTAGCAATTTTGATCAACACAATGATCAATCATGATTCTGGAGAGCTCATGATGAAACATGCTATTTACACTCTGACAGAGCTGACAAAACTCAAAATGCAGACTGAGACAAAATTTTTTTGGATATGGACAATGGGGGAATTTCTTATGCTTGACCACACATTTGTAATAGGATTTTTTTTATTTTCCCTCTTTCTCACTTTGGGGGGAAGGGGAGGAAGAGAGGAAGGTAGGAAGGGAAGTGAAATGGTTAAAAGGTGGAGTTTGCTGAAAAAAAATTAGAAAGATGTAAATGAAATTTAAAAGCAACAAATGAAATGATATCTACAATTGAGTTTTTTTGAGTGGTCAATAACTTCCAGCTGTGTCATTGTTATGACTGTTACGTGTGCAGAGTTAATTTCCAGTCTATTGGATATTTTTTAACTTGTCTGCAAGGCATAATTAATACAAATTACCCAGAAAAACAAATAGTTCTCTAAGAGAGTGTGAATGTACAAGTTTCAGTCACTAATACCTGAAACACATGAATATGAAACTTCATATCTTTTTCTCTTTCCTATCTTCTTTTAATGCAATGAAATGTTGCAAAAATACATGAAGACAAAGCAATAAGAAACAAAGCATGTGATTATATAATAAATTACCAAGGGAAAAAAGAGACGAATGAAGCGATTACATCAGAATTCTTATTGAACTTATCCAAAAATGAAAGAAATATTTTGGTACCCCATTTTTTAAAAATATATTTCAATGACTACATTTATCCATTGTGCTTTTCTTGAAATAGTTCCAAAACATTTACAAGTGATGATAAGAAGTATTATAGATGTGAATATTATAATGATACTCTACCATATAGTAGATATTTTAAGATCAAATTCAGTAGAAAATAGAAATGTATTGTCCTATACTATTAAAATGGTGAGAAGTGACTATTCCTATTAACAGCTGTGAAATCCAAAACCAACTCCAATTTTAGTTCTTTCCATATTGTATTTATTTTCCATTTTGTGAGTTAGACCTTGCTTTGCTATAAATTTTTGCTTGAGAATAAAACAGAGCAAAGTATTTTTTCAAATTTTTTTAAGACCTAGGCTATACATACAAGGACTATTCACCAGGCTGGATATCCCACTACAAGCTGATGCAGGAACTTTAGCCTACTCCATTTACGGCATGGTCCAATTGGCCCCTCCTTAGCCAACCCTTTCAGAGATTCATACTAATTCTAAATTTAGAGTAAACACCTGGAGGATATAATTCGGTGCAACTCAGAACTCCCAAGATATCTCAAGAGAACTGCCAGTCTCAGATAATTGGGATTATGGATATATACCAACCTTTCAATCTTCTCCAATCAATACAGTCCTTATCTTTTGCACAGTATTGAGAAGTATGATAGGGATACATAGGAAGCAGTTTGCCAGTCTTAGTTATTAGCTTCTTGTCCATTTGTGGAACTATTAATCTGAGAATTCTTACTGAAATAAGAGGATTTCAAAGCTAAAACCTAAAATGGCTCTCAATCGAAGTAAATTTTATTTTAAAATTTTAAAAAATTAGATGAGAGTTAAATTGCAGGAGTCAGAAAAGGCAGTAGAGAATAGAAGAGTTCAGAGGGAAGAATAATTGTAAACTGGTCATCTATTACTTTCTTTGAGTCGCCTAGCTGAGATCTTTGTAAGCATTGGATAAAAGCATTATCTGAAGAACTTCATGGACATTGAGTAAAAGAAATGAATGTGGTGGAAACTTACTAATCACTAAACCCTCACGTGAATGATGACAAGAGACAGAATAGTTAAGTGGCCATGAAAAGAAAACTTCAGTTAGAGAATATAATTTTGGAGACCCAGGTTGGCTGATGGCTAAAAGAGCTTTCAGGGGAGAAGTTTACTAATCATGGTATCTTTCATGGATGATGAACAGGATATTAAATGACTGATTGTAGCTGAAAGGTGGCCAGTTGTAGTAGAAAATGACACCCACAAAGGCACTACATACTTGATGCTTCTTGGGAAATAATAGAGAAATGCTGCATGCATTTAATTAAATTATCAGTTTAATTAATTAAAATGCAGTTTAATTAAATCATCAACAGCTTTGCATTGATAGAGGTTTGAATTGATCCACTACATGTACCTTAGTTATGTTATTTCCTTTGTGTTTCCTTTTCCACAAAGGTGCCCTGGAACACTTGTATGGTACAGATGTGATTCTTATACATCTTATACATCATCTATTCACATGGAAATGAAGATGAGGGAAATTTTTGGTTTTTACTTTTGGTTGTTTGGAAATTTTGGTTGTTACTTTTATTAATATGATAATTAATTAAATGCTTTTGCCTTATATATCTTCTGGTTAGATAATAAAAGTAACCAATCAAGGAACTTGTGTGCTATGTTCTCAGAAACTTCTAGGACTCACTGTGGTGAAGATTTTTGGGTGCTACATATATATTACCCTTCTGGATTTATCCCCCCAAACTCTGCCTCACACTTTGGGTCAGTCAGATGATGACTACAACAGGATCATGCATTCTGTGGATCAGCACTGTAATCTAAAAGTCATGAGACATTATTGATGCACTTACCTTTACTTTAGTTGGCCAAAAGACAACAAGATGAAAGCAAAGACATAGCAACAGTGCAAAGGCATAGCAACACAACAGTAGCAATATAGTATCATTCAATGATTCTTGAGAGTAGTTTCCCACAAATAAATATTAGTGGGAACTGTGAATGCTCAGAATTCATAAGTAGAAGGGCACACACTCTTAGGGAATAGATTTTCATAAGGGGAAACTTTCTTTTGTAGTTGAAAAAGTACTTGCTCTTCTAGCATTGCTCCAGCTAATATAGTTCTCTCAGTCTCTACTGGATACTATTTCCTTGAATACCTATAATCATCATTGCTTCCAGCTTCAGACTCAGATAACATCCTAGTTTGGGATTGCTATGTCCTTTCTGAAAAGAAAAAAAGGGGGTGAGTCCACACTCTAGGACCATCTTGGTTCTGGGAACTGCCACGACCTGAGCAGGATCTTAGTTCCAGGTGCTAGACTTAGAACTTTTCTTATCAATTTACCAAACTGAAGTTCACAGATGCATCCTCGAGTCAATTCTGTCAAATTCAAATAGAACAGGACCTGGTCAATTACATATTGCCTAACTTACAAAATTATAAATTAACATTATCTATGTTGTTTTGTGTATTTATTCATTTTGTTAAAAAATTTACAGTTATCTTTTATTCTAGTTCAGGAAGCACTCAGAAGTTCTGCAGGATGAGTAGCCTGCAGACATGACTTTGACACCTCTGCTATATAGAGGTTCTAGGTCCTAGGTTCAAGAAGCAATATATTTTTTTTAATTTTCCTTTCAGGGTACATAAAAGATGGTATTACAAATGGAGCAAGAGTTGAGAAAGAAGTCTCCTCTCTTGTTACATTCCAAAAGAGTAACAAAAGGAAAGGTGAACACTGACCTTGGGAGCTGAATTTTCTCTTCTCATCTTCCAACGCTCAAAGCTTTCTCAACTGATATCTTGTCTGGATTTATTTGCTTTTAAACTTTTACCAAAGCTATCTCCACCCAGGGGAGCTTTAATTGTTTGCAAATTCACAACTAAAATAGGTTAATCAATGTCTAAAAAGGAACCAGTTTTTACAAGATGCAAATGGGTCTGAAGGGAGACTCATTGAGTCTGTTACCTACCCCTTACATTCTATCATTTCATCAAGTGGATTGGGAGAATTCAATTAAACTCAGATCCCCTGATGAGTTACTTGCTACACATAATAATGCAAATGTACAAATCCTGTGTCATATCTACTCTCACAAACATATTCCATAATCATTTCTATATTAGATGGATTTAATGAGTTAACCTAATAGCTTAATTGAAGTAAATTTCTTTTTATTTTAAATTGTCACAGGATATGTAGTTTACCAATGTCATAGATTACATTAGCTGAAATCATGTTAAAAGTAGTACAAGACCAAACCAAATAGTATTTGCTATTTATCCTAATGTAAGAATTATGCTTTTAAAAACCTAGTGCTATTTCTAATCCACATTTAATAACATGGCTGGATACCAGCTGAACTTTTTACTTAGAGATAAAACCTTGTTTCCTTGTTAAAGACTTTCAAAGGATTATTTTAACAAAAGAACTACTTGTTCTAGAAAACATTATTGGTCTGGGAAAAGATTATTAACTGATCCTTAGTTAAATTATGACATATAATATTTGTTGACATTTGCATACTATTTATATGTATTTATATTTAGGATTTTAACTATGCTTACTTATACCAATGCTTTGAAAATACATTTATTTATGTTGTCTAGTGAGTAAGTTATGCAGTTCTTGGAATTTTCTTTTTTATTATTCTAAGTAGGCAAATTTAGTTATATAAAATTATTCCTTCATTTTAAGAACTAAAAACTATCCCTTTATTATTTTTTTTTTTACTTTCTGCTCCTTAGGTCATATTTGCAACTTCTACCAGACATATATGTTGTTAATCTAGGAAATGAAAAAAAAAAAATTCAATTGATCTATCTATAATTTCTTGAACTATTTTGAATTAAACTGTCAGTTTTAGCAATAATTGAAAATTAACAAGTTGACCTTTCTAACATGCTGTTAAGAATCCAAATTCCTAGTAATTATAAGATATGTTTCATTTTATGAAATGTATGTTTTATATTTGACAGAACTGATCACAATGTAAGACATTTTATTTCTATTAAAAAATCTTCTTTCCTATTTTATTGTATGCTTTCTTAAACATTAAATTTTCAATCTGGAGATTTAAATAATCACATGCCAAGTTTTTTTCAGTTTTTCTAATCTGACTATTTGACAATATAGTTGATAAGTCTCAAAATTGAATTGAAATCAAATCAAGAAAATTGATAAAAGTTAGTTTCCTCATTAATTTTCTCCTATACCTAATACTTCGTAGCTATGTGACCCTGGGCAAATCACTTAACCCTAATTATCTCAGGGGAAAAAAAAATTCTCTCCCATTCTCTGATAAGTTTCCATGGAGTCTCTTGAACTAAGGCTCCAGTAATACACTTTATTTGAGAAAGAAGTTAAGTTAGTCACCCTGAACAACCAAAAAACTGGCCTCAATCTAATAATATGGACATAGAGTATTTGGTGTTCAGATTATCTACTAATTGATTATTGCTAATTTCTAAATCTGGTTCATGCAATATGGGAGGGTATCTTAAGGCATATCGGGATGATTCAGGAGCTTTCACATGCCTTTAAGCAAGTCACAGAGAAACATGATTTCCTTGCTTCACTTTTTTGGGCTATGCAGTTCCAATAAATCCAACTAGAGACAGGTAAGGGTGTGGCTAGGGAGGAGGCCATGGAACAGGAAAGAGGATTGTTAGGAGAGCAGCAATATTGGTTCTCCCACATGTTATTGTTCCCTGTGGATTCCCAGAAAAGAGGGAGAGTGAGCTTCAGCTAGAGTGGATTTCCTTCTTCTCATCACAACTACACATCCAGAAAACAAATAAGGAGAAATAAATCCAGTGTTCATAGTAAAGTGAAATTCATCTATTCCTCCAGAACACATAGCTAACTGCTTTCCAACTGCAAAAACAGAAAATTATGTCCAGACTCTCTTTATTCCTCATAATATTTAGGCTTCATGATAAGTATAATTATTTCTTTTTAGAAATGGGAGAAGGAAGGAAGGAAGGAAGGAAGGAAGGAAGGAAGGAAGGAAGGAAGGAAGGAAGGAAGGAAGGAAGGAAGGAAGGAAGGAAGGAAGGAAGGAAGGAAAGGGGAGACGGGAGAAAGGAAGGGGAGAAGGGAGAAAGGAAAGAAGGGAAGTAGGGAAAAAAGGACAAAATAATACAATATCAAATAACTAAACAACAGAATCCTAAGATTTTTGTCTTTTTGCCTTATAGTATAGTCCATTGCCTTATTGTAAACAAAAGCAGGGGAAGGAGGAAGGAGAAGAATGGAATGACAAATATGATTCTTTAACATGCTGTGTCATTTTTATTATTAAAGTTTCCTATAATTAGAAAAAATAATAATTTATACCTGCTTTAATTTGAATACATGCTTAGTGCTTTGATAGATTATTTTCCTTTTTTAGCAGATGAATTATTCAATGAGGCATTATTAAGCAGTGTAAATGATTTTTGAAACTTGAAATGTTCACATTATCCAAATATCATTCTTTAAAAGACAGAAATAGTGACTGTAAAATTAATTCAAAATCTTGGCATGAAAGAGCCAAAGAGACACAGAGAGAGATAGAGACAGAGAGAGAGATTGAATGAGAGAAAAAGTAAGGGGACAGAGATAGAGAAGAGAGACAAAAACAGAGAAAGAATAACAAATACAATATTAAAATGAGAAAAAAATACAAGAAAGTAAAAGCTAAAACTTGAAATAAGCAAAGCAAAGAAGTATCAACACAATTAAAAAATAATGTAGATAATTAAATAAACTTGAGTACCATAAACATCAGAAAAAATGAAAGTACCATACAATGTATCACCAGAGATATCTTCAAATGGAAAAATTACATATTCAATGAAAATAAATAAAAATTAACTATGCTAAGAACATGACCTAATCAAGTTAAAGGAGAGCTCAAATAAAAGCAGATTTTAAAAATCAAGTGAAATATTACATTAAAAATTGAAAGTGAGGCAAAAAGTGATTAATGTGTATAATACAATAGAAAACCTTTAAAAATCCATAGAAGGAACAAATAAGTTGCCAGAGTAATGCTTCCACACAATTCTAAGATTTCACACAATGCTAAGAGTTTGAAAATAGAGAATCAAAAAAATCACTGAATTATTCAAACTAGTGAAAAATATGCAATCCTGAATAAAATTTCCGGAAGACAGATCATGATGTAGAAATCTTGGGATTGCCAGTATGCCAGAAAACAAAGTGGGGGAAAGAATCTACATAGCTTATTTCAAATCATCAAATAAGTTTTCCAGAACTGGTGAAAAATCTATGATCCAATTGTTTTGGAAAGCAATCTGGAATTGTGCCTAAAGTGTGGTTAAAATACCTATATCTGTTGGTATAATAAGAGAACCACATTAGTAACATCAATGTTGTTTTAAGAATGTCTTTGAATAAATTATTTAGTCTATTACAAATACCCAAATTAACTATAAAGGACATAAGAAAGATGCTATCTGCATCCAGAGAAAGAACTAAAACTACAAGTATGGATAGAGTGAGTTCACCCACTTGTGTATAATGGTAGCCATCTCTAAGACTTTTAAAGGAGAAGGAAAGAAAAAAAAATTTTAATTTGCATGATTATTTTGTATAATTGAAAGGAATAGCAAGTTGTACATAGTAGATTCATAATTTCATGCACAATCATCTTTTTATTTTAATATGTTATGGGAATGCTATTTTTTCCCATAAACTAAAAATAAAATTTTAAACCAAAAAAGTTTAAGTCAACAATGGATGAAAAAGAATCTATAAAAGAATCCATATGCTATCATCTATATGCTACAAGGACAAGGAAAGATTTTTTTTAGGTTCCCAAAAGTGAAGAAATTACTTACCAAGAAACAGATAATAACACCACAGAAGCCTCTTCAAGGAGGCAAAAGGAGGTTTGGGACATTGGAATACAAGATCTATAACATTAAAAGACATGGACCATGAATGTAGAATTATCCAGCAAAAATGTGGTATTTTTTATGGAGACAAGATGAACATTAGAGAAGCAGGTAGACTTGGCAAGATTTTGAAACAGTTCCACGTCCATCAATTATAAGCATGCCACCCAGTCAAAAATATGTTTTAAAAGTATTCAAGATAAAATAAAGTATCTGTGAACAAAATGTGAAAATTCACTATGTATATATTGCCTATAGCCTAATATGTATTATTTAGAAAGACTTAGAAAAATTCATATGGGGGCAAAGTGGAAAAATCCAAGACAAGTTATGGAACAGAGTTATTTTAAAATCAAGGGGAAATTCAAATTAAAAGGACTAGAGGAGCTGGGTTTAAATCCTGCCTCTGTGTATTCTTGCTCAAGTCAGTTAAACTCTCTGGGCCTCGGTTTCCTTATCTGAAAAATAAGAATTTTGAACAAGATGTCCCTGGTGTCTCTGCCAGTTCTAGATCTATTTTCTTAATAGATCTGATAAAGCAAAGGAATTTTGTTTAGAGCAATTCCATTAAATTTGAGCTAAATACATTCCATATGTAATTCTGTACAACTAGATGGTACAGTGGATAGAGTGTTTGGAGTAGAGTCAGGAAGATTCATCTTCTTGAGTTCAAATCTGAACTCAGAAACTTATCTCTGTGATCCTAGGAAAATCACTTAACTCTGTCTCAGTTTCCTTATCTATAAAATGAGTGAGAGAAAGAAATGGCAAATCACTCCAGTATCTTTGTCAAGAAAATCTCAAATGGAATCATGAAGTTAGATACAACTGAAAATGCCTGAAAAATGAAATATGTAATTTTATTTATGTATGTATATACATACATATACTATCCAATAAAAGTTCACTCTTATAACCAAATATTCAACCTGATGCAATCTCTCATGTGGACTTTTGAAGAAGGTGCAGTTAATTAGTGACTCTTTCCACTCCATTTACCTGTTGAGAAAAAGGTTTTCTATTGGCTTCTGAGTCAGTACTGAGAATGCATACAAAATGTCTCAGCATCTCAACTTTATTCTTTTTTCTACTCCAATGTAGCAAGGAATCAATAACTCTTATAAGTCTAGGTAAGGAGAAAGCCAGTGGCCTACTTGCTCCTTTCTGTTGCTGCTTTTATTTGGGTGTGTCTGTGCTTTCCTGACTTAGATGAAGTCCAGCTTCACAAGGTCAAATGTACAGAAACTGAAGTTCATGGCAGAATTTGTAGGCAGCCAAGTCAACTTAATAGTGAAGCCCTGAGCAACTTGTGTGATTCATCCTAGCAATAGACTTACACTGAGAAACTGGTTTCTGCAAGGAAGAGAACAAATTCATTCATTGTGTGATGGATTTGGAAGTAAATTTGGTGGAATGAATTTATTTTACAGCAATCACTTTAAGTTGGAACCCACTCTCTTTAGGGACTTTTTTGTAAAAGTGAACTGATTTTGATTGGCTAAGATACTAGAGCTCTAATCACTGACTCCATGAATGATATGAGGTCGATACAAGCCATAACTGGTGATGAATATTGTGGGAACTGTGTCAGATGCCTGGCATTAAAAAGACCCAAGTTCAATTATGACCTCAAATCCTTATTGATTGCATGAATGTGGACAAGACACTTAATCATTCTCTGCCTCAGCTTCTTCAAGTACAAAATACATAACTTAGATATTTTTTTAAACCACATCATAAACATACTAGACAGGAAAAGAATAAATTTTCTTTGGGATCTATGGATGGGAGAAAGTTCATAGAAAAACAAGGAATACAGAGGATCATAGATAAAAAATAGACAATTTTGATTACATAAAATTAATTATTACATAATTCAAATATATATATATATTTATCATAGTTTGTTAAAATAGTTTGGAACAAAACCAATGCAGCTAAAATTAAAGGGAAAATATTTATAGAAAGTTTCTCTGATGAAAGTGAAATTTCCAAGATAACAATAATTCAAATTTATAAGATTGAGTCATTCCCCCACAGATAAATGGTCAAAAGATATTCACAAACTGTTTTCAAAGAAGAAATCAAAACTATCAACAGACACCAAAAAAAAAAAATGTTCCCAATCACCAATGAATAGAGCAATGCAAACTAAAGGAACTCTGAAGTTCTTTCTGAATCCCATCAGATTGTCAAAGATTGCCCCTTAAAAAGTAAATGAAAAATATTGGAGGGTTACAATACAACAGGCACAATAATGCATTGTTGGTGGAGCTGTGACCAAGCTGAGGCATTCTGGAAACATATTTGGAGCCATCACCCAAAAGTTTTATTTGACACAGAGATGCCACTACTAGATCTCTACTCCAAAGAGATGAAAGAAAGAAAAAAATACATTATTTACAAAAATTCTTATAGTGGCAAAGAACTTGAAACTGAGGTAGGATCCATCAATTGGGTAATGGCTAAAATAAATTGCTACATATGAATATAATGAAATCTTTCTATGCTGTAAAAAAAAATGAAAAAAGGAATGTATTGGGGTAAAAATCTTGGGAATACTTATATGAATTGATGTAGTAAAATGAGAAGAAGTTCACATTATTTACCAATAAATAAAGAACAAGCCCAAAATAAGAAGAAAAAAAGAGAAAATTAGAGGAGATATGGGTAAACTAGAAATCCAAAAGCCTACAGAAATGATAAACACAACCAAAATCTGGTTCTTTGAAAACACTTACAAAACTGATAATTTTTTAGCCAACATGATTAAAATGAAGAAGTAAGAAAAACCAAATCAACAAAACTGCAAATGAACAAGGTGAAATAATAAGACCAGAAATCAGAATTATCAGAACCTACTACATAAATATATGCTAATAAAACTAAGAATACAAAGATATAATATACTGTAACTACCAGAAGAATAGAGCAGTTAAGTAGCGCAGTGGATAGAGCACCAAGCCTGAAGTTTGAAAGATCTGAGTTCCAGTTTCAATTGATCAGTGATGGACAGAAGCAGCTACACCCAAAGAAAGAACACTGGGAAATTAATGTAAACTGTTTGCATTTTTGTTTTTCTTCCCAGGTTATTTTTACCTTCTGAATCCAATTCTTCCTGTGCAACAAGAGAATATTCGGTTCTGCACTTATATATTGTACCTAGGATATGCTGTGATATATTTAACATGTATAGGCCTGCTTGCCATCTCGGGGAGGGGAATGGAGGGAGAGAGGGGAAAAGTTGGAACAGAAGTGAGTTCAAGAGATAATGTAAAAAATTACCCAGGCATGGGTTCTGTCAATAAAAAGTTATAATTATTCAAAAAAAAAAAAAAAAAAAGATCTGAGTTCAAATTTGGCCCCAGACACTTGCTAGCTGTGTGACCCTGAATAAGTCACTCAACTCTGATTGTCTCAGTTTACTCATCTGTAAAATGAGCTGGAAAAGGAAAACCCAAAAATATTCCAGTTTCTTTGCCAAGAAAACCCCAAATGGGGTCACGAAATCAGAGATGACTAAATGATAACAATCAGAAGAACATATCAAGTTCTTCAGTAATTCAATCTTAGAAAAGGAAATTGGACTAACTGCAAAGTAACTAAGAAAGAAAAATATACCTGATTCTGAAAGATTTATAAGAAAATGTTATATTTAAGAGAATTAGTACAGATATTATGCAAATTATTGTCAAAAGAGAAAGTATTCTACTAGTTTGTTTTATAAGGTAAATACAGTCCTAACACATAAACCAGAAAATTATTAAGCAAAAAGAACTATAAGATGAGCCATTAATATCAATTTGAAAAATTAAAATAAAATTATGCCAAATAAACTACATCAATTTATTTAAGAAATCATTCATTATGACAAAGTTAGATTCATACCAGAGGCATAAAGAATATCTCAATATTAGTTAATCAACATAACTGATCACAATAAAAACAAAAGGTAAACTTCAAATGGATCTGTGAACTAGATAGAAAAGATCAAATCATGAACAAATTAGGAAAGCAAGAAAAAAGTACCTAGCAGACCAATGGATAGGAAAATAATCAACAGTCAAGCAAAGGTTTAAAAGAATCACAGAAGACAAAATGGATAATTTTGTTTCCAAAAAAGTAAAATATTTTGTATAAATTCAATATAGCAAATATTAAAACAGAAACAATTGCCTGGAGCAAGAAATCTTTGCTAGGGAGTTCCAGATTACCCTCCTCATGTATGAAAAATACAAAATTTATAACTTTAAAATTTTTCAAGAATTTTGAGAAATTTCAATTTCTTATTTCCAAATTCTGAAGCTCAATATCTATTGGGAATTTAGATACACAAACCCATGCTCTCTATAGCCACAAGGAAAAAATACTCCAAATCACTTATAATTGTTTAATCATTTTCAGTCATGGATGACTCTTTATGATCCCTTTTGGGGTTTTCTTGGCAAAGATATTAGAGTGATTTGTTATTTCTTTCTTCAGCACTAGTAATTACAGCAATATAAATTAAAGAAATTCTAAAATTGTATCTCATAATAATCATATTGACAAAGATTAAGAAAAAAGGGAAAACCTTCAACTCAGATATTGAAGGGGTTACAGGAAAACAGGCACATTGATGTACTACTGTTGAAGCTATGGATCAACTTAATGATTCTGGAAAACAATTTGGAATTATTCACAAAATGTTACTAAACAATGAATGCCCTTTGACCCAGCTATATTTTACTAAGATTTTACCCAAAAGAGATCAAAGAAAGAAGAAAATGTTCTATATGTATAAAAATATTTATAGCAGCTATTTTTGTGATGGCAAAAAAATCCCAGTAACTAATAGTATGCATATTTATTGGGGAATGGCTCAATCAATTGTGATACATGTATGTAATAGAATACTATGGTGATATAATAAGGAAAAATGTTTTCACAAAAACATAGAAAGACTTATATGAATTGATGCAAAGTGGACAATATAGAACTAGTAGAACAATTTATACTTGAATTGATCATTAATTTATGAAATGATGAAATAGAGGAAGGCACTACCAATTCTTTTGATATTTGCCAAGAAAGATCACAATTGGCAACTGGAATTAGGAGGCAGTCACACTTTAAAAATGTACAAAGACAAGTTGTAAAAAGTGATACAGAGTCAGGTTGCAGTATGGGAACAGGGAATGGGGAGAAGAAAAGGCAGAGATTAGTAATAAAGAAATAAAGAAAATCTGGGAATACTGTGATGATGAAGTACTAAGCATCTCCTGCTCTCTCATGTCCACCCTTTCATGCATGCCCCAGTGAATGTATGTATATGTGTGTATGTATGTATATATACACATACATTTATGAGTTGTGTGACCCTGGATAACTAACTAAACCCTTTTTGCCTCAGTTTCTTCATCTGTAAAATGAGCTGGAGAAGGAAATGATAAACCACTTCAGTATCTCTGCCAAGAAAACCTCAAATGGGGTCCTGAAGAGTTAAGACACAATTAAGACCAACAATAATAAAATCATGTATCATACATAGACCGGATGGAGATTTTAAAATACCTTGGGGGGAAAAAAGAAGGTGCAAACAGGAAATGTATAAAGAAGATTTCTTTGATGCTCTAACACTTAAATATGATTTAAGATATAGATCTATAGAAATCATTGATTTAGAGCTAGAAGAAACTTTAGAGATCATCTAATCTAATCTTTTTAATAGATCAGAAAATTGAAACCCAGAGTTTAACCAAGTTAATATAGGTAGCAAAAAATAATCTTCGATCTAAATTCACATCCTCTTGATTCCAAATCCAATATTCTTTCAATTGAGTCTCAATACCTTTTAAGTTCTACTTTTACATAAACTGAATAAATTTGTAAGTAATTTTTCATCACAATGTGTAGTTGGTTTTTAAGACTACCAGAGAGCAAATGCTGAATTGTATTTCATTTAGAAAAAGAAATTGCAAAATGAATAATTCTTAAATACATTGTTGCCTATTTTCCTTTAAATTATATGGTTTATAGAACATTACAAAAATAAATGTTACTTTTTTTTTTCAAACCCTCTGGAGACCAAAAGGCAGCACCAGGAAATGTGCCACAACATGCCCTCTCTTGTTGCAATGAAAAGCAACAGGGAACCCAACTACAATTGGTTTATTCAGAAAGACCGGTGTGGCAATAAGCACACAGACATGATTGTTTTTGGAATAATTGTGCACTGCAAAATGTCAATGTTTGTTCAAATCTTATACCACTTTGGGGCAATTACTGGGGTTGAGAATTTGAAAGCAAAGTTCTGTGTTTTAAAAATAGTTTATCTATTCAACATATCCCTACAAATATTTCCTAGAAGAGATTAAGGGAGTTTGGGTTCTTTTCCCATTTTTAACTTGAAATATTTTAATTCACCATTATGTCTTTGGCAGACCTGATGTCTTCTAAAATGAAAATGCTAGAGTTTAAGATTAGTCTTTCAGTTGCTCAATCTAATTATTTGTCAAGACTCTAAGTAATATAAGAAGCATTCAGTAGAAATAAAAAGTGCAAAGAAAAAAAACCCTCCTCACTTATAATTTACATTAAATCTACTTCAAAATTTTAATTTCTAAAATATCAAATGTTGAATCTTATAACTCTCAGTTTTAGCTTCCATTTTTGAAAGCGTCTTACATGATTCCAAATGAGTTTCTTTGCAGCCCTATCTCACTCTCCTTAACAAACATTCCTGCTACAATAGCTGTGACATTCACTGCTATATGCAGGTGCCCAAGTCATCCCCTGTGCTTAGAAAACAATCTCTGTTCACAATCCTTTGTAGGAATCCTTAACTTCTTTCAAGACTCACTGGAAACTCTGCCTCTTTGAAGCCTTGTAATGCACAGACAGATTAGTGCTCTCTTCACTTCAAATTAATTCACAAGTTACTTCTCTAGTTCTTTAATGTATCCCATCTTTTCCTCTAGCAATATTATAGTAGTAGTTTTACCAATGCAGTACATAGAAGATACTAAATAAATGTTTGTTCAATGAATGTGAATTTAAATTCAGAGGACATTGTAGTAACTTTGTTATTGTTCAGTTGTTCAGTTATGACACTTGTGTATGGAATTTTTCTTGGCAAAGATACAAGAGTGGTTCGCCATTTGCATTTACAGTCTGTCGCCATTTTACAAATGAAAAACTGAGGCAAATAGGGATTAAATGACTTGCACAGGGTCGTACAACTATTAAGTGTCTAGATCACACAAGTATTAAATGTCTGAAATTAGATTTGAACTTAGATCCTTCTGAGGTCTGAGGCGCAATCGACTTTGTCACCTAGCTGTCCTGTTATAGTAACTACATACTTCAGATCAAGTCTGTTATATTCAACTTTTAATTTGCGATATTTTTTAAATGTCATCTATGAAGATTTTCTTCAATAAATCCTAATTTTAAATATAAAAAGTTAATAAATAAGGGTTTGTGTGAAGCAATGTGGTAATGAAGAAGCATTAATCCTTCTATCGCCTCCTATTAACTTCATGCTCACTTAAAGCATGTCAAATTAATGTGGTCCAGAAACACTGGCACACTCAGATCTAAGTTCCCTTTAGCTATTGCACAAAAATTCTACCATCTAATAGCTAAACTAAGTGTCCTCATACAAAAGGGAAAGTACAATCACCTTAATACATATAGATTACTCTACTTAAAATGAAAGCAGTGGGGTTCTTGACATAAGTCTGATCCTATATAATTGTATGACTTTAAGCAAATTTCCTTCTTTGGTTCTAAAATGAAAGAACTACCAAGACATGAGTATCATAAGAACAGCAAGAGCAGAGAGATGAACTTTAGCTATGCAGGAAAAATAAGGTTATTTCAGACTTTTGATTTGAATTTGAAAGGCAGCATGATATAATAGAACTAGCTTAAGGCCACCTGAATTCAAGTATTTATTGCCTTTGACACAAGTTGGCCATATGATTTTGAGCACATCATTTAACTTCTCAGTGTGTTATGCTCCCTTTGAAGATGACAAGTAGCAGAGAAAGTGCTGGTCTCTTTTTAGAGAGGAATTTTATTCCTCTATAAAAATCCCTATACCAATAAAATCACAGTCTCTATCTCCTATCCCAATATGAAAACTTTAGCCTACAGAATTCTATATAGAAATTATACATAGTGAACTACTGGTTAAATGTCAATGAGAGAATGATGGTGGTAGCTATAAGCTGGGTTAGAGATGAACATAATAATAATAAGTACCCTAAGTTACTTTCACCCCTGTTCAGATCTAGACAACACACAGGTTCAGAAATCAAGGACCAAGTGCAGAAAAGGAAGGAAGACATTGAACCCTAGAGCCTGGAAATGTCACTTTGACTGTTTTCTTCATCATTCCTTCAACCCAGACTAAATCAATAGGTTCTCTCTTATCTTTACAGCTACTGAAGGAGAGTAATAGAAATAACCCAAGAATAGCTTGAATTTTCGTGAGATATTTGTTCCTAAGACCTTAATGAATCTGCTCATACATTTCATTGTGAATAGCCATTTGGTGAGGAGGAGGAGGAAGTAGTGCCAGGGTCAGAGAAGAGTGATCACATAGTTGTAGGCACTGGTAAGTATAAACATTAGCATGATTTTGTTATAGAGATTCTACTTATACCTATAAAGGATTCACTCCAAAGATAGATTAAACAATAGTCAGTCTTGAGTGTATTACAGGTTCTGCTATATGAAGGCAGAACATCAAGTTTTCTGATAAAGCTAACAAAATTAAAGTTTACAATACCCTAGTTTTCCAACTTGTAAGCAATTGAATCACACCCACTCATTTTACAAATGGGAAAACTGAGGCTCAGAAAGAATAACTCATCACTGATTTTTGCTTTCAATTTCTCAACCTCAATAATTAGAAAGTGCCAAAGGCTGAATAAGACTTACACAAATAGACAATCAAAAGTGTAATGGAGCTTAGAATGTAAGATAGAAAACATGACTCTGAAAAATAAAATGAAGCATAAAACTCAATGATTTGATAACAAATGTTAGAATAAATTCAAATACGTGAAAAAATAGAAACATTTATGAGGTATCTGTCAAAACTAATTGATCTGGAAGACAAGTAGAGGAAAAAATAAGACTCATTAAGCACTCTGAAATATATATATATATGTATATATATAATATTTTAAGAAATTATGAAATAAATCAGAATTGAGTGGAAAAATACAAAAAGAAAGCACCATATAAAAATTAGATGATGTTGCTGTAGTCATCGTGAGCTGAAATAGATATTATCTTTGGGCCTGAATTTGATAGGAACAATGCTATTTAAGAACTGAACTAAATTTTAAACTGATTCCACTCTGAGACTGAGGTAGTTTAGGGGAATGTAGATGCATGTAAAGTTGGAAGAAAGATGCATATGCTATTGTCTCTGAAGTAAATAATCTTTTGTAAAAGCAAGTTTATTTTAGATTAAATGGAACACTAAAAAATTAGGAGGAATTCAGTGAAGACTCAAGTCAAGAAGCACCCCAACTCTTTAAACTTAGCCCCACCTTGGAAACCTGAGAGGCTGATGTAGAAACTTGGCTCTGAGAAAATGAGCCAAAATGTACTTGATACATATACAGTACCTAGCAGTTTACCAAAGCTGGGCTTCTTAAACTTTTTCCACTCATGACTCCTTTTTACCAGAGAAAAGTTCACACAATTCTGGTATATAGGCATAAAATACGGGTATACAAATCAAACACTGATTTTAAAAAATCATAAAGAAACAACTTCAAATTTAATACATGTAATTTTGCCATTTTTTAAAGATGAAAGCAAGTTTGCATACTAATGAGTTGGTTGGGCTTGTTTATTTTTACATAAATAATTAAATCTTGGCAGACTATATGACACTTTATTGTTTTCAAATTTTTCACAACCCCCACATTCAATTACATGATCCCATAGCTTAAGCAGCTCAGGACTTAGAGCAATTGAACTATAAAACATTCTTTCAGAAATAAAGACTCGAATAACCAGAGTAATATCAACTAATTAATCAAAAGGAATTTATTAAATGTTTACTATGTGTTAGGCACAGGTGCCAGAATGGACAGATTGCTGGGCTTGGGGTCAGGAGGACCTTACTTCAAATTTGACCCCAGATGCTGTAATGCCGAAGAAACTGAGCAAGACAGAGATAAGAGACCAATTCAATAGTTTATTAAATGTAGAGAAATATGGGACCAATGGATCCATGGTTGATCTCAGGGCTAGATGAGACTATCATCTCAAAGAGTCTAGCCCCGAGTATCGGGACAGCAAGCTTTTTATAGAATAACAAGAACAATGACAGTGGAGGTACCTAGGTGGGCATAACCTAATGGAGGGAGGTTACAGATATTCTAATGGCATCTAAAATGGATAAAACTTTATCTTGTCAAACATTAAGAAGGAATGTCTATAAAACCTTTATCTCAAACTTTAAGAGGGAAAGGTTATAACCTAAGGCAGAATAACTAAATATTTTTATTTATTTATTTCAATTGGAGAAACTGGGTCACAACATTAAAAGGGAACTTTGGCATAACAATACTTCCTAGCTGTGTGACCCTTGGTATGTCATTTAACCATGTTTGTCTCCAGTATCTTAGCCAATAAATGATCCCCTCCAAAAAAAGAAGGTCACCAAGAATCAGACACAATTGAAACAACTAAACAACATGTGCCAATGCTAGGCACTGGTGATACAAAGGAAAAGCAGTAACAGTTCTTAACCTCTAAGAACTCATATGCTAATAGATATTTTTGTAAATGAGTATGAGTGAGACGAAGGTAACTAGGTGGAATAATGGATAGAATTCTGGGGCTATCAAAAAGATTTCATCTTTAGCCTCAGACCCTTCCCAGCTGTGTGACCCTTGACAAGTCATTTAACCCTGTTTGTCTCAATTATTTATCTATAAAACGAGTTAGAAAAGAAAAAGGCAAACTACTCCAGAAAACCTCAAATGGGGTCATGAAAAGTTGGACATGATTGAAAAATGACTCAACAATAACAACATATATAAGATAATATAGATGCAAAGTAACTATACAGGGGAAAGCCCTGGTAGATGGAGGTAGAAGGGGAGGAGGGAGAGAGTACCAAGACAAGCCTATTTAGAAAGTAACATTTAAGCTTAGTCTCAAAGGAAGTCAAGGATTTCATAGGTCAGGGATATCCATTGCAAAGACACAAAAATAAATTTCATACTATATTATATTCAAGCTATCCTATTGTTGCTTCTATATTTTTTTGGTTTCTGTTCTTTCCTTACTTCCCTTCTATTTCACAGTAGGTTGGAGAGTGCTTTGACCTTGTGAGTTTTGAAAAGTCAAGACAGAGAAGCCAAAAGCTAGAGTCTTTGCTGGAATTTGGTGAGAAACAAAACAAAGTATTCAGAGTTCTGATTGAATCAACTCATTAGTAGCTGAGACAAAGACTAATCAAGAGACTATCACCTTAGGAAATGAACTTGATGGAACCAAGATTGTGTATGAAGTGCTTTAAATTTAAACCCATTCTTCCCAGAGTGCCCCCAGGTACTGAGTGAAATGTTTGTACTTCCATTCTTAGTAAATCTTTGAGGGGAAATATCTCAAGGCAAGATGTTAATTGGTTAAATGAAACTGGTGCAACAATCAAAGTGCAAAAATCAAATCACTGGATTTGGCAGCTTGAATTAATAAGCATTAGGGGAAAATAAATTGACACTAGAACATAGCTAAACTTGCTCTGGAGTAGTAAGTCAAAAATATATTTAAACTAAATATTCCACTTTTGCAAAAAGTCATAGGAAACAGCACAGGAAACTATATTAGATTGATAATTGCTACAAGGGGGATAGTCAGAAGAGAAAGGAATATAATTGAATAAATGAAGTGAGAGGGTAATCATTTAAGAAACCTTTCCCTTCATATAGATCCATATTTGGGTAGAACCATCAGAGCTTTACCTCAAGTCACTGACATGGAAAATGACAAGAGGTAGACTCAGAGAGTTGACTGATACTGGATGAGGAGCAAGTGGAAATATGATCCTCCGAAGAGATCTGGGTGTCTTCGTGCAGACACAGGATGTAGGGCAACCAAACTCCTGAACCAACTAATGATAGTACGAGACTAGGAAATGGAACTCCAAATAGTATCTACTCTCCACTGTGGACATCGAGAAATCCATACAAAATATATACCAAGTAAATATAAAATAATTGGAAAGTGGTGACAATAAAGAATACAAACAACTTAGAAAACAGAAAAAAAGTGAAATTCAGAAGGCTTATTAGAAATATAATATAAACATATATATAAAATTTTGACAAACACAAAACTTTACACAAAAAACAAATTAGTGAATCAAAATAAGAGAAAATCAAAAGAGATCTTTGCCTCAAAGTTCTCAGATAAGGGTTTGATATCTGAGATACAGACAATTAATACATAAACATGCATATAGTACATAGACATTGGTAGATCCTGATTGGTTTAAATAATGAATCACTTAAAATTGTTGCATTTTCAGAGTTTGAATAAAGGGTTCTGTGTTAATGTCTTGTTGTCATTGAAGAGATCGAACTAGTTTTATTTAAACTATATATAGAACTTCTGGCACCAGTTTTTAATGGCTTCATATTTTGAATTGGAAGCTCTGATAAGGTAACTGAAGAAAAGGATCTTTAATCATTTAGTCCTGAGGTTCTTAACCAGGAGGTGGTAGGTGGGGTGTCTGAACTTTTAATCCCATTCAGAGTTTTCTTTCTTCAGAGTGGCCCCATTATACAGATGAGGAATTTAGGCAAAAAAAAGGTTGGGTTTTTTTGACTCGGGCAATTGGGTTAAGCGACTTGCCCAGGATCACACAGCTAGGAAGTATTAAGTGTTGTTATGCTACAGTTTTCTTTTATTGTCCTGACTCAGTTTCCCTAATTGTTCTGCCTCAGTTTATAATTGTTCTCCTCAGTCCTGCGGAAGCCATCCCTCCCTCTTAATCAGAATATTTGATAAGGATAAACTATCTTATGTTTTAGAATATCAAAATGTCTCTCCCCATCCCAAGTTATCAGAATATCAGTAACAGTCTTATCAAGACACCCTTCCCCAACTCCGGGGTTCCTCCCCACATTATGTCATCCCATCTCCCGTAGCTCACCCCACCCTATCAGAGTCCCTTCCCGCTCTCCGCACCCTGACTCCAACCCTGCCTCAATCTACTCCCTCTGTCTGAGCCACATGTATATATGTCATTGAGAACTCACATTGAGTTTGCTGGATTCTTGGAATTCTTGAAATTATTCAGCCCTGGGACCAAATCATGGATACATTTGGTCCCAGTAAATCTCTCCCTATTAAATAAATTATTAAATACTCTCTAATCTCTATCTTGCCTCATCTCTGGTATTACACTGTTTGAGATCAGATTTGAACTGAGAGCCTCCTGATTTCAGGGTTGGTGCTCTAGCCACTATGCCACCTAGCTACCCCTATTTTAACAGTTTTTTTTTTTTTAATGGTTGCATTTTCATTATATGAAATGCATTATAATTATATAAAATATGATTCATTAGTTCCAGTGCAATGGGAATATGCAGTATCAATTTGAATCACGTGACAATTTCAGAGGGTATGTCATTTGTGCTAATGAAGATATAGCTACATACACATATACAAATATGTTTATATACACACATATATATGTGTACATGTGTGTAAACATATGTGTGTGTATATATAACTATATGGATAAACATATTTCAGTCACATGCAACTCTTAATGACCCTCTTTGGGGTTTTCTTGGAAAAGATATTGGAGTGGTTTCCAGTTCATTTTACAGAATAGAAAACAGACAAACAGGGTTAAGTGACTGGTCAAAAAATCTTGTAAGTCTCTAAGGCCACATATGAACTCAGAAAGATTAATCTTTCTAACTTCAGGCCTAGCATTCTATCTCTTATGCTATGTAATTGCCCCAGATAGATAGAACCAAAACTATTCCCTAACACATAAGTAGTCAAAAAATATGAATGCAGTTAGTAATTCACAAAAGAAGTGAGCATCATTACATATCACTAATAATTATAGAAATACAAATTTTTAAAAATATATATTATTGTTCGATGAGCAGGATGCTCTCAGGAAAAAAAAAAAAAAAAGTCCCCCATGAACTCAAGCAAAGTGAAATGTACTGTGTACAAAGTAATAGCAATGTTCTGGGATGACCAGCTATGAATGATTTTGCTATTCTCAGAAAGACAATGATCCATAACTACATTGAAGGACTTTTGATGAAAAATCCTATCCACCTCCAGATTATGTCTGAATACAGATTGAAACATTCTCTGTCTCTGCACATGTAAACTATTTTTCTTGAAGGTTTTTTTTTTCATTAGAGTGGGAGATCTATGTTTTCTTTCATAGTATGATTTTTACTACAATCATCATGATATTTATGTAGCATTTAAGATTTTAAAAGTATTTCACATATATTATCTCATTAGATTCTTACAACCATCTTTTAAAGAACATGTTTTTAATCTCTATTTTACAGATGCCATACCTGGGACTGAATGACTTGCCCAAAATCACTAAAAAAAAAAAAGTAGTGTAGAAATCTTGGTAATTGGAGAGGGTAACTGAAAAATATCAACTCAAATGGCTTTATTCTTCTTAGAAAAGTAGATAGCAATTACCTGTTTTAAGTGTGCCACAGGAAAAAAATTTTAAATAGTAAAAATTATTGAGAAAAATACATATAAAAGTAAATCTCAGATCATACCCAATGTAACTCTCATAGCAATATGTCCTAGAAGAATTAATAAGCTATCTGCTTCTCCTAATTTCAAAGCCCTAGAGATATTCTTTCAAATAATGTTAACTGTGATATTACTACACATCTTCAGGAGTTGAAGTCAAACACACACACACACACACACACACACACACACACATACACACTCATCAACTATAGCAATGAACTTCCCCATTAGGACAGTTTTTATAATGCAGTTTTACTTCCATGGTATGATAAGGTGTCAAAGTAAGATTTTAGTTCTTAGAGTAAATTACTACAAAGATAGAGGATTTTTAAAAATAGCTATAACCACTAAATTTTTACC
Source organism: Antechinus flavipes (assembly GCF_016432865.1). Lineage (NCBI taxonomy): Eukaryota > Metazoa > Chordata > Mammalia > Dasyuromorphia > Dasyuridae > Antechinus > Antechinus flavipes. Next base: position 252,953,677 of record NC_067400.1, read on the forward strand.
ACATAGCTCAGAAAAAAAAAAAAAAAGTTGGGGCAATTATTGTCATATGTTCCAAGGCAGCAAATTACCATTTAGATCATTGCCAAACTAGACTTTTGTTTGTTTGGTTGGTTTTTTTGGTTTGGAATTACTTATGCTTTTTCTCTTATATTCCTTTATTAATAATATTCCTCGCCTGGCATGCCTCTTTCATAAAGTTCTGTCCAACTCTTACTTATCCTTCAAGGCTCAATTCAAAAGTGGCCTTTTTCATGAAGTCTTCCCTTTTTACCCAAACTAGATATGATCCTTTTCTCCTTTGATCTCTCATTGCTTTTTATACAGTAATTCATGCTTCATTTTCACATTGTACTGTGTCATAATTGTTTGGTTAAATCATATCTCTCCTATTGTGTTCTAAGTTCTGTGAAGGTTTTTACTTGCTTCCTCCACAATTCATCAACTGCTCCTAATACATTCAATTAATTTGGCTAACTTAATTCAGAAATCAGTTAAAATCTTATGGCTGGGTAAATGAATACATCATTTTTACCCAAATAATTTATCTTTTATTTTAAAAAATAAACTTCAAAAATGAGCTAAAAGCTTGTAAATAGGATGACTACTTAAAAAAGACAAAAATAACTCTCACATGAAAGCAAAAGATTTAAAAAGTTACAAACTCACTGCTGAACTTCAAAGGGAAAAATGTATCGATTATATATTATCGAAGTTGTTCTAGTTTACTATTTGTTAATTATCACCATCACTTCTACTTGCCTAAAGATATACTGTATCTGAGGTGTCTTCTATGAACTTCTTGATCCTGATAATCAAAACAACCTAATTGCAAATAGCATTTAATCTAAAAAAGAAATCCTAGAAAAACATGTTATATCTGGCAAGGAGTTCTGTGTGAAGCTTAAAACAAGAGTTTGTTGGATAAATTATTTGTTCATTAAAATCCTTCAGGTTGCATTTTTCTATACAAACAAATCAGCTATACTACTTCCCAGTAAAACTCGAGAAACTAATTATTTGTTTTCTTCCTTCTCAAACTCTCACCCCAGAAAAGGGGATAATTAAGTACCTAAGTACCTAAGGGGATTTTTTTTTCCAAAGCAGGATTTTTTTTTTATCCCCATAAATCCAATAAAGTCATTGGTAGCTGAGCAGCTAAAAATTCTCTCAAGTGTTTAAAAAGTTCTCCTTGCATATTTTAAGTTCCACATGACAAAAATGCACAATAATATTTTGAAGGTCTTAAGTAAGGTAGCAGGTTTCAAAAGAACGCATTAAGTCTGAATTTTAAAGGTTTGGAATTTCCTTTAAAAATCATCAGTCAGAAATATTTTCTACCACATTTTGTTCTATTAGAGGAAATGAAGTCATCAAATCAGAATTTCTGAAAACCAAACAAAAAAGGGCAGGGAAGTAGAGTGTGAAATTAGTTGATACAATGGATAGACTTCTGGCTTGAATTCAGGAAGATTCATCTTCTTGAGTTCAAATCTGGCCCAAACACTTAAACTATTGGTGTGAACCTGAGCAAGTCATTTAACTTTTTTGCCTCAGTTCCTCATTTGCAAAATGAGCTGGAGAAGGAAATAGCAAATCACTCCAGTATCTTTGCCAAGGAAACCCCAAAGAGGTCATGAAGAGTCAGTTAAGAGTAAAATTACTGAACAACAATCACCTCAAAAATTGGTTAATTCAGGTCCCATAACTCAGAGAGGTATAATGGTCTAAAGTTGGAGACAGGAATTAAGAGGCCTCAATACCGGCTTTAATTTTGTTCATGGTTTGACCATGAGCAAGTTTTAATCTCTTGTTTGAATTTACTCAATTGCCAAATGGAACCAACACCTCCTCTTCCTATTCATAGGGGTTTCATAAGGAATGAAACATAGGGAAAAATAACTTTGACAAAAGTGATTCTAAGATTTTTAATTGAGTCCCTAAGACAGTAATTAGTGCCATGAATGGAATAGGAAATTGGGGAGGGGAAAAAGAGAATAGTTTTAGAGAAGTTTATTTTAAGTACATGTCAGGACATTTACATAAAATGTATTGTAAATGGTGGAGAAATGTTGGAGTGGACTATAAGTGAAAGACCAAGGAATAAAGAAATAAAGAACAGTTGACAGCATAAAGTCAATGATGGAAGCTATACAACAGGATCCATTTGTGAAGAGAAAGAATGTAGGAAGAGGAAAAATAGTGGTAATGATTGAACTTTTAGGAATGTTAACAAATGAAGTGGAAAGAGTTATTAGCAAAGAAAAGATAGTCAGATACTAGGAGCAGAGAATAGGAAATGAGAAAATGACTATATCAACAGTTTCAAAGAGGAAGGAGGAGGAAATAATGTCATGCTATAGAAAAGTCATTGCAAATATAGATTCAGAAAAATAAAAGTTAGATTTCTCATGATCACCAATATGCAGTTTGGGGTGGGGAAGGAAGGAATATAGATTTTTTTTAAATCATCCAAGAGAAGATTGGGGGGGGGGGGAATGAAATAAAATCCAAGTCTATCAACAAAGTGCTAAAGGAGAACAAATATTGGTTCTACCTATATTTTGATGGAACTGGAAATTAGATTCCTAAATCTAGCAGCCAAGATAGTAGTTCCTAATCTCTTTAGACTCCTGCAGATTGAAGAATATATCCTGAAGATAGATCATAAAATTCATTTTTAAAACATCTTACAAAGAGTAGTCCACTATTTTTTTTTTTTTTTTGGAAAGTGATAGTTCCCTTGAATGAAGTGCCTTTCCTTCCACATCTCTCTTTCCATTAAATAAATCTGAGATTTACTTTACCTTAATTATATAAAGACGTTTCACATTCTCCTTTTTTACTTTAGGAATCTTGCTTGTATTTGAGTAAGCTAGCTTCTAGAACTCTGTCAATAATTTCTTAAAGGATTATGATGCAATATACAAAGCACATTCTTAGTCTTATTATAGCCTTCTCTCCTGGTCATCCAGAACTTATTAACAAGGATCTTTATGTGAAGCCATGTTAGGTTGACTGGTTATTGTTTTGTTTTGTTTTTTAATACCTCCTACAGCTTCAAAATTAAACATAAAACTTAACATAAACATAAAAGTTTTCCTAAACAACAGTGTAATATAACGTGTTAGTATTTAAATTGAAATTGAAGTTTTAACATACAAATAAGGAAATTTTTAATCACCATAAAGTATTACTACTTTATATTTTTTTTATATGTGGCACTTTAATCTGCCAGTGGCATTATATTTTTAAAAGTACCTATTTTTCATTACAAATATTCTTTATTCTACTAGAAATTGCATCTTTCTGGAATTTTGGGAGACTGAAAACATAGATCATCTTTAATCATTGAAATTTGAAGTGCTATGATTACACACTTCACCTGCTTTCAGACTATTCCATTCGGTGACATTTTCACATCTTTAATCCTATTGGCAGAAACTACTTAGCACTACTCTGACCCCAGCACTAGTCGTTTAATAGCTAGTTTGCAAGTAAATAGAAGGTGGAGAGAAGAAGTGAGAGAGAAGGAAGAGAAGGAAGAGAAATGGGAGGAGGATTTTTTTAATAGTCGTCTCGAATAACCAAGTTATTTTCAGGACAAAGGACAGTGGAAAGTTTGTATGCATTTACATAATTACCCCTGATTCTGACAGCTCTTCTCTGGAAATCCAGGAGCTCAGGGTACGAAGGGGGAAGCCCACTCTGCCCAATGAATGTGAGAAGCCCACATTCCCAAAGGGGAAGGGTTAAGGGAATGGTAAAGTGGAAAGAGATCAGAGAAGTGAGATTTACCTTGACAAAAAGGGAAATGTCATGTTCGTTCCCCAGGGCCAGTGGGGGTGCTGAAGCTCTGTCTCCTGAAGCCTCCTCCTCGTATATTTCTCCTTCCTCTCCCGGGCCGTTCAGCCCTTCCTCTAGTGCATTTGTCTCGGTTTCAGCAGGGGCATCTTCGGAGCTCGTCTCCGACAGGTGGTTACTCAGCTCTGTCTCTAACTTTTTCTCTGAAGTAGTCTCGTTTTCTTCCTCCTTCTGTGGGCTTCCATCAAGGTTTTCTTCCTCCCCTTGGACCATGACTTCTACGTTAGGTTGTTCCTCATCCCAATTTTCTTTCCCCTCTTCCAGGGCTTCTTCCTGGACATCCCTGTTGGCACCAAGACTTTCACATTCCACCTGCCCGGCTTCTCTAGGATCCCCTTCGGCGGCGGAGTCCTTTACATTTTCCGGTCCTCCGCTTTCCTCTTCTGCCAGTCCTTCTGCAGATTCAACTTCTGTATTCTCGGCATAACGTGTACCTTGGAGCGCCTCATTTTCCCGCGCATCATCTGTCAAACTGCCCCTTTCCTCAAGGTTCCGTTGCTCTTCGGCTTCTTCCTGCTGCTCCAATGCCGTTGAATCTACAAGCTCCATTCGGTGCACAGGACTGTTTTCTTCTCCTTCGTAGCTCTCTCCATTTTCAGAATTTCTATCTTTTCGTTCTTTCGCCTCCCCTCTTTCCGGGTCCTCTACATCCATCCCAGCTCCAGGTTCTGCTAGCTTTCCCTCGGGTTGTAACAGCTTCACGCCTCCCTGGACGGTTTCCTGGGAAGCTGCTCCCGCTGCTGCTGCTGTAGTTACAGCTGCTGCTTCACCCCCAGCGTTGTGCTCCGCCCCTACCTCTGCCTCTGGCTCCGGGTCTCCCGGGTCCTGGGCTCCTTTGGCTGCTCCGTGGCTCTCCTCTTGCCTTTGGAGCTCAGTGTTGCCGCAGTCCTCCAGCTCCCATCTCCTTTCCTGGCAGACTGTCTTTCCTTCTACATCGTCCTGTACTTCACTCCTCTCTTCCTTTCCCTCTTTTTGCTGTTCTTTTTGATCCTCTACGTTCTCGGGAGGTACACTTATTTTGTCTTCGTGTTTTTTCTGTGTATCCTCTTCCAAGTCACTTGGCGTCAGGGTTCCACTTCCGTCACCTTCCTTCTGGTCTCCTTGGCCAATTGTTGCTCCTGCTTCCTCCCTCACCTCCTTGGGAGTCTCGACTGGGGCAATTGCTCCCGCCCCGTCTCCAGTAGCATCTTCGGAATACTGCTTGTCCTCACTGTCTTTTACCTCCGTCCCCTGTTCCTCCTCTTTAGCCCCAGTAACAGGCCCCAGTTCTCCGATTCCCTTTTCCAACTGTGCAGGGGGTTCTGCATTCTCCTGGGGAGTGAGGTCCCTAACCGCAGGCTCAGTAGCCTCTGTCATGTCTCATGAAATTATTGTCCTTTCTTGAGATCTCTGTTGAAAGAAAAGGAGGGGGGAAAGCTAGTGGAAATTCCGTAGACTGGGCGAGTCTTCCAAACCTCTCAGCTCTAGTCCGTGGGATAGACTCCTTTCCTGGCCTCCGAAGTCTTGGACTTCTGGGACCTATGGTGACCTTGGATCAGATGGATTAGTGCTTATTGCCAGCTACATTCATGAGGTTCATAGCTAAATCCTCTCTGTTCTAAGACCTTGATCTCAGTCTCAAAAATCTAATGACTCCTTCCCTGCCTTACTCTTCACTCAAATTCCAGTCTGTTTACCAGCCTGAAAATTGGAGAATTTGTTTGGTCACCAAAGGGGATTGGGTGACTTTCACTACCTAATGACTTGCAAACTTACCTGCCTGCCCTTCCCCCACAACTCAAACTTCATCTCTTTGTCCTTGGGCGGAGCTCGGTCACCTAAACTAACCTTTGGCACCAGAGCCAACACCACACATTCCCTCATGGGGCCCCCTGTTGGTTTTAAAGAACGGATTCCACATACAAAAGCCTCTTAGGCCAAAAGTGTGTATTTTTCCAAACAATGCTGATCAATCACTTAAGCTTTGCTTCACTGAATCTTTGAAAATTGAAAGACTTTCTAGCTGCCCTCTAGCTCTATTTTTGTAGAACCCTAGTTCTTAGGACTTTTTTCTCCCTGACAATCAAACTAAACTGATCTCTTTGCAAATACTAACCATTTCTCCCAGTTCTACCCTCTGAAGCTAAAACACAAAACCCAAAAGCTCCAGACAAATACTTGAAATCAACTAAACAATCCACTGCTTCCCTTCCTTCAGGAGGCCTTCTCTAGGCTTAAACATCACTAATTCTTTCAATTTACCCTCATACCTTTTCGGGCAACAGTGCAGTGAATTATGGATGTATGGTTTCATCCCCAAACCAAACCTGAACTAAAGAGTGCCACTACCAAAGCTGTGCCTACCACCTCCTCTAGACATCATCCAGATTATCAACGTTCTTTTTTATGGTGGTGCTCAAAACTGAACACACTACAAATCAGACTAAGGGCAGGATATAGCAAGATCATTACTTCTCGTTCTGGAAGTTCATGTAGCTCAAGAGAGAATAAGCTTTATTGCCTTCTATATCACCCTGCCTGCTCATATTAAACTTATAGAGCCCTAAAACACTTTCAAAAGCTGTTTTCAAAACAACTATCTACCCATACTTACTCCATATTTTACTTGAGATGTCCATTTTTTGTACTCAAATGCAACTCAGCTGGCTCCATTTCATTTCATCAAATTAAATTAAACCATGTCAAAATTCTTTTGGACCATGTTACCATTAATATTAAAAGTCCTCTCAGATTTGATGAGCAAACCATTTATTCCTTTATCCAAATCATTGCTAAAAATGCTTAAGAAGAAAAAAAAAGAACCAATCTAATTCCGGATCCCTGGGTTAGTCATCTGGAAATATGCTATTATCATATTAAACCATTGACCTTTTGAGCCCCATCATCCAACCAGTTTTGAATTCTTCTGATTATATTACTTTGTCTATTCCATGTCTTTCCATCTTCTCCAGAAAAACAGCACAAGATATTTTATCAATAAATTCATTTAAAATCAAAATAAATTGTATCTATGCCTTCATTTATAAAGAAAATAAAGTTAGTCTGGCCTTACCTTTTCTTTAAAGGTATTGATTTTATTGATCTTTCATTTTTATATTGTCTATATTTTCCTGTTTTCTTATCTTTCCCTGTGCCAGAGAGCTATCCCTTAAAAAAAAAAAAAAAAAAAAAAAAAAACAGGAAAGAGGGGAAGATGAGCAAAAGCAATGAGCAGATCAAAACATATGATGTTATATACAATGGTCCATATTGCCCCCCCACTTATGTAAAAGGGTAAAGAATCTATGATTTTAATATTCAGTTTTAATTGTTTAGTGATTGATATTCATTCCATTTATATTGTTATAGTCATTGTACATATTATTTTCTTGGCTTTTCTTCACTCTGGATCAATGATTTTTGCAATGCTTCTTCATATCGATCATAGTTATTATTTCTTATTGCATAGTAATATTCCATTACATTCACGTACCCCAATTTGTCAAGCCATTTCCCCAACTAATGGGAAGTTATTTGATGCTACAAAAATGCTGCTAAAAATATTTTAGTTTATATTGAGCTTTTCTTTTTGACAACCATCTCCTGGGGATATACTTATCAGCTCAATCTCTTGCCAAAAGGTATGATTATTTTTATTTTATTTGTGTAATTCCCATTTGTTTTACTGGATATTTGTATTATTTCACCAGCCATTCATTTGTGTGGCATAATCTGTTCCTGAAGAATCCATGCTGGATCTTTCCTAATCAGATCCAGAATAGAATTTCTCTTTATTTGTTCCACTACCTTGTGAAGGATGAAATAATCACTAAGATAAATTTAAAAATTGATTTTGAGAGAAATAACACTATAGCAAAAGATTAGATAATTGGAATCCTCCATTAAAATGGGATTTCTTTGACTTTAACTTGAATATCCTCTTTTATGTTACTTCTTCAAATTTCCTTATATACTTTCTTAATGAACAATGCTATTCTCCTCCTTCTACCCTCCTTTAGCTATCCTATTTCTTTAGAATATGACACAACCACCCAAGTTCAGTATGGGTTTCATTTCACTAGACAGTATTCTAGTTTGGACTGCAATTACCTCTTATCTGGACTATTACAAGAGCATCCAAATTGTTCTCCCTACCCTGAACTTCTCCCCTCTCCAATTCATTTTCAACCCAAATGTCAAATTGATATTCCTAAAATGCAAGACACAGCATCTCCTAATTCAATAAATTCTAGTTTATTGATTATAGGATCAAAATATTCTTTCATCTTAAAATTTCTTTTTGAGGAGGACAGTTATATAGTAAGACCCAGAAGTATGCCAGAGTTAGTTCAAGCAGGCCACAATTATATTTTTTCTTTCTGGAAAGACAACTATCAAACATTTACAACCTTTAGTCATAGCTATGCTTTAGAAATACTACTTTGGGAACTGTGAAGGACAAGTTCTAGAGTGGAAAAAGTGAAGACAAAAAGACAATCAGGAGATTGTAGAAAGTCTAGGGAAAAGGAATGATATGGATCTGAACTAGAGTAATTGAATAGAGAAGAGAAAAATCTGTGTTAGATCTAAGTCAGGCCAGTCCAAAAATTAGGCTAGAGTGTTAAAATATGATGAAGCATTTGTATCCCATAAAATACAATAAAAATCACTTTACCAATTAAGGATGGAAAGAGTCTCAAAGTTAAAAGAATATAAAATGCTACTTCCCTCTACCGCAAGGAAAACTCATGAAAATATTTCCCAGAAACTTCAGTTGCTCAAGTGCATCCTTGGAAGTTAATTCCTATTTGACTGGATCTTTTTAAGATTTAAGCAGTAAGGTAGGTCAATAACCGCCCCATTTCCTTCCAGGACCAAACAAGTATATGCTTTTGGGAAAAGCTTCTAGAGAAACCAGAGAAAGGAGAGTAAGATGGTGGTGGTAGTGATGGTGGTGATGGAGGTGGTCCTGATCATTTGTGTCAGACTTATTTTCTCAGCAAAGATATTGGAATAGTTTGCCATTTCCTTCTCCAGTTCATTTTGGAGATGAGAGAACTGAGGCAAACAGTTAACTGATTTTCCCAGAAGCAAAAGCTAGTAAGAATCTGGGGTCAGATATAAACCCAGGTCTTTCCATCTCCAGACCAGCCACTCTCTCAGTGGAGAGAAAAAACATAAATAAATTAAAAAAAAAAGATTATAGAGAAAGAATGGAAGAAGGCCATTTCAGTCATAGTCATAGTAGCAGGAGAACCATAGGCATATTCAGAAACTATGGATTGAAATTCTTTAGTAATGGCCCCAGTGTCCTCCCCACTGTTTACATCCTCATTATGACTACTGAAAGAAGCAGCAGCAAAGTTAATGTAGTTACCATGGTGAAAAACAAATAGACCTCCTACTACATCCCATTTTTTAGTGGCAAAATCCCCAAATTTTTCAATGGAACTTTTCACTACTAAAATAATCTTAAAACCACCCTAGCAACTGGAGGAGGAGCTTACTGAAAATTATAAAAACATAAAACAATATAATCTTTTTTAAATAGTCAGGAGTATAGCCAATACAGTTCATAAATGTCATGACTGCCAGAAATAGAAGCCATATCCACAATATAAATGATCATACTTTTGATGGCATCAAAAGTTTTTGCTTCCTATATCAAGATAGCTAAGAGGTTCAAAAACCTAAGATACTGGGATATGAACCAGAGTAAGAACTCAGTTTTGGACAAAAATTACATAGAAAATACTATGGCATAAATTAGGATTAGACCAACGCCTCATACCATATATAAAGATAACCCCTCAATGGACACATAACCTAGATATGAAAAGGTCATTGTCATAAACAAATTACAAGAATAAGGGAAGCATTTGTGGCCAAACTAGAGATAGAATCACAGAAGATAAAATGGTAAATTTTGGTTATATAAAAATAGTTTTCCATAAACAAACTACAAACAAAACTAAAATTAGATGAGAAATAGTTTACAAGGGGAAAATAAATCTTAATAATATGTGGACAATATTTAACCTTTTTTTAAACTTAAAAGAGTTCCAGATTCTCTCCTTCCCCCTCCTTTTTCTTCCTTCCCTGAAGTACTAAGCAGTTTGATATGGGTTATACATGTGCAATCATTCAGAATGTTTTTCCATATTAGTCACATTGTGAAAGAAAGCAATGACAGACATTAATTAAAATCAAGGTACAGCAGAGACATTAAAAACTCCTAAGCATCAATGATCATTGAGACAGAAACAGGTGGGGAAATAAGCTAGGGTGGACAAAAGCAATGAAACACTGGTACGTGATCTGGAATTCTCATTTGTGATTCTAAGCAGGGCTAGCAATTTAGGTTCCTTCTTAGAAGCTATAAAGCCCATATGTTGATGTAGGGAGCTACAGGCAGGATGCTAAGCCCTTTGGGTTAAGCTTTCCTAGATAGCAACTTAGGCGTGATCCCAAAATCTGCCCTGACAAACTTCCTGGATTTTTTGTCTTCACTTATGAGCACTACAGGTTTGAATTCTTACATGCACTTTTCTCCATGAAAAGTTTCCATAAGACATATTGTGCTGTGCCCACGAAGGAGTTAGTCCTGGCTTGCTTACTATAAAGTCTGTAATTTGAATCTATTGTTCTTGGGTTTCAAGTCCCTGTGAATAATCTCCTTCCAATGAAAATATATCAAGGCAAACACTATCTCTGCAGAATTAAAATCAGGCACAGGGCTCAATCCACAGGATCCAGTTTCTGGATATATTTTAGTAGGTTTCCATTTGAGCTATAACTGAGGCCAAAATATAGTTTTTCATTGCCCTAAAAAGTGAAGTAAAGCTTGACGGAGGAAGGGTAATCCAAGCAGAACATACTGTCTTGTTCATTAGTGACATAACATATCTTCCCTTTAATTATGTTTTATCCCCCAGGGTTTTAATTGTATAATTCCTGGAAGTTGTCAGTACCTGGACCAAGATCATGATAGCATACTATCCTTCACCCAAGACTTTGCCAAAAGCAAGGTAAGTGACACAGTCCTGAAGCCAGGAAGTCTCATTTTCATGAGTTCAAATCTGACCTCAGGCACTTATTAACTGTTAACCCTGTTTGGTTTAGTTTCCTCATAAGTAAAATGAACTAGAGAAGAAAATGGCAAACCCCTCCAATATCTTTGCCAAGAAAACCCCAAAGAATCAAACCAAGAGAAATGACAGAATTACACAGCAACCAAGTCCTCAAGTTTATTCCTCCCAGATTGTCTCGAGTGCTAGTCCTGCGGAGGTACGTTGGGTTCAGCCTTGGCATCAGGTGGGAGTACATGGGAATCCATTGTATGAGAATCAGGATGCATCTGTGGACTAAGATAGACACAAATGGACTTGTTCTCTTCTATCAGAGTACACCACAGGATAGGCATAGGACTGCTGGCTCTTGGTAAATAGTTCTTGCATTATTATAACTTGTTTTTGTTTTTTTTTTTGCCTTTTTAGAAGGCAAAAATAGTTTATTTTTTTTATTGACACATAGCAAAAAAAAAGTTGGGACAAGAAAATAAATCACTATTGATTAAAGAAATACAAAGTAAAACAACTCTGAAGTGTTACCTCATACTTTTCAGTTTGGTTAAGATGATAGAAAAGGAAAATGACAAATGCTGGAGGGGATGTAGAAAAATTGGGATACTAATGCACTCTTGGTAGAATTGTATGCTAGTTCAATTCTTCTGGAGAATGATATAGAACTATGACCAAAGTGCTATAAAATTGTTTCTACTCTTTGACTCAGCAATACTACGACTAGGTCTGTATCTGAAAGAGATCAAAGTAAAAAGAAACAGATCTATATATACAAAAAAATTTAGCAGCTCTTTGTAGTGGCAAAGAATTGGAAACTGAGAAGATGCCCATCAATTGGACAACGGCCGAAAAGTTGTAGTATATGATTATGATGGAATGCTATTATGCTGTAATAAATTATGAGCAAAATAGTTTCAGAAAAACCTGGGAAGATTTATATGAATTGATTTAAAGTGAAATGAGCAGAACCATAAGAACACTGTATATAGTAACAGTAATATTGCTGTAACAGTGATCCATTGTGAAAGATTTAGGTACTCTGATCAACATAGTGATCCAGGACAATTCCAAAATGATAAAAATGCTATTCTCTCCCAAAAATAAAACTGATGAAATCTAAATGTCACTTGAAGCATAATTTTTTCACTTTATTTTTCTTACTCTCTTTTAAAAATGTGGATCATTTGGAAATATTTTGCATTATTTCACATTTATCAACAATATTACATTGCTTGCCTTCTTAAATGGTAAGGTAAGGGCAGGTGGGAGAGAGAGAATTTAGAACTCAACTTTTTTTGTTTTTAAATGGAAGTTATAAATAAATAAATAATGCATTTATTTATAGTGGGGGAAATAGCCAGGCAGCCAAATGGCCTTTCTGTCCCATAAGGGACCAGCTCAGAACATGCTTACAGACAGGGCCTCCAGAGAGTCTGGGAAAGAGAGAACAAAGTAACAGTGATGAAAAGGAAAGGAGAACAAAGAAGCCTTCCCAACTTCCCCAACAGCATCAGGAGTATACTCAAATTTAGTAATTTGGAGGAAGCTTCTTCCTAGTGTCTTATTCATCTACCTATATTAACACTGCTATTAAAAGAAGCAAACAACTAAGTGAATGTAGTAATCAAGATACAAAACACCATTCCTATCACAGAAGAAAAGGGGGTAAGTATAAAAGATATTAGGGAGGTAGGGTTAATAAGATTTAACAGAGTATGTGGGAACAGGAAGAATGAGGAGCTCAGGATAATGCTGAGATTATGACCCTATGTGGCTGGAAAGATGGTGCTAGCTTCTAAAAAAAAATCAGCAATTTGGAAGAGGGATAGTTTGGGAGAGAAAAAAAATGTGTTATACTTTAGCTATATTAAGTTTAAGATATTTACCAGAAAACTGAGTGAATGGCCATCAGTTGGAAAATGGCTGAGTAAGTTATGGTATATGAATGTTATAAAATATTATTATTCTATAAGAAATGATCAGGAGCATGATTTCAGAGAGGCCTGGAGAGATTTACATGAACTGATGCTAAGTGAAGTGAACAGAACATTGTATATGGCAACATGATGATCAATTCTGATGGATATGGCTCTTCTCAACAATGAGATGATTCAGACTAGTTCCAATGATCTTATGATGATAAGAGCTATCTACACCCAGAGAGAGAAAACTGTGGGAACTGAAGGTGGATCACAACATACTATTTTCACTTCTTTTGTTATTATTTGCTTGAATTTTATTTTTTCCTTTTTGATTTGATTTTTCTTGTACATCAAGATAATTGTATAAATATATATGTATATATTGGATTTAACATATATTTTACCATGTTTAACATATATTGGATTACTTGTCATCTAGGGGAGGGGGGAAAGAAAAGAGGAAAAATTGGAACACAAGGTTTTATAACCTGATGGACATGATTTTCTTCGACAAGAGATGATTCAAACCAGTTCCAATTGTTCAGTGATGAAGAGAGCCATCTACACCTGGAGTGGGAATTGAGTGTGGATCACAACATATCATTTTCACTCTTTTGGTTATTGTTTGCTTGCATTTTATTTTGCTACTCTTTTTTTTTACTGGTTTGATTTGATTTTTCTTCTACAGGATAATTGTATAAATATGTATGCATATATTAATTTTAACATATTTCTACCATGTTTAACATATATTGGACTACTTGCCATGTAGGAGAGGGTGTGGGGGAAGGGGGAGAAATCAGAACACAAGATTTTGTAAAAGCTAATGGTGAAGAATTGTCTGCGCATGTTTTGAAAAATAAAAAGTTTTAATAAAAAAAAAAAACCTACATCAGACTACTTGTTGTATTGAGAAGAGGGGAAGGAAAGAAGGAAGGAAGAAGTTTTGCAAAAATGAATATTGAAAACTATCTTTACATGTATTTGGAAAATAAAATACTATTGAAAATTTAAAAAAAAAAAAGAATCAGATCCAAAATGATTGTTTTCATGGTTGATCCTTCAATTTTTTAAAGAATAAAATTATTTTTTAAAAAGAACAAAATTATAATCAAACTCAATCAAAAATTTGCCAACTGTACTACTTTTAACAAAGAGAATTCTAATTGGCACCTAATCAATTGAGCTTCTCCATCACCATCTTATCATGACTTTGTACCAGATTTATGATCTGATCCATGGCATTCTTGTCTGTTTCCTTTTTTTTTTTCCCTGTAAAGGTGATCAATAATACCCACTTGATTGGCAATATTACTGCCATTTCTCGCTATGATGTCCTTATTCAAATGGCTCTATACCATGCAACTGCAGTCAGATACTGTCCTCTGAATATAAATCTAGCTTTTCCCACCCCATATATTCATGACTCATCTTTAAGGCTGTTCCTATTAAGGGGATACAGATTTCCTATTAAAGTTGTATTGAGAGAAATCAGTTGCAAGTCCAGAAGCAAGGAATCTTTGGGCTGGTGACCAATTCATGTACAGTGTCACCTCAACTCCTTATCTTACATCACAACCTTCTCTCTACCCTCATCTTGCCCAGTCTTCAATACTTTCTATTATGACTGAACTTTGAAGCTTGATGTATATGACATATAGACTTTTAACTATAAACTGAATTTGTTCCCTCCTTCGCCACCTTTTATAGTCTAAGTTTCTATCTGGTTAGATTTGGCAAGGAGAAAATGACACAATTTGAGTAGGAAGTTACATATGTATTTATTTTTATTGTCACTTATACCTCATCCCTAGCCAAAAGCTATATTTTAAACTGTGTACCAGAAATCTGAATACAATTTTTGGGCAATTTTTAAATTTTGTATTCACTTTCAAAATTTGCCTTTCTTCCTTGAAATCCCTCTCTTCAATCAACACAATGAGGAAAATACCTCCTGTACCCCTGAACTTTATAAAACTTCTTATTGAATAATGATTTCTGGGGTCCTTCTGATATTATCCTTTATTCCTACATAAATCATCAGGAGTTGATAGGGATTGTCAGGTTTGGCATATCTCAGTAAATTTTTCATTTTATTCTAGATACCTGCCCCAGGAAGATAGTAGAGCTCTTTATTATTTATTTCAAAGCAACAAAATATTTGCTAACAACCTTCAATATTTATCTCTTCCATTATTAAATGATTCTATATCCTTTTTTTTTAATAACTTTTTATTGACAAAACCCATGCCAGGGTAATTTTTTACAACATTATCCCTTGCACTCACTTCTGTTCCGATTTTTCCCCTCCCTCCCTCCACCCCCTCCCCCAGATGGCAAGCAGTCCTTTACATGTCAAATAGGTTACAGTATATCCTAGATACAATGTATGTGTGCAGAACCAAATAGTTCTCTTGTTGCACAGGGAGAATTGGATTCAGAAGGTATAAATAACCCGAGAAGAAAAACAAAAATGCAAGCAGTTTATATTCATTTCCCAGTGTTCTTTCTTTGGGTGTAGCTGCTTCTGTCCATCCTTGATCAATTGAAACTGAATTAGATCTCTTTATCGAAGAGATCCACTTCCGTCAGAATACATCCTCAAACAATATCGTTGTTGAGGTGTATAATGATCTCCTGGTTCTGCTCATTTCACTTAGCATCAGTTCATGTACGTCTCCCAAGCCTCTCTGTATTCATCCTGCTGGTCATTCCTTATAGAACAATAATATTCCATAACATTCATAGACCACAATTTACTCAACCATTCTCCAATTGATGGGCATCCATTCATTTTCCAGCTTCTAGCCACTACAAACAGGGCTGCCACAAACATTTTGGCACATACAGGTTCCTTTCCCTTCTTTAGTATCTCTTTGGGGTATAAGCCCGGTAGAAACACTGCTGGATCAAAGGGTATGCACAGTTTGATAACTTTTTGAGCATAGTTCCAAATTGCTCTCCAGAATGGCTGGATGAATGATTCTATATTCTAAGAGAAAAGCCTCAAAATAAGAATTCTTAGTTAAGAATTTTCAGTGTTACTTCTTCCTATTCTCCTTTGTCACATTTTTCTACCCTCCAAACTCCTTACACAATTTAGGATTACCTTCTGTCTTATCAGATGCCTTTGTTTTTTTTTATTTTCTCCTCAAACAGTTCTTCTATTCTTCTCCCTGATAACTTGAAAAGCAGATAGGCATTAGTCTAGCCCTTTCACTGTGTCCTGTAAGAGGAAAACCAAGATTTACTTTGTGAATACATACTGGTTGAAAAGTAAACATAGTACATTCTCTGCATGTCACTGCAAACTTCTTGACTTTTATTCTTTCTGAAAGCAAAATCCTAAGATCTTTGTCATTTGTATTGGTAGCCCTCATGATTGACTCATAATAAATTTTCAATTAGGCTTATTCCGTCATTAGCTGATGATTCAATCTCTTGAGAATTTTTAAAATATATTTATGATGGCAGACTCTTCCCTACCTTTTCTTGAGATACTAAGTCTATCTTACTCAGCTACTTTTATATAATAATATGTGGATTCCTGCCAAGTTCTCTGAAATTTCTAGAAAATTTTCCTGGTTATCTTTTGTAAAAAGGGACTCAAGAGAAATCTAGTTAGCAGCAAGACTTAATTCCATCTAAATGTCTACCTCCTCTTTCCTCTTTGCCTCTTATAGCTGATACTTCAGCTATCACTCCCCCCTCATCTCCTTTATCTCCCAATTTGACCTTCCCTGGTTTCAAAGCCCTCTTAAGAGTCCCAAGAATGAAATTCCAGTTGAATGTCTGATAGAAAGAAGCATCACTGAAGTCACAGAGTATTTGAAATGAAGGGAATCAGAAGAGAAGGAAATAAGCATTTATTAAGTACCTTCTAAGTGCCAGGCACTTTGCTTAACAAATATTATCTCATAAAAAGCAAGTCAATCTGGCCTAGATGAGGAAATTGAACCCTAAAGAAATAAAGTGATTTAGTTTGAAGGTCACACATCTAGTTAGTGATAGAGGTAGGAATAGAAAGAATATTTTCTGCATCTGCATCCAATTATATTTTCATTATAGTAGGTTTTTTCTTAAAGGGAGAACACACTTATACCAATAACTACCAATCCCTTCCTGTACCAATTCTGTACCATATTTTAGAGGTCTCAGATATGGTTAGTTTAAGAGTAAGAATGTACAGCTTAGGGAAACTAAACATCATTTTCAAGTCTTAGCTAAAGTCCAACTTTTACAAAAAAGTTTTCCCAGACCTCTTAATCTTAGTGCCTCTTATGAGATTAGCTAGATGGCACAGTGAATAAAACACCTGGTCTGGAGTCAGGAAAACCTGAGTTCAAATTTAGCCTTGGATACTTACTAGCTATGTGACCCTGAACAAATTACTTAACCCTGTTTGCCCTATTTCCTCATCTATAAAATGAAAAGGCAAAGGAAATGGCAAACCACTTCATTATCTTTGCCAAGAAAACTCCACAGCATCAAGAAAAATCAGATACATCTAAACAAAAACAATTAGATTATCCCCAATATATCTTATATTAATAGATAGATATTTTATTTATATATAGTTTTCCTCATAATTCTTGCCCTTTGCTTTCCCCCATTAAATATGAATTCCTTGAAAGCAGGGGTTTTTGAAACTTCTTTGTACTAAGCACAATACCTAGAACATAGTAGGCACTTAATCCTAGCTAACTTCATCCTGTCTCCTAAACTTTTAAGGCCTTCTACCTACTTCAAATCTTTGGAAAATATTTTATTTACTACTTCTGTAATTTAATCATTGGTTAATTCCAAGCCAACTTGCTCTAATAATTTGCTTTCCTGAAGAATCAAACTTACCACTCAAAAAAAAAAAAAAAAAATATATATATATATATATATATATATATATATATATTTGACTAGATAGTGTTCTATAAAATGCTTTTCATAGAATTTTAGCTTTCTGACAGCAATCTTTTGGTTCTATGATAGGGAGGTAAAGCTCTCAGAAAAGACTTCCTTTTGAATGAGAGGGAGAAAAAAAAAAAAGATGATTCCAGGCTCCTTGAATTGTTCAACAACTTTATTTGGATTCACATAATGACAGAAATAGTTATTACCTTACCCAGAGATATTTAATAAGTATTGGATAACTTTGATTCTTGGTTGTCTGTTATTATGGTTGAGGCTTATAGTTTGAATCAATTTATCAACATTGAAAAGTTAATTTTATGATCTTTTGATAATGAGAGTCATCTATACCCAGAGAAAGGACTGTATGGAACTGAGGGTGGATTATAACATAGCATTTCACTCTTTTTGTTGTGATTTGTTTGAATTTTCTTTTCTTTTCTCATTTTTTTATCTGATTTTTCTTGTGCAGCAAGATAATTGTATAAATATGTATGCTTATTTTGGATTTAACATATATTTTTACCATGTTTGACATACATTGGATTACATGCCATCTAGGGGAGGGGATGGGGAGAAGAGGGGGAAAATTAGAACATAAGGTTTTTCAAGAGTCAGTGTTGAAAAAATTAGTCTTGCACATGTCTTGAAAATAAAAATAACTTCAATTAAAAAATCAAAAATAAATGAATAAAAAGAAAAGTTAATCTTTAGCCTTCACACATCATGACTTTAGTAGAATTTTCCATTTCTTCTGAACCTGTTGGCAAACACCTTTCACCTTTCAAGTAAACTCATTTTTAAAACTTCCGTAGTTGATTTCACATTTTAAAGTGAATTTCTGGATCCCAAATATAATGAAGCATAATGATAAAAATAACCATTGGCTTCCTTGGTGAACGCTTTACATTTTTCTAGCAGACCAAGGCCAATTCAGTTCACATAAAGAAATGCAAAAAGTTTTCTTTTTACTAAATAGTAAAGTCAAGGTCACTCACTGTAAAGTCACTTAGAGATTAATACATTGTTTGGTAACTTTACATCTAGCACTAGATTAACTATTTAAATATTAGTGGTGATTAAACAGAGGTCACAAAGTGGGAGTGAGGAGGAAGAAGGAGGGAACAACACTGGATAATTAGATGTTATTCATTACTTGTAGGACTATCCTATTTTAGGTCAGTGAGGTAAAATAATGGTAAATTACACTGATAAATTACAAATGCTGATTTGTAATTTTAGATGGTAAATTACAAATACATGAGTATAACTAAATACTTTAAATTTACATGAATGGTATATATATGTAACATATACATGTGTTAAATATATTTACATATCTGTGTATTTTATGAGGTTTTCAAGAAGAACTGACATCTCAAGTATAAAGGTTTGATGTGTCCTTTTCAGAACTGCTCATCCATCTTTGAGTTTTGACATGACTATCTTAGATGGTAGAACCTATTCCCAATATAAGAAGTATGAAGTCTCTTTAATCAGTCATTTCCAAAGCAAGTCTACAGAGTATAATTAGATGAGAATTTAAAAATAAATAAATCTTACCAACCTGTCTTTATTTCTCTTTGTGTTTAATGGATCAAATCCATTATTGGATTTAATCCAAAGGACATTTGTACTCCGCTATTTCTAGAATAATAGGTTCTTTATCTGGAATTTACCTTAAGATAGCATCAGATCCAGTATGTAAACATATAAATTATACAAGAAAGTTGTTTGATCTTTTTTTAAAAGGTTCCTTGAAATGCAGGATATGCAATAAACCCTAAATATATGTATTTGTTCTCTTACTGAAGATTTCTAAAGATAATCTAACTTATACTTTCTCAATAAATATCTCCTACTATATCAATGCAGCTCCTATCTTGAACAGACAAGAGTTCAGGACGGAGGGAACCTGACCACTAAAATACAAAGGCTTTCTCCTATTGTCTAACTCATATCTTTATCCCATATTATAGGGGTTTTTACTCTAGAGTCCTTGAAATTTTAAAAATATGTATATTTTGCATTTTTAATTCAATTTATTTTATTTTAAGAATGATCAATGGCCTCCTTGTGATAGAAACCTAGTGATAGAATTTCAAGGTCATTTTTCAATGCCTTTCGATCTAACTTTGGCCTCCACTACCCCAATGAAATTTTTTTTTTTTTTACCAAACACCTTCTTAATTGCTAAATCCAATGGACTTTTTAAAAGTTTACTTTCTACTTGACCTTTCTGAGACATTTATCCTCCTGACTCCTCATTCATAGTTATTCTCTCCTCTCTTAGCTTTTGTGACACTGCTCTATCTTGATGTTTTTTTTTCCCATTTGACTTCTCCTCAATCTCATTTGTTATATCATCAGCCATCTCCAGCTCATTAAATGTGGCCTTTCCTTGTTCTATCCTGAACCATCTACTTTCTTCCCCACATTTTTTCTCATAAAGATCTCATCATCACCCTTGAGTTTGGTTAGAATCTCTTTTCAGAAAACTCCCAAATATTGACAGTTGTACATTTATCTCTAATTTCTCTCCTAAACTCCAGCTTCATATCATCAGTTGTCTACCAGATAACTCCACCCTGTTGTCCTGCTGGCCCTGCAAATTGAACATGTTCAAAACAAAATTTATTATATTTGCCCCCAAAACTCTTCTAAACTTATTTCAATGCTACTTATTTCATCTCTATCTTGCCAGTCTACCAGTTTGCAACCATGGAAATAGATATAATTATCTTTACTCTTTTTCATGCTTCCAATCAGTTGCCAATAATTTTTGTTGGTTCTATCTTTACAACATTTATTGAACAAATACACTTCTCTATACTTATATTGTCATCATACTAGTTCTGATCCTTCTCACTTCTCACATTGAAATTTTTTCCTGGATCTAAATTTCTCCCTCTCTAATCCACTTTTTTATATAGTGTAATTGGACCAATATCTAGATTTCCTTTCCCCTGTCCAGCCCCACCACCACAATATAATTAGGCTAGGTTTTGTTTTTGTTTTTGTTTTTTTTTTCCCCTAAAAGTAAACAAGGCAATCCTTAGGAATAGATTGGCAAAAAGGGTCTGATGGGGAGGTGTCCTAAGTCTCAAAATGTTCTTTCCTTGACACTGCTTCCTGGTAGCCTCTGGCCATTTTAAAGTGAATTCCTAGTCTTCTAAGTATATTAAAAAAAAAAAAAAAAACTCCCAAATCCAGTCGAAGTCCAGTCCTCCAGATTTGGCAGATATCTCAAGATTTCAAGAATCACTACACCCTGATGACCAGATATATTTTCATATGGAGGACATATCTGCCTAAGCCAAGTGCTGGAGTGTGTTTGTTGACTTTCCTTTTTTTTTTTTTTTTTTTTTTTTAACTTTTATTGACAGAACCCATGCCAGGGTAATTTTTTACAGCATTATCCCTTGCACTCACTTCTGTTCCGATTTTTCCCTCCCTTTCTCCACCTCCTCCCCCAGATGGCAAGCAGTCCTTTACATGTTAAATAGGTTACAGTATATCCTAGATACAATATATGTGTGCAGAACCGAATAGTTATCTTGTTGCATAAAGACAATTGGATTCAGAAGGTATAAATAATCCGGGAAGAAAAACAAAAATGCAAATGGTTTATATTCATTTCCCAGTGTTATTTCTTTAGGTGTAGCTGTTTCTGTCCATCCTTGATCAATTGAAACTGAATTAGCTCTCTTTATCGAAGAGATCCACTTCCATCAGAATACATCCTCAAACAGTATCATTGTTGAGGTATATAATGGTCTCCTGGTTCTGCTCATTTCACATAGCATCAGTTCATGTATGTCTCACCAATCCTCTCTGTATTCACCCTGTTGGTCATTTCTTACAGAACAATAACTGAATTACCTTTTTAAAGAAAATATATCTCCTTTAAAAACTGCTGCATGACCTTCAAGTACCTCACATCCCCTCTAACTTGGAGCTCACAGAGTGCTGGCCTGAATTAGGCCCACCCCTAACATGTAGGTAACAAAATAATCTTCAAACACAAATTTTGACCATGTCACTCTCCAATTAATCAATCAATATTAATCAAGCAACTCCTATGTGCAATGCATATATTCTACAGGAGAAAACCATATATATATATATATATATGTAGGATGTGTATGTGTGTCTGTGTGCTAGGAGAGGGAGAAACTAATAGCTCAAGAGATCAGAAAATGATTCATGCAGAAGAACATGAATTGAGATATAACGAGATAACAAAGGTAAGTACATTCTAGACAAGGAGGGACAAACTTTGGAGAGACTCCTTTGGGAAGTGGATGTTGTACATGAGGAGTAGCAAAGCGGCCACTTTGACCTGCTATAGAGGGGTAAAAGGAGTGGGATACAACAAATTTGTCAAGGTAGGCTAGAACCAAAAATGTAAATTGCTTTAAATGTCAAACAGAAAATTTCATGTTTGGTCCAATAGAGAAATAGCCACTAGATCTCTTTGAGCAAAGAGGTGACATGGTCAGAGCTTTGCTTTTAAGAATAACCAATTTGGCAGCTATGTGAAGAATGAAATGCAGAGAAAAGACAATGGAAGCCAAAAAACCAATTAGATCCCCTTGAAAGGGGATGAGGGTCTGAGCTAAGGTGGTAGTCCTTTGAATGAAGAGGAAAGAATAGAAAAGAAAGATATTGTGGAGGTAGAATCAACAAGACTTGGCTACTGATTAAGCATGGGGGAAGGGTTCAGGAGAGGAGGAGAGGAATTAAGGATGACTCCAAGATTGTCAATTTAAGTGATTGAAATGGTGGAATTAAGATGAAGAGTGAGTTTTTGGAGGTAGACAATAAGTTATTTGGACATCTCTGAAATAGCGATGGGACATCCACGAGAAAATATTCAAAAATAGTTGTTGACTATTCAACAGGTCCCTTTTGCATCTATGATAAAATATGAACTCAGCTTGGTATTTAAAGCCTTCACAATTGAGTTTTAACTTCCTTTTCAAGACATTTCATATTATCTATCTTTATATGTATTATTTTCCAGCCAAAGTAGCCTCTTTGATTTCCCCAAGCTCAATATTACATTTCCTACTTCCATGTTTTTACATAGGTTGTCCCCCATGGCTGGAATTCACTCCTTACCTCCTAGAGTCCTTAGCTTTCTTCCAGGATTAGCTTAGTTGCTATATCCTACAGAAAGATTTTCCTATATTTCTGCAACTGATCTCTCCTTATTCAAAAAAAAAATTCATCTATTTATATGTTTTTCCACTAGTAGAATGGATATTTCCCCAGAAAACTTTCTTGTTTTTTTAAACTTTATATCTCCAAAATTTAGTGTAACAACTAGCACATAGTAAGTGCTTAATAAAACTTAATAAACTGACAAACTGACTACAGCACATTGTATTAAATGCTGATACAAAGAAAAAAACAAAAGACAATTTAATAATTTTTTATTCCCAATAATTCACTGGAATGTTTTTAAAAGAATTGTCTATATAATCAATTCTGAAAAGTTCTCTGGGGTTATAGGTAGACGTCTTTCCTAGGTATAAATGGATCTCTAGCTAGACATTCCTAATCTTAATGGAATTTTTAGGAATTTGAGATGGTAGGAGTTTCTGGGTCCTTCAGTGAGAGTCAACTGGCATCAGGAAGGCTTTTGTGTATTGGAGAGGATGATGCCTGAGAAAAGGAATTGAAGCTAGGTCCCTTGAAGATATGAGATTCTTTCTGTCTGGCAGCTCCAGACCTCATCACTTGTTGTGGACCAGCCAGAGGCAGTGATGTTCAGGCTTACTCCAGCACAGGAGTGACACTCCGGTGACAGGAGAATGGGCATTTTTATGTTCCGTAGCAAAAAGAAATCCCATTGTTACTCATTGCTTATTATAATATAAAACTGATTGACCCTCTCTCCATTGCTGTCAGTGGAACACCCAGTGATGTTGTACAACTCCTTCCCAAGGAAGACTTAAAGGATCAAAGATTAACATTGTTAGGAGATAGGGAGCTTGCTTTATGGCAACAAAGAGAGGTAGAAATAACTACTCAGTTTTTCACAGGCCTTTCATGGTTCTAAGATTTTACCTTTTTTCCTGTTTCCTACACATGAATCCCAACAGAATTCCCAAAAAGGGGGTGCTTCTATTTAATGGGCCATAGAACTCTGAAGAGTGGCCTAGGGCATTTCTCCTTGACCTCTGCCAGTGTATGCCTCCTAATACCCAATTCAGTCCCTGTTTTTATGATTTTCAAGATAGAATCTATTCCTGCTTCTTTCTCCCATGAATCTGAAATTTGAAAAATGTCATCAAATTGATCAATTGTGGGATAGGCTTTGTCAACTATTTCTAGAGTCGGATATCTCTATGACAACATTGCCTGGATAATAATCTGGGAGTTCAAGGGTTACACATATGTCACTGATTCAATTATATTCATTTCATTTAAAAAAATCTTGTTGGGTAAGAACGACTGTATTTGATATCCATTAGTCCTGTAAGCCATGCTATAAGCCTAGCTTTGAACAAGGAAGTTGAACTTTCCCAGCATTAAATAGACTCAGGTTTCAGTAGAAACTCAGAATGCTTCAAGCTACAGGATATTTTTGACTGGGTGCATTTTCTCAGGCCTAGTTACACTCATCTTGTTTCTTTGTTTTCAGGATATTGTGGATTCCTTTCAGGAAGTGTGAAGGCATAACCATTTTGCCATAGTACTTCAATACTTTAAAAACTTTTTTTTTCATAAGTGAGGAAATTCCCTACACCTATATGGATCACAACCTACCCCACTTACCTCCCCACATACACACATCCCATATGTTTGTTGAGAGTTTCATGTGTTGCTGTGACAAAAAAATAGTAATCACCCTTGGTGGACCTGCCTTTTGATAAAGAACTTCTCAAATCCTAATCTTAAGAGAATACAAAATCCATCTTAAGGCTAGTGCTCAAAAACTTTCTATTCATAAGGACCTTTTGAACAGAGCTTAGTTTTCAATGACTCAGAATCACATAGACACCATAAAGAAGCAATAGAAGTCAATAGTAGTAGTAGTAACATCATAAGGTAGGCATTTTCCCAAATCAAGTAGATAACAAGGATGCACAGAATTTACTGAAATAAGATAAATATTTTATGTGTCAAGCAAAAAGCAATTGAGTTAGAGATCACATAATTGTACTTCTCTCTCTTTCTCACTCTTTCTCTCTCTCTATATGACATAATAGTGTATTTCATTTTAGACTGAGGTTTACCCTATCCAAAGTGTGACAGACTTCTATATGTAATGGATTCCTTTCTATGTAACATATCTCCTTTTTATTCTCAGGTAATTTCATTTCTGGTATAGCTTCCAAACCACTGGAAATATTTCTTGTTTATAGCCAGCTATAATCCAGGCAAAAAGATTTAATTAGTCTTGGAGAAAATACAGTAATATCATAAAATATTACATAATAGAAACTTTTATCATCAGTACTACATGACTACAATTTGTCATTTCTCTCCATTGTCTCCTGCCTCCCACTAGTCAATCCTAAGCAATGGGAGAATAAACCAGGGATTTAGCGGTGAGAATGTTCCAGGATCGAAGAGTGACAAGGTATAAACAGATGAATAAGAAAATATTCAAGGAGAGAATATAAACTGGGTTGAATTCATTAATTGTAGAGTTAAAACTATCAAGGGGAAAAATTAGGGCAAGGAAAAAATGTGATATCTGGGAGAATCTGATATCATAAAGGAGTGAGGAAGAGGGAGGCACAGATGGATAATGAAAAGTGAGAGAATTTTAGGAAGTTGAAAGGAACCTTGGATTTATTTAGGAAAATAACAAGTTGTGTTTGGGATATAGTAAGTCTGAAGTGTGCACTGGCTATGCAAGTAGAGATGTCTAACCAGAAATTGGTATACCAGACTATGAGTAAATCAATAAGCTTTTATTAAGTGTTTGAAGCCACTCCCTCTCTAGTAGAACTTGCCATGAAAGAGGATATTTTAAATGATAGAAGACTCCTCTTGTTTGGCAAGGAACCTGGTGCTGATTCTATTATGTCTGAGATTTACAAATCAGGGTGATTCACAATTTATACAAAAGCTGACTGAAATCTTCTGAGTTACATGGCAAAAGGAGGTTATCCCCCAAGGTGGGGTTCAAGGATGCCTTATCAAACGGAAATAGTTTTTTCTATAACAATCATGAGTGCGGGAGGGTCTTCTCTGTAGTCATTGCTGGCCAGTTTATTGCTGGAGTTCTCCTTCATAGGCTGATCCTTCACCAGGAAGGTGAGAGCTCTCTCTTCAGAAAAGGTCAATGATAAATCAATATAGTGTTTGCTCTCCAGCAACTCCAGGAGAAATACCAGGAGCAGACAAGAGGTCTGCATTTGTCAACCAGGATCTTTGATAATGTCAGTCAGTCACAATTTGTAGAAGATAATGGCAAAGTTTAGTTGCCCAGAGAGAATCCTAAGTACTAGCATACTGTACTGTCCACAACAGCATGCTTAGACAAGTTCTGGATAATGGACAATGCTCTCACCCTTTTCCCCAGTCACCAATGGAGTGAAATAATACTGTGTATTTGCTCTCCTGATTTTTAACAGGATGTTTTCAACAATATTTTCAGACCCCTTTAAAGAGGACAAAAATGGAGTCAAGGTCAACTACCACATTGGTGGTAAATTATTTAAACTTGAAAAGCCTACAAGCCAAGACTAAACTGGAAGGAGAGTTATTATCAAATCAAACATGATATTGTTCTTTGCAGGTGATTGGGCACTCAATGCTGAGAGTGAATCAATTCTGTCACTTATGCTAATTTTGGCCTGACAATTAATATTCAAAACCAGAGATTCTCTACCAGCCAGCAATACCATCAAAATATGAAACCCTCTTGTTACAGCAAATAGAGAAATATTGAATACTGTGGATAAGTGCACTTACCTTGGCAGTATACTTTCCAGGAATATGCACATGGATGATAAAGTCTATACCCACATTACCAGAGCTAAGTTAGTGTTTGGGAGGCACTAAAGGAAAGTGTGGGAGAACAGAGGTATTAGCTTCCTACCAAACTGAATGTCTGACCTCATTGTTGCATGCTTATGAAACCTGGACAGCCTATCAGCTGTCAAAAAGAAAATCAAAATGTTTATATGGACTAATTGTGCCCAACCTGTGGTTGAAATTGTATTGGTCTGATCAGCCAGTGTATTTTGACTCCGATATAATGATATAATTTTGATCCTCTTCCAGCACAAATGGCAACAAACACAATCACCAAGTGTTTACTATGAGCCAGACCCTGTGCTAAAAGCTAGATTTACAAATAAAAGCAAAAATAGTCCCTGCTTTCAAAATGTTCATATTCTAATGAAGAAGATATCATAAAAATAACTACATACAAGATATATAAGTTGTGAATGGGAGGGGATCTCAAAGGGAATATGTCGGACATAGGAGGTGAACTGAGAAAGAACTTTTGAAGACTATGGGATTTGCCCTGAGACCTGAGGGAAATCAGGGAAGCCAGAAGGTAAGGGTGAGGAGGAATAGCATTCCAGGCATGGTAGAGAGCCAGGACACAGGCAAAGAATCAAGAGATGAAGTGTTGTATGCAAGGAACAAGTCATTCTTGCCGGATCGTAAAGTACGTAGAGGGGAATAAAGTGTAAAAAGGCTGAAAGGGCAGACGAGAGCGGGTTGTTTGAGATGTTCCCTTTAAATACCAAACAAAAGATTTTATTTTTGATCTCGGAGATAATAGGGACTGTTGGAGTTTATAGTGTAGGAGGGTGACATGATCAATGCTTCTCTTTAGGAAAATTATTTTGGCAGCTGTATAGAGGATAGAATGGAATGAGAAGAAATTTGGGACAGGGAGACCAACCAGCAGAGGAGTGCAATAGTACAGGCACGATGGACTAGATTTTAGGAAAGAGATTAAAGTCGAATATAAAATTTATAAGTTTTCTAAATAGAAATAAAAATCAAACCTATAATTGCTGGCAAGATCACCATGTAAGAGTATAAAGAAGGACAGTCTTGAGGATGGCACATGGATTATCCAGACTTGGTAGAAAATTAAGAGGAAAAACTAAAAAGAGCAGTGTTAGGAAAGTATGGGAAAGGAGAATAGCTCTTAACAGAAAGGGTGTCAATGGTTTCAAAGGCTGCAGAGAATTCTTAGTTTTGCCCAGCAGAAGTCACTATGGCTAACTCAGAACCAATCTTCTCCTGAAGTTTCTGCACTTTCCTCCTCCCTCTAGAAGTTTAGAGGGGGGAAATACCAAAGGACTCAGGCAGAAATTAACCAATCTGCTGGGTGGTTGGGGGAAAATGAGATTAGTGCTAAGAGTTTTAGTGGAGGGTAAATAGGCAAAATGTTAAAATAACAAAGAAACCCTTAATGAAGGAGTTGCTCAATAAACAATGAAACAAAAGTTCACTATTGTTCCAGTAATTTTTTCCCAAAAAGTCTGAATTCGATATTTCTCTGCTGATTTTTTTAAAATAAACTGTAATGCCACAGTAATGCCACAGTCTCCTTGAACTGCCCTACCTCAGTCATTCTGCCTATCATACCAACACTCCCTCTTGATCATCAAGAATAATTGATAAGGATAAAAGATTTTCTATTTTAGAATACCAGATGTTGCTCCTCCCAATCTATTAGAATATCAGATATCCTTCCCCATCAGAATATCAGATAATCTTCCCATTTCCGGTGCCTCCTAATTATGTCACCCCATTCACTCCCCATTATATTATTGTTTCTGACTCCCTATAAAGAATCTCTATACCCCACATTCGATGCTGGATTCTTGGAGATGAGATGAATGATGGAATGAGATGACTTTCTCATTCAGCCCTGGGACCAAACATGGATACATTTGATTCCGGTATATCTCTCCATTTAATACACTATTAAATACTCTCTAATCTCTATCTTGCTCAGTTTCTCTGACATTACAAAACTAAGCTGCAAAAAAAAGGCTCCAACCAATAAGAGACCTCTAAGGCTCTTGAAAAGTATCATCCATCTAACTCTGCCTTTCCTTGTCCTCCTTTCTTTCTCTTTCTCCCTCCTCTCCTTCTCTTTTTTTTTCCTCTTCCTCCCTCCCTCTCTCTCTCTCAATCTCTCCCCCCTCTGTCTATTTCTCTGTCTGTCTTTCTGTGTTTCTGTCTTTCTGTCTCTCTATCTCTCTCCTCTTCCTTCTCCCCTTCCTTTTCTTTCTCCTCCTCTTCCTCCTCCTTTTCTTCTTCCTCCTCCTCCCCCCCCCCCAGGGATCTTTTCCAAACTTCCATAGCATCCATCCAATTCCTCAATTGAGAGTCATATTGTTGTGCCATAGTTCTCTTTCATTGTTCTGCCTCAATTTCCCTAATTGTTCTGCCTCAGTTTCCTTGTTTTGCCTTAATCCCCTCAATTGCAAACTCCTCCCCACCCCCCAGTTCATTAAAACGGTATAACTCAGAGGTTATAAAATTATGTAAACTCAAAAAAAGAGGAGTCCAGACTTTCTGTCTCTAGCCAGATACTTTCTTACCTCCCCATTAGTAAGAATTTATGGTCCCACCCCCCAATCTGTCAGAACCATATTGATGGTTCCTGCCTGGAGATTCCTGATCACCAGAGTTTGGACTGCACCTCCCATCCCCACCCCACCCCCTGCTTTTCTTTAACTATTGTGTATAAATATGTCATGGAAAACTCACATTCCCTGCTGAATGCTGGATTCTTGGAGAGGATAGTCTCATTCAGCCCTGGGACCAAAACATGGATCCATTTGGTCCCAGTAAATCTCTCTCTTTCAAATAAAATATTAAAAACTCTCTAATCTCTATCTTGCCTCAGTTTCTCCAGCATTACAATATCTTCCTGTCTTGGAAGAAAAACAATTTCCAGTATCCTTAGCAGTTTATACCTCCTTACAGGCAATCAGTCCAGCCTTGTCATAATGACTATTACACATTAAAAGGCCATCAGAGTCAGCAATTAAGAGATGGTTGAAGGAAGCAGTTTTAGCAGAAAGCTAGTATTAGAATGACATTAATAACATAGGAAGAGTATTTGACAATATGTTAGAGTAACTATGAGCATTGGGAGAATGAATTGCAAAACAACAGATGATATCAATAAGAATGAGAAGATGCTGGTATAAATAGTTTTTGAGGAATGGAAACAAAGAACTGCTCTGAAACCAAAAACCTTGTTCCTGAGCAATCTCCTTTTCTTGGCTCTACAAATCAGAAGGAATGGGAGAAGAAAAAACCTACTTCCAATGAAGAAATTTGCAAGGGATGAGCTATCCTTAGGAGGCGCCCCACTTTATTTAATGGGGTGATTCTATGAAGTTTGGGGTTCTAAAGTTGTTCCATGACTTCTCTCTCATTCCCATTTTATAGTTGTGTGGTAAAAAGAAATAATGCTCTTTGTGATAGCTCTTTCTCCTACATCTTCCATCTCTTTTTCCTTTGATGTTTACCTGGGTTGAGGATAAGGGTCAGAGAATGTAAATCTGGTTTGTATAAAGCGAAGGACAGAGACAAGGAGAAAACACACAGGAGCAACTAAGAAAAGATACAAAGTTCTTATTCACTTTTGCCAGGTTATTTGTAATCAATAGTAGATACTAACAGTGTATCTACAGTATAATATAGATATTATTTATGATAATTTGTTAAATCTAAAACTATACTATATATCTGAAGTTATCATGAAGACTCGAGTTAATATTAGAGAATGCAAAATGAGAAATTCAGCGTTTATTAAAAGTTGAAATGCTGATTATTTGTTAGGTAAGGTTCTAAATGCAATATTATCTGTGAAACACGTTAAACAGTGAAACAAACATTGACTCTGGAGTTAGAAGGCTTGGATTCAAATCCCACCACTGTCATGATTCCCGGTGTCATCTTTGGCAAGCTATTTAATCTTCCTGGGACTTACTATCCTCAGCCATAAGATGAGGGGATATAACTAGATGACTTCTGGGGTTTTTCCAGCCCTATATCTATAAGCTTTAAATGGGGGAGGGAAGGTTCTTTTCAATGTAAGTATAGTTTCTTTTCTTTTCTTTCTTTTTCTTTTTTGAGTGGTAAATAGGGTTAAGTGACTTGCCCAGGGTTACACAAGCTAGTAAGTGTTAAGTGTCTGAGGTCACATTTGAACTCAGGTCCTTTTGAGTTGAGGGTCAGTGCTCTATCCATTGCATCATCTAGCTACCCCTGTAAATATAGTTTCAAGACAAAAGTTCAAGTATATATAAAAATGTCATAACACATCATGAACATTTGTGCAGCAAAGGCTGTAAACTCTACATATAGCATGAGGGTGTTGTTGTGGGGCTCAAAGGAAGGCAGAATAGACATGTCTAGCCACTTTTCCTTTTACTCTTCTCTAAAGCAAACTTTTAAGTTGATGGCAAAACTGAAATTAGATAAAATAGACCTAGTTAAATATAATCCTAACAATACAGATTTGAAGTTTTCCAACTGGGAATGAGGTCACTTAATTTTGTTCATATAAAACAGACTTTTCCATTCCTGTGAATATGCACAGGTTATTGTCTATGGCTGAAAAGATGTAAGGCCTTTAGGATATGTTTTGACTTTGTATTTTACTTTACCTCCACTTCACATAAAGATCATATAGAATAACAGAGCTAATTTACTATTCTTTTTAAATTTTAGTTGCAAACTTTTAAAATTCTAGTCCATCTTGTACCCTATTCTATTCATTGATACACTCTAATTTTCCTCATACTGTTTCTTATCAATTAATCTGTCTTTATCAAAACAACATACTCATTGGAATTCTCCCCTGTGAAACCTACACAGGTACTATAGACTCTCCTCCTCCCTTTTCTATGAAAAATAAAAAACTTAACCTTCCCTTTAAACTTTCTTTAAGCCAATAATCTTGTTTTTAGTAGGCTTCCTTTGTCACTTATTCTACAGGAAAGTTGCTGAATAAATCAATCACCTGATTCTTTACAGTATTGATAAGTTCCTGAGAAATTAAGGGCCCTGTTTTCTTACACTAAGACTTTACTTTAATACTATCCTTGGTTTTATCATATAACAGAGAATTGTATCACATATCAGAGGTGAGTAAACCCTTCCATTGTAAATAATTACACTATAAAAGATTTTTTGGCAGATGATCAACAATAAGAGATTTTAGCAGCATGAAAACATTGGAAATAATACTGGATTTGTAGTCAATGTATCTGGATTCAATCCTGTTCTGCTACTTTCTCTCTTATCAGGCAAGTCTTTACTTCTCTCTCTTGTGCCCTTGATTCCCTAATTTCTAAAATGAGGGGTAGGGCCAGATAATCATTCAAGTCCTTTCCAGATCTAAATCCTGTGTTCTTAATCTTTTAATGGACAACCTAAGCTTTTGATCACAGAGGTAGATTCAATGGCTTTTAGCTCTCAAAAATGGGAATAGCTCTTGGTCTTTGTAGTTTATGGAATGTGTGGGATTTGCTGATCTATTTCTTTGAGTGTCCTCAGAAGGAATCTAACCCCTTTATATGTACTTCTTTTGACTGGGTCTTAAGTCTTATTACATTTGAAGATAATATAAGGCAGAAAAGGATTACAGGCCTTCTTCAAGATGTAAATGTGAATAGAGAGCTTGGAAGAAAACCGGTAGATCAGGTCAACTTGCCTTACAGAAACGAGGTCTTTTTTTTTTTTTTCCAAATTGAGGAATAAGCAATGGTATTTTCTAATGGCATTTATGCTATAGGGTAATATTTCAGTACTAAGTAGTTCCTTTAGTACTTTGTGAAACAGTAGAATAAGGGACCTGAGTTTCCATTTTATTACTGCATTCTTAGACAAAAAGAGGTTATTATATATATATTATATAAGGTATCTTTTAACTCTAATAATATCTGAATTCTTCAGTAAATTTGTGTATATCTTTTTCCATTTTTTGTGTTTCCTTTATCAAACTGTTGACTCTTTTTTCCCCCATGATTTTCTTGTATCACTCTCATTTCTTTCCCTAATTTTTCTTCTACCTTACTTATTTGATTTTAAAAATCTCTTTTAGGCTCCTGCAGGAGCTCTTTTTCACTCTGAGACCAATTCACATTTTTTCTTTGAGGCTTTGCATGTATGAATTTTCACATTGTTGTTCTCTTCTGAGTTTGTGTTTTCATCTTCACTGTTATCATAATAACCTTCTATGATCAGGTTCTTTTTTGTTTGTCTGTCATTTTTTCCCTAACCCCTTTCATTACTTTTGAAGTTGAGTTCTGCAGAATCAATTATTCTTCAGCTGAAGTAAAAAAAAAAAAAAAAAGCAGGGGTAGTGATCATGATCTCAGATAAAGCAAAAGCAAAAATAGATCTAATAAAAAGAGATAAGGAAGGAAACTTTATTTTGCTAAAGGGTACCATAGATAATGAAGTAATATCAATATTATATATGCACCAAGTGGTATAGCATCCAAATTCCTAGAGGAGAAGTTGAGAGTTACAAGAAGAAATAAAACAGCAAAACTATACTAGTGGGGGATTTCAATCATAATAAGGTGCCATAAGATGAACAAAGAAGAGTCTCTCCCGAGGGCCAAAAATCCATCATAGCACAATGGATATTGGCAACCAGAGTAGAGGAAGAGTAGTGGATTTTTACCCCTCCACTGTAAAAGCAGGTAATTAAAGTTGTCTTCTCTCTTCTCCTCTTTCAATTACATCTGCCTAAATATAGAAAATTTTCCTAGAAGTTTCTACTCCTTTTACATGGATCTTTCACTAGGTGTTTTTTGGTTACATTTTGGGCAGTTTGTTCTCGTTAGTTTTATTGAGTAGCACTGAAATTGCCCTTAAGACAGTAAGGGTGAGTTCAGCTCTCATTCTACTTCACAGAATATATGAAGTAATATCTCACATCCTGGTGTGGTGGTCAAGAAGGACCCCATGGGAATATAGTTCAGTGAGTTATTGATCCTATATTTGTTTCATAGTTTAACTTCCAAAGACAGAATAAATCAAAGATTTTTTTTTTGTCTGTTTGTCCTTTCCTTTCCTATTACAAGCCTGAGTTAATATGAAATTACCAGAAGTGGCTTCAGTCTTGAACTAAACCTCCTGACCAATAGAAAGGAAGAACTTGAGGAGAAAATTCTGTCCCAGGTAGTTCAGAAGGCAGAGAAAAACGTTCTGATGCTGCCCCTTTCTCATATAGAAGATAAGGAATAAGGACATAGATATCTGGATGCTAGAATAACATATAGGAGCTAGCTATAAAGTGAAATTCATGCAGGGATACAATTTTTCCTTTGTCTTTTCTGTCTTGAAGTATTATAATGCAATTATTTCAACATTCTTTTGTGTGTGTGATTATGTAGATTTTTTCATTATTGATCAAACATGTATTTACAAGAATTTTATTTTTGACTATTTTCACATTTTAATTGTGAAGTTAACTTCGTCAAACTGACTCTCACAAGCTATTCAGGTGCATGTCATCTTACGTTCTCAAAAAAGAACCAAAATGACATCCCTGTATTAGAGTCAAGTTATTGTATCCAACTATGATCAAACTCCTACTAAAATAGGAGCTTGAAATGCTCTGTCACAGGTCAGACACAAATAGTACTTATAAACATTTGGCTTGGATTCTCTAACTATGCATCTTGCATTTCTTCTTGAGCTAATTCAATTCTGCTTTGCTCATAGAGCACAGCACCTTCTCTGATTTATTGTTCAAATGCCAAATGTATACTTGCCAAAAGGACTATTGTATGGAGAACTCACACAGGGTTAAGCAAAGCGAGGACATTCTTAAAGGTTCTCTTAACAACTTTACAATTTATTGTATGGCATGGGAGACACTGGCACAAGACAGTATAGTAATATTTATTACTTAATAAGAGGATACCAAAATCTAAGCAAAACAATTCGTTTTATAATTCTAATTTTCATATGTTTGGGGTTTTTTTGCCTAACATATACCAAGTGTTAAATTTTTAGAAAGAATACTCTTCTACCCAGTATATCTAAGAAGACAAAAGGTATTTCTCTCTAGTATTGCGATTTTTTTATTACTTAATCTGAGTATTTTAGGGTTCTTTATAGTGAATCACTGATCATCAAAATTACTTTTACATACATAATTTTTGCTTGCCTTTTTCTTTGCAACATGACTGATATGGAAATATGTTTTGCATGACTTCACATGTATAATTGAGATATTCTTTGTCTTCTCATCAGGTGGGGAAGAGGTAAAAGAAAGAATTTGGATGTTAAAAATAATTATTTTTAAAATGCATAATGAAACAGGATCAGTCACATCAAAGACTAAAGGTAATGAAAAATAATGCCAAGAAAGAACAAATTATTTTAAAAGCCTAAACAATTCTCAAAATACAAAGCAATTATTACTCAACAGAATGGAAAATCTAGAAGTGTTATTGATTCCTTAGCAATTGAATGTAGGATTCTTAAAGATGGAAGAATCTTAAGATGAGTTTAAAAAAAAAAAAACAGTTTAACCATTGTTATGAAGCACATCACTTGTCATGTGCATTAAAATATAAAGACTGGAATATTAAATATAGGGGAAAAGGTGATTTTTCCTGGTGAAACTTGTTTTTTTCATTCAAGGCTATCCCATTGACAGATGAAGTCCAGATAAGCATTTAAGAACTGAATAATTTCATCACCCTGAAAAGTATTTATCCAAAATATATTTTGCATTTTTCATTTCCAACAGACCTAGAAGTCATCTTTTCTTGGAGGAACAATGAAATTTGATAGATATATTTTCAGCATGTTAATATGCTGCATTGTTCAGGATTATAGAAATTCCTAAAAGGAAATGGAATACTAAAATAGTCCTGTCCTATATTACACATCAAAAAAGATTTAGAAATTTACCCAAGAGATATAAACATGTTTCAATGGCCTGACCTAGGACCTATTGAAAACCTATAGGCTAGACTTCAAAAGGAGAACTGTTCATCAAGGGTACACTTAATTCTATATCATAAAGTAGGGTTTTCATGGCAAATCATTAAAGAATAATCAAATCTTGTGAATTCAATGTCAAGTCCTATTAAAAAAGGTGAGTGCAGCAAAGGAGTAAATGTTGCATGTTAAAAATTCCTTTAAGAGCCATGCCCCAACTGATAAATTATCAAAAGATATGATCTGTGCCCAAAAGGCTATAAATTCATGCATATCCATTTACTTAACAATACCATTACTTGGCATGAATATCAAGAGATTAAAAAAAAAAAGGAAAATGACCTATGTAAAAAATATTCATAGCTGCTCTCTTCTCAGGGCAAAACAAAAACAAAACAAAACAAAACAAACAAACAAAAAAAAATAGAAATTGAGGGGATACCCATCAATTAAAGAATGTCTTAATAAACTGTAGTGTGTGTTTATGATAGAATATTATCATTCTATAGGAAATGAGCAAAATGTTCTTAGGAAAAAATAAAACAAAACAAAACAAACCTGGAAAATCCTCCATGAACTCAAACAAAGTGAAATGTACTGTATACAAAGTAATAGCAATGTTCTGGGATGACCAATGGTGAATGACTTTGCTATTCTCAAAAGTATAATTATCCATGGCTACTCTGAAGGACTTATGAAAAATCCAATCTACACCCAGAGAAGGAACTGATTGTGTTTGAATACAGACTGAAGTATTCTCTCTCTCTTTCTCTTTCTCTCTGTCTCTCTCTGTTGCTCTAATTTTTCTTGAGGAATTTTATTTTTATTAGGATGGGAGATCTATATCTTGTTACAAGACTAAATTACAACTTAACTTTTATGGAAATGTTTTGCATAACTTCACATGTGGTTTCTTAACTGTGAATAGTGATAAAAGAGAGTACCTAAAATTCGAAAATTTTTTAAAAACATGTAAAAAGAATTTTTAGAATAGGAAAAAATATTAAATAAATCAAATACATGAAAAAGAACATTTCCTTTAAAATGTAAAGCATTGTAAAGTTTATTGTATAAGTAAATAAATTTAATTTGTTCTCATTAAATTTTCTTTTAAAAGGACAGAGAATTGTGGGTATAAGTCAGCACCCATTTAAAATCAAAACTCATTACCGTGGCTTACTTCAATCAAAGTATTTACTATGTATCAGGCACTGGTTACGAGGTGGGAATACAAAGAAGAAGCAAAAAAATTAGTTCCTGATCTCAAGAAGCTTATAGCATAAAGGGGAAGACAATATGCGAATATATACAAAACAACTTATATTTAGGATAAATAGGAAATAATAAACGAGGTAAGACACTGTTACTAAGTAAAATAGAAAAAGAACTTAATTTCAGTTCCTTGACACTCCTAAAGGGACTGCTATAAACATTTTTGCACATGTAGGTCTTTTTCCATTTTTTAAGATCTCTTTGGGATGTCCATCAGTTGGGGAATGGCTGAATAAATTATGGTATGTGAATGTAATGGAACATTATTGCTCTTATAAGAAATGATGAAGCAAGCTGATTTCAGAAAAGTCTGGAAATGCTTGATGCTGAGTGAACTCATAAACTGATGCTAAGTGAAGTGAACATCAAAAGAACATTGTACACAGTAACAGCAAGATTATGTGGTGATCAACTGTGACGAACTTGGCTCTTTTCAACAATGAGGTAATTCAAGGGAATTTCAATAGACTTGTGATGGCAAGAGCCATCTACAGCCAGAGAGAGGGCAATGGAGACTGAATATGGATCAAAGGATAGGATTTTCTCTTTTATTTTTTGTTGTTTGGATGCTTTTTTCTCATTTTTTCTTTCACTTTTTGATCCTATCATTCTTGCACAGCATGATGAATATGGAATTATGTTTAGAAGAACTGCACATGTTTAATCTATATTGGATTTTTTGCTGTCTCTGGAATGGGGGGGGGGAGGAGGGAGAAAAAGTTGTAACACAAGCTTTTACAAAGGTGAATGTTGAAAACTATCTTTGCATGTATTTGCTAAAATAAAAAGCTTTTTAAAAAAATTAGAAAAAGACAACATACCAAATTAAATGATATGGAAAGATCAAAGATCTCTCCCTTGCCAATGGGGAGAAGACCCTTCCCTGGGTCTACCTATATGACCAGTGGGGGAATGCATATATGCAGAAAATATGTGACTAGGGAACATACAAAGAAGAAATCCATATAGAGAAAATATGTGGCTAAGGAACATTCATAGGGAAACACAGGATCATGACACATGCGTGTCATACCCCTTATTATACAGAGCTGCTAATAACCGTTGGTAACATCATCACAGTGTTTTCTGCTACTTTCTGGGTCTTCCCTTCCACTTGAGCTGCTCTCTGCTACCATCTACTGGGGAGCAGAGGTTGCACTGTTAACCTCTTTTATTGAATTGCTTATTATCAGTCTGCAACCCACAATGGTATCCAGGTATCCCAAGGAACAAAAGTCACAGGTACTGTGTAGGGTCTAGACTAAAATACTTCCTCTCTTCAACCCCATGAACCTTCCTAAAGCAGAAAGGAAAAGCTGGGTGAAATTGTCAGAGCAGTGGTCTTTATTCCTATCTTTATTATGTCTCCCTGAAAGTAACAAAATCCCTGACTTGTATTTCATTCTAGCAAACTTTACTAGTCTCACTACCTCCTTCCATCCTCTCTCCTTGTGAGATTGAAGTACCAGACATGTTTGTGACTTTATGTAAAATATCCTGGTTTTTAATCTGCCAATGCCCCTATTTGCTCCTAATTCTGCCCTCGTGGATGGATTTTCTAATCCCTTTTCTATGTGGCAGCACTTCAAAATCTTGAAGATAACCATCATAACGCCTAAATCATTTTTTTCTCCAAACTAAATATTTCTTTCATAATCTTTGTGTGACATGGTCTCCAATTTAAGATTTCCAGACAAAATAAATTAGTTGTAATGGAAAAAACAATGCTTTAGTATATCTGGACTCAAATCAATGTGCATCCTTTCACCAATGGTGAACCTTGAGACTGATCCATGCCTTCTGTTAGAATACAATTTTTTCCCAAGAACTCTTAAAATTCTCCATAAAGAATCTACCCAACTTGCTAAAGACCTTGCCTTAGGTCTTTTAATGTTTCATTGGTACCAATGTCATTAACCATCTTTTATCCCTCACTCTCACCATATGATGGATCCAACTACTTTTTTAGTCATATATTTTGAATAAATTATTTGAATTTTTCAGATGTAAACCTCCTATCTATTTATGTCCACTTTTCTTAGTGAAAACTAACATATAGACTAAAAATGTGATTTGCTGAAGGAAATAATAGACTGTGAAAACTACCTGTTTCCATTTCACATTTTCAAAGACACTACCTAACATTCCTACAAAGATTTTATAAACTTCTGGCAAATATAACAAAATAAGAGGTTCTAGTTGAATTCATGCATCATTTGGGCAAGTGAGCGCCTTGGTCTAACCATTAAGCCAGAGCAGAAGAACATTCCTTTTTGTACTCTTTTCTGGAGTTAACTCTTTTTTTATTTAAACCCCATCAGTCAAAAGCTGCTTGCTCTTATTTGACTTATCATCAGCTTTTCTATTAGTATCTAATTGGGGAAGAGTCAAGCAAATGATAGCTTGCATAAAAGGTGGTCAAAGGATATCTCTGAATGTTTAATTTTCCATAAGTCCATCATTAGCAATCTAAGAATAACTGGTGGACGAGAAGAAACAAGAAAAAAATTAAGGGTTTGAACAGAATTTCAGAAAAGCTAAAACTGAAAAACTCGAATGATTACTAAAGGATAATTAAAATTGATAGCTTGATTGATTGATATAGATGAATACCTTTAAGACACAAGTAAATAAGAACTAGAAATTTTAAAAAATCAAATTTCCTAAAAAGAAATTAAACCCTAAGAAAAATACCAGGACCAGATGAATTGGAAATTCTTTCCCCATCCATTTTTTTGGGGGAGGAAGACAAGTGGAGCCAAATGACTTGGCCAGGGTCATACAGCTAGTGAGTATCTGAAGTCAAATTTGAATTCAGGTCCTCCTGACTTTGGAGTCAGTGCTCAGTACCAGCTAGTTGCCCTTGCTAGTAAATTCTTGCATATTATATATCAAATAGTCAAAGAACACAATTCTAATATTACATAAACTATTTACAAAGAAAAATAAATCCTACTACAATCTTTCTATGACACAGATGTAATCTCAATAGTTGATCCAATGAGAGAGAGAAAAATAAAACCACAAACTCTATAACTGTAATAAAACTATAGATATCTTTGATAGCTAGAAATAGGATCTAAATCTGTGACTTCATTAATACAGGAAACTCCTGAGGGAGGAAATTCTACCAATGAAAGTTGGCACCTTCTCTGCAATTTGCATTCTTAGAGAACTATCAAGAACACTAAAAAGAAGAGTCATTTGTCAAGAGTCACACAACTTTATGTATAAGAGGCACATTTTTACTACAATATGTTTCTTCTCATACCTAATAGATATTAGCATAATCATAATAAAAGTGATTTATTGGACCATTTTTAAAAGACTATATACCCTATGGTTGAATTTAATTCAGTATTAGTTAAATAATAGAATAATAGAAACATAAAAGATCATATTATTTAAAACCCAATATTAATCACATAATTATGTCAATATATGTCAAAAAGGTTTCTGAAAAAGTTCAATATCCATTTTCATTAGGAACATTGAAAAGTGTACCAATCAATAGATCTTTCCTTAATATGATAAGTAATATATATAATCTAAAACTAGAAATACAGAAGTAAAAAAAAAAAAAAAAAAGGTTTTCACAAAGAGATCTTAAAAGAGGAAAAGGGACCCCATATGCAAAAAATGTTTGTGGCAGCCTTTTTTGTAGTGGCCAGAAACTGGAAACTGAGTGGATGACCATCAGTTGGAGAACAGCTGAATCAGTTATGATATATGAATGTTATAGAATATTGTTGTTCTGTAAGAAACGACCAGCAGGATGATTTCAG
This sequence comes from Antechinus flavipes, assembly GCF_016432865.1. Lineage (NCBI taxonomy): Eukaryota > Metazoa > Chordata > Mammalia > Dasyuromorphia > Dasyuridae > Antechinus > Antechinus flavipes. The sequence goes on from NC_067400.1 coordinate 252,994,411, forward strand.
AGAGGTCTGGGGAGAGTTACATAAACTGATACTAAGTGAAACGAGCAGAACCAGGAGATCATTGTACAAAGCAACAACAAGATTATACAATGACTAATTCTGATGCACGTGGCTCTCTTCAACAATGAGATGAATCAGGCCAGTTAGAATGGTCTTGTGATAAAGAGAGTCATCTACACCTAGAGAGAGGATTGTTGGAGCTGGGTATAGTTCACAACACAGCATTTTCACTCATTGTGGTGTTGTTTGCTTGCATCTTATTTTCTTTCTCATTTTTTTCTGGTTTGATTTGATTTTTCTTGTGCAGCAAGATAAATATGTATGCATATATTGGATTTAGCATATACTTCTATCATGTTTAACAAATATTGGACTATTTATCATCTAGGGAGAGGGTTGGGGAAGGGGGAAAATTGGAACACAAGATTTTGCAAGGATTAATGTCGAAGAATTATCCATGAATATGTTTTGAAAAATAAAAAGCTTTAATTTAAAAAAAGATATTAATTATCTTTACTACTATTCAATATAATACTGAAAATGTTATGGCAATAAAACTAGGGAAAAAAACTAGGACGAAGATAGAAGAAATAGCTATCTTTTGTTTTGTAAAATTTTCTATATCTAAAAATTAATTAAAGTAATAATTTCAATAAAATGGCAGGATATAAAATAAACACATGTAAATCATTAGTTTTTCTGTATATTAGCAATAAAACTCAACAGGAAGAGCTAAAGAAATTCCATGCAAAATATATTAAAATATTTTTGTCATCTACTTAGTAAAACATGCAGACAAGTACTACAAAAATATAACTATAAATTACCCTTTTAGAAATATAGACTGGGATAGCTAGATGGTGCAGTGGATAGAGCACAAGCCCTGAAGTCAGGAGGACCTGAGTTCAAATGTGACCTCAGACACTTAACACTTCTTAGCTGTGTGACCCTGAGCAAGTCACTTAACCCCAATTGCCTCAGACCTACAAGAAAATTTGGAGAAATGTTAATGATTCAGCACTTGGTTATGAAAACACACAAAAAAATGACAATGCTACTTAATTGATTTATGCAGTGGCAACTGATCTAACTTTAAAAAAATAATAAATTATACAGGTAGAAAAAATAATAAACTTTATCTGGAGAGACAAAAGTTCAGGAATATCAAAAAGGAAAAAAATGGGAAGGAAAGAGACCTAGTAAGATTTCAAACTACATCACAAACAATAGATCAGTGAAACTGATTAGGCACACACACACGCACACACGCACACATACACACACACACAAAACCAGAAGAAAATAAACACAGTAATATTAGATTTTTGATAAAGTCAAAGACTTAAATGATGACCTACTATTTGACTAAAACTGCTTGGAATACTTGAAAGTAATTAAATAAAAATTAAGTTTAGATCAGCATTTCATAGTATATGCCATAGTAAACTTTAAATGGATATATGACTTAAATATAAAAGGTCACATTATAAATAAGTTAGAAAAACAGGGAAGGAGGGATGATGGTACAGCAGATAGACTATCGGACTTGGATTCAGGGAGACCCGAGTTAAAATTCAGAACATGACACTTACTGTGTGATTCTAGGAAATCACTTAACTTTTGTCTATCTCAGTTTCCTCATTAATAAAATGAGGAAATAAAAATAAAATGGAAAAATATCAAGCATCTACCTCTCAGATTTACAGTAACTAGGTTGTTCAGTGTTTAGTGTTGGGTCTAGAGTCACAAAAACTCTGCTTTCCCAACTTCAAAAATAGTCTCAGATACTTACTAGTTGTGGAACCCCAGAAAGTCATTTAACACTGTTTGCCTCATCTGTAAAAGAGTTGCAAAAATAAATCACAAAGCACTCTAGTATTTTTGTCAAGAAAATCTCAAATGGGTTCATAAAGCGTGGAACATGACTGAAAACAACAATGGTTGTGAGAATAAAGTGATATATTTGTAAAGTACTTTAAATGGTTGTTGTTATTTTGTTTGCTTGAAGGGTCAGAGAATTCTTAATCAAAAAAAGGTTTGGAAGGACCACAAAAGATAAAATGGATAATTTTGATAATCCTGAAAAACCAAATCAATGCAGATTATATTAAAAGGGAAACAGTTAACTACAGAGAAATATTTGAAGGAAGTCTCTCTATAAAACATAAAAAATTGAAATCAAAATAGCACAAATCAAAAAAAATACAGGGAACTGATTCAAATGTCTTTTAACAGTAATAAATAACTTATTTATTACTCAGATGGTGCATTCATCTTGTTTTGGGGGGAACAATTTCATAATTTTATTTATTAACAAGGCCAACAGGTTATTAAAAGGATAGTCATTTGATCATCTCTTTTAGACCATAGTCAAATACTTCATCGATTGCTTCTTAGCATACTTATGAGGGGAGGAAACAATGTGAAAGGGAAAATGGAAAATTGGATAACATGACAAAAATCAAAAGGGGCAATCTCCTTTGATAACATTGATAAAATCAAAGAGGGCAGTCCCTTTTGATAAGTAGATCTGAAAGATAAAAGATGAAAAGGGAAAAAATAGATATTTCCTTTTCTCTAGAAAGATCCTGATACAGCTTTTCTCCAGTTCAGGTCACTTGTAGAAGTTTCCTACAAAATTGATCTCAAAACACTTTTTTTTTTTAACTTTGCCAATAAACGGGTAGGATAATGAAAATTAGCTCAAACCTCATGGTTTTATTAGACCAGGGAATTCACAATTTTACCTATCACCTATATCCATCACTTATACCACCTATCTATGTCTACAAACAGAAATCAGAAGCCAAATTATAAAATGTATTCTAAAGCAAAAACGAATTCATCTAAGTTATCAGATTTATCTAAAGTTAATAAAAGGTTCTGGGATGGAGACATAAATACAATGAGTAACAATTTAAAGTAATCCCAGTTTAAAGTTTAAAGCAATGAACATATAATTTACAATAAAATCATTTAACTTTTAGCTGTGTTCAAATGAACAGACTCCTTAACAAAAGTATGTTACATCTTCTATGATATCTATTCCTTTCCTTAAATAGAACACTTCTCATATAAACAAAATATCCTAGCTTCACAGACTTAGTGCATAATTTGCTTAATTATCCTCATAATATTGAGAAATTAAAGGATTTTTAATTTAACCAGCAATATGTAGCTAGCATACTGCATCTTACTATATATAAACTAAATCAGATGTGCTCCTAAAATTTGCTTATATACTTAATATTGTTTTCTAACTGTCATCGATTGTAGAAATTTGCCAAAACCAAACAGTGACATAAGAGAAAATTTCCCTTATTTTAATGGCAATTCCAGGCAAAAGTGATGTAGAATGTATTCATTTTTAATTCAATATATAATACAATCAATGTAAGATGTTGGTATAAACCTGGTTTCTGACAACCTAGTTTCAAGTTTTCCCACTAAATCTTTTCACATAGTAGTTCTTTCGTAGGTAGTTTATCTTTTCAGGATTATTGAACAGTAAGTTAATTAAGTTCACTTATTTCTGAGTCTTCCTTATCTATTTTTTAATGATTTCTGAGTCTTCCTTATCTATTTTTTAATGAGAATCAAAAGATTTGGATGATTAATGCCTTATGAATTCCTATTTTATATATTTTGGAATTAGAGAAACCAGAAGTCCAGGAAGCATATCTATGTCCATGACAGTCTAAGGCAAAGGAACTCAATATACAAACATAGGCCCAAGGAATGACTGGGATTTAGTTCAATCACAGATTGACCCCTCAACCAAGCTACCAAAATGGGAATCCATTGGCTAGGCTCCATTAAGAGAGGAACTTGTGGGTACAAAAGCTTTGTATTGTAATGCCAGAGAAAGATAGAGATTAGAGAACAATTTAATAATTTATTAAATGGAGAGATTGATGGAGACCAAATGGATCCATGGTTTGGTCCCAGGGCTGAATGAGACTATCCTCTCAAAGAATCCAGCAGTGAATGTCAGATAACAAGGTTCTTTTATAGGGTAAGAAGAACAATGACATAATGGAGGAGGTACTGGAGAGGCTCCTGATATTCTAATGACATCGAAAATGGATAAAAACCTTTATCCCATTAAACATTAAGAGAGAATAAGTATAGTCTAAGGTCTAATTTATAAAACCTTTATCCTATCAAACATTAAGAGGGAATGGTTATAAACTGAGGTACAGTAACTAAATAGGACAATTAGGGAAACTGGGTCAGGACAATAAAAGAGAACTGTGGCACAGCATTATTAAGGCTTTAAGTTTGAACTCTTCTCCCAAGGGACTAAGAAAAGTATCCTCCTGTTTCAGGGAAACATATTTGGTACTTCTGATCTTGCTGCATTTTCTCAATATTTTTGTAAAAATTAATTGACATTAAATGATAATGGAATGGTAATCAGTGGGTCAATCAATGGTATAAGGGATAGACTAGCTATAACTAGCAATGAATACTAGAAAGATTACAATAGAATGGGAGCTCAAACTTATGATTTGAAAGAAAAATATCATAACCACCCCTCAAGGATATCCCTAGAACTCTGAGGAAGAGCTGTATCCTGAAGCCTTTGGGGACCTGACTCATCAGTGTAAGTAAGTTGAGATAAGGATCTGTATACTTGAATGAACTAAATTCTTGAGTTTTCTAGTCTTGTCTGCTATACATTTTCTTTTTAATTTTAAAAATAAATTTTATTGATATCTTTTGTTTTTATATCATCTGCATTTCTCATTGCATTCTTCTTCCTTAAAGGTAGAAGGTTAAAAAGTAGAAGGAAAAATATTCAAAAATTAACCAACAAAACAAAAAAGTCTGATATTACAATGTTTCCCACCCATATTCTGCTACCACTGCAAAAATGAAGGGTGAAGCATCTTCTCACATTGATATTTCTTATTTGGAATCAAGCCCAGTCATGAACATTTTGCAAATGAGGACAATAATACAAATGTGCAGAACCTCCCTCACAGGAGCATTGTGGGGAGGTGTTGTGTAAACCTTAAAGTGTGCTACAGACTTCTGGTGTCCTCTCAGCCTTCACTTTCTCTGCTGGGTGGGTTTTTGGCACTCTGAGATTGGCACCCCCTAGTTCTTCTCCTTCCCCAAAAAAGAAATGCCAAAGAAAAATGGACTGGGGCTGGCTGATATCCCATCTTCTGCCTTCACCGGGGGGAGAGGGGGGGGAAGCAGCACTGACAGCTGGGTTGTCAGTACCCCCAAGAAAGCAGGCTTCAGGCACTGGAGATTTCAGGGCAGACTTCTCAGGGATCCCCAGATCAGTCTTTACAATCCTCCCCTGCACTCTATTGTTATTTTCATTTACATTGTTCTAGGCATTGTGGAGAGGGCAACTAGATGGCTTAGTGAATAGAATGCAGGGCTTGGAGTAGGAAGACCTGAATTCAAATTCAGCTGCAGACTCTTGTTGACTGTGTGACTCTGGACAAGTAACTTAATGCTGTTTTCCTCAGTTTTCTTATATGTAAAAATGAACTGAAGAAGGAAAAGGCAAAGATACTTTAGTATCTTTGCCAGGAAAACCTCAAAGGGAGTCATAAAGGGTAAAATACAACTAAAATAGCTGAACAACAATAATAAAAGTATAGTGTTTTACATTAATGTCTTTCCATGCTTCTTTATGTTCATCATGCCCATAATTTCTATTAATCAATCAATAAACATTTATTAAATGCCTAATATGTGCAAGCACTATACTAAATTCTGGGGAAACAAAAAGACACAAAGGACAATTCTTATCCTTAAGGAGCTTGCAATCTAATGGAAAAGGTAATATGCGAACAAATTGCAAAGCAAGCTGTATTATAGGAAAATAAGTAGTGAACAAAGAGAAAGCACCAGAATTAAGATGGGTTAGGGAAGGCTTTCTGAAGAAGGTAGAATTTTAATTGGGACTTAAAGGAAGCCAGGGAATTCAACAATTCAAAGGGAGGAATAAGAACATACACGGAGAACAGCAAGAAAGAATGCCAGAGCATTGAATGTCTTATTGGTGGAACAACCAAGGAACTAATCCCTGGATCTAAGAGAATGTTTGAGGGGGCTAATTGTAAGAAAACTGGAAAGTTACAGGGCTAAATTATGAAGGGCTTTGAATGACAGAGCATTTTGTATTTGCTCCTGGAGGCAATGGCAATAAAAAGCCACTGAAGTTGACTGAGGGGTGAAATGATCAGACCTGCATTTTAGGAAAATTACTTTAGTGGTTGAGTGGAGGGTAGATTGGAATGGGGAAAGACTTAAGAGAGGCAGACCCATTAGCAGGGTAGTGCAGTAATACAGGTATGAAATGAGAGCCTGCAGCAGAATAGTGCCAATGCCAGAGGGAAGAAGGAGATATATTCAAAAGATGTTGCAAAGGTTAAATCTACAGGCCTTGGAACTCCTTAGATATTTGGAAGGAAGGAAAAGGAAGATGGTTAAGAGATACTAAAGAATCTAGGATAATTCCTAAGTCTGAGCACAAGAAACTAGGAGAATGTTGTTAACCTGTACAGTGATAGATAATGGAGGTGGGGAAGAGGGAGTTATATATTAATATTCTGTTATATACATATATTATGATTTGCTTAGCTATTTTCCAATTGATAAATATGTTTTGTTTCCAGTTCTTTGCTATGACAACAAAATTTGCCATTCATATTATTTTATTTTTTCAAATTAGAGTTGAAAATTTACATTTTGATTTCATTGTTTTTGCATAATCTGCATTTCCTCTTGCATCCTTGTGTCCCTCCCAGAATGCCATCCCTTATAATAAAGACTTTTTTTTAAAGACAAAAAAGAAAAAGAGGTAAAAAATTCAGCAAACCTAATCAATACATTTTTCAAAATCTCATATTATATGTTATGTTCCAGACCCATAGGTCCTTACTCCTCTGCTAAGTAGTAGAAGGAAATATTTTCTCATAACTCGTTTTTGGGGCCAGATTTATTCTTTCAAATTTTGCTACATTTTCAATTGTTTCAGTTCTGTGTCTATTCTTTCCTCTTTATGTTGTTATAGTCATTGTGCATTGTTTTCTTGACTGCTTGCTTTAGTTTGTACCTGTTCATCTAAGTTTTTCTATGCTTTTCAATATTCATTATATTTACCTTTTCTTATGGTACAGGGATAGTCCATTTTGTTTTTGTATCATATTTTACTTAGCCATTCTCTCCTATAATCTGTCATTTATTTTTTGCTATGATGAGTTTGTTTTTTCTCTCATTGAATCCAGTTATGGCTTTGTTTTTTAGAAAGAAATCTCCCCTAATATTTTGTATACTTTAAAACAATCCTGGTCTTTTCTCTTTCAAATTTCAGCCTTAAGCTCTAAACTCTAAACCATTAATCTTTCCTCTAAGCTTTTTTTTTTTTTTTAATCCAGAGTTCTAATGAGATATTTGCAAAGCACCTAAGAGGGTTGGTACTTAATAAATGATTATTCCCTTCCCCCTTCCCTTCTCTAATTTTCCATTTGAGATGGATTGCAACTTAACACTAATGGAGAGAGTGCCTACTCATACATCCATCAGAATATTGAATCAAGATTTGGGAGTTTTGTTTTTGTATTTTAGCTATATATATATTTAAAAATTACATTAGTTCTTATCATAGTTTTGTTTTGTTTTGTTTTGTTTTCTATTTTTATTTTCTCTTTTTAGCAGTGTTCTCCTTTACGTTGTTATTTTTAGAGGGAAGTATAAAGATCCTGGTTTAGAAAACATGCCAAAAGCATTTTACAGAAAGTTGCTAAATAGGCTCAAGGCAAAACAATGAAATGAGTAAAATTTGCCTTCCCTAGTCCCATTTACCTTGACTTTAGTCAACTATCATTCTACACTTGAGTACCCATTCTGGTGAGTCTATATCTCTTGTTTATTTACTATCTCTATCCTCTTTTTTCTCTTAATTCAAACTTAGATAGTTCAAAAGCCCCATAATTTTATCAGTATAGGTATTCATTCCACCAATACAGATTACAGCCACTTCTTATCTTTAACAAAAGGTTTTTATGAATTACTGTATCCAACAAGAATTTATTAACTGAAGGCAACTTTTTATTTTGTTTAGGCACTTAGCTTGACAGGCTCATGAGCCACAAACACAGCCAGTTAGCACTCTGAAGTCTTTCTAGTTTGGTCCAATTTACTAGTACTGTGCTCTGGAGTTTCAGTATTAGAGAACACAGGGTTACCTTCATGATGAAATGAAGGACTTTAGTAAAGAAATTTTAATTGAGTGGTTATTTATTTCGCCATCTCAGGACCAAATTTTCTGTACCTTTGAAAGTCCTAACTAATAAACTAATTAGTACTAATAGAAGAGGATCAGCAGATTTTTTTCTATTACCAGATAATGAAAATGTGCTTAAAGAATGACCTTTTAAAGATAATTACCCTATATTTTTTCCCCTAGCAACCAGAATAGTGAGTATTTCAATTTAATTAGGAGGGACAAATAGTACCATGCTGTGGAGAAATTATGAAGCAGATGGACTTTAAATTACATTGTTTATAGAATATAAATCCTTTCTCTCTCTCTCTCTCTCTTTCTCCATTTCTCTGTGTATGTTTGTGTGTCTCTTTGTCTCTTTCTCCCTGTCTCTTCTCCCTCTCCCTAGAGTTTTTAAAATGTGTTTAGTTGATCAGATAACCAAGCTAACTTTTTACCTTCCTTTTCAGAGAATAGTAGACCTGGAAAAGTACTTAGCAGGGATATATGATAATGCATGTCAAACACTTTGCAAACCTTAAAATGCTATATAAATGCCAAATGATATTATTAGCTTACAGTCACTAGGTCTCTAGTCTGGTGATTAAATTCTGAGTCTTTGCACTGCAGCTGAGCCCAAGCAATGTTTATAGAGCAATACAGGGTGTTCTAGTTATTAATCTCCTTCATGTATTTTACACTTTTAAATTTAATCTATAATATTAACATTTTATTAAGTCTAGACCTCACAAAATAAGTCAAGTCCTAATTTGTAGCAATTGCAGATTTCTGAGGTGTAAATACTCATTTGAAAATTTAACAGCTGGTTAGAACTGGTTCCAACCCATCTCTGGTCCTTGAAGATCAAGTCATTCATTTTACATATGAAAAACTGAGGTCCCAAATGTGAAGCAAATTGCATAGGACACATAGCTACTCAATGACAGAGAGTGAAAAGTTAAAAAGAAACCAGAATTCTTCTAGTCGAGTATATTTTCACTATATTAAATTGTTTCTTCTCTACTCATTCTTCTTCCTTCTGTCATGGATATAGGGTATTACTTCATGTTGGAGGCCAAAACCATGGAATTGTAAAAGTCACCTTTAATATCTATTCTATCATTAGTACTGTTCCCCATCACCCACTGACCCAATTTAAACCACCTCACCTTCAACATGCGATATAAGATCTATCTAGACCTTACACTATGCTTTATGGAATATTTGCTTCATAGAAAACAAACTTGTTTTCATATTAGAAATTTTCTCACTCTTTCCAGTTTCTTGCATTTATTGTGACTTGCTTTCCTCCTGATGGTTCAGATTCCCATACCTCCTTTCTGCCAATGGTTGCATTTTTACTCTGACCTCCAAATCACTGGTTGAGGTAGGTGAGTCAAAACAATTTTTGCTTTCAATTGTCATATCCAGTCTCTTCCTTTACCACCATCACTCAGTAATATCCTTTCCTTTGAGTTTCATTCAAGCAGCAGTATTTATCTCCCAATCAAGATTCTAGTTGCTGTAGTCTACATATATGCAGGATACTTTCCTTCCTTCCTCACTGAATTCTGTCATAGTCTTTCTCCCCTTCCCAACTCTTTCACCCACTAGGAAACTTCAGAATATATAGATCAATACTTCTTAAAATACTCTTACCTTACACTATCTCAACTTACTCATTTTTATGATCTATTTTTCCACTCTACTCCAGCTAAACACAGAGACAGTCATATCTTTGATTATATCACCAGCCACAAATAGATGCCACTTCCGAATTTATGAGCTGAAATTCCTGTAGATGATCATTCCTCTATTTGCTACCATTCACCCTTTCACCCTGCTTGGCAACCCCTAACTTGCTTCTTCTTCCTCACTCTTCAGATCTTTCCCCAAGTATCATCATCTCCTTCTTTTCTACCTTGGGCTTTGGTGAACAATGTGACTCCATACTAGCCTCTTCTCTCATGTTCCTTGCCCCTTTACCTTATTGCCAATTTTACCCTGCCAAACCTTAGCTTTTGTTTACTCCCTCAATCTGTTATCCTCACTACTATATATTGCTAAGCAAAGATGAAGTAAATATAAATTGGAACTTTGCTCTGTGCATTTTTTTATTTTATTACCAATGTTATATTTCTACATACCATGTTTCCCCAATAATAAGACACTGTCTTATTTATATATATTTTTTTGGACAGAAAAACACCAGAGGGCTTATTTTCAGGGGAGGGCTTATTTTAATGAACATTGACAGCAATGTTAATAAACAGGTAAATGTGAACAAAAAAAAAGTACCTTTATTCAATAATGATCATGTCATCTTCTTCAACAACATCATCATAAGTGTCCATACCCTGAATTCCGTCCTGGATGTCATGTGCCTCTATTTCCTTCAGAAAAAGTGGACCCAATCTGTCATGTCCAGCAATATAGCTCTCTTTAAATGAACATGTCTTGTCCAGGTAACCTGCTCGGAATGCCTTGGCAACACAGCTATCAGTAATTTTATCCCATGACTTCTTCACCCAAGTCACGACTTCTTGCAGACAGGGCTTCACAAAGTTTCTGCACTGATTTCTTTCCGTTCTATTTTCAATGTAGTCATTGACTTCCATGTGCAAATGGTCCTTGAATGGCTTGTTTGTTGCAATACCAAGGGTTTGGAGATAGGCAGTCATTCCTGCAGGAATCATTACTTGATCTATTCTTCTCTCTGCAAGGAATTTCTTCATTTCTTTAGCGAGGTGAGTGCTGGCTGAATCCCAGATTATCAGACCTCTTTGGTTACCTTGCATAACAAGTGGCAGCATTAAATCAACCCACTTTCTTATAAGGGTTTGTGTACACCAGGCTTTTTCAGTTTCAAGAATGTAAATGCCTGATACACATTCAATCTTATCTTTCTTGCCCTTACTGATGATTAGAGGTGTGGCTTTCTTTCCATCCAAACGAATTGCCAAAACACAGGTGACCCATGCAGACAGAATAATAAAATTATGACCATCAGTCCTTCTTTTCACTCCATCATGCCCCTCAATAATGTTTTAAGCCCATCATGTTCCCTGATTGCTCCTTCTATCCTCCATGATGCCTCCTGAGTTCTTCTTTTATCCTCCATGATGCCCCCTGAGTTCTTCTTTTATCCTCCATCATGCCCCCTCACTCCCGCTTACATACTGGGTTTTTATGTTGTCCTGCCTCAGCTCTCCTCCGCGGCACTGCTCTCAATGGCGCCAGCAAGCAAATCACTGGAGAAGAACAAGATGACACGCTCACTGCTGCAGCTCTGATTGGATGCAGCTCGGAGCACGGCGTGCGTTTCACCCGGGGGGGAACGAAGGCGGAGAGACAGTGCATACAGAGGGTACCGTAATGTAGCGTGTAGCACAGGGGATCACCTTCACTACAGTAGCTTATTTTAGAGGAATCTTACTCAGTAAGGGGAGGGCTTATTTTTGGGATAGGTCTTATCATCGGGGAAACACGGTATTACTATTTGCTATGGCAATAAATTGCATGATCCCTATTTTGAAAAAAAAAAAAAACTATGAGCACAGCAAATTTGATAACAAGAGAAAGGATCAAAAAGCTTACAAATAAAAAGATAAATTTGTAAATAAACTAAGAGTTTAATGGAGGCTCAGAACTAAATGATTAATGAGCAAAATGGTACATCTCTATTAATTTATGAGAGAATATAAGAACAGGCATCTTGATTGCCTCGCACAGTTTAGAACTCACATACAGAATTAATAAGGAAGAACCAACAACAAAAATCAACAAGTTATTAATAATGAACAAAATGTGAGATCTCATAACTTAAGAATAAAATCCTAAAAACTGATTTAAAACAAGGAAGTTCCATTTTCAAGTTTTAGAATACTAAACAAATATATCAATATGTGGATAAATGAATGTCTGAAAATAAACAAATAGCACATGGATTATTCTAGACTAAAGGCAGCCATAATGAACTATAAATGGACTATATTTAGAGAATGGTGTGGTATGGTAGGTAGAAGGCCAATCAAAATTCAAAAGTCCTAGGTTCCTTTGATGAGATCTACCAAATGTGACAATGAAGAGAGCAATTTTAATTTAATGTTAACATCAGAAAACAGACTGCAAAGGATAAAAAAGTGAAGGGGAAGAAGGGAAATGGAGGCAAAGAGAAGGAAGAAGGAAAAGGATTATTAAATATTTGAAACCAAATAGCTGATCTTCCTGAAGAAATAGGAACTGGACTCTCTGAGAAAGTCCCATAAGATCTTGGGCACTTCCTATTTAACTTCCTATTGTCCAGTTTCCTTATCTGTAAAATGAGAATAATAATTACTGCTGTCTCACAAAGTTGTTAAGTTCAATCAGAGGGCTTGGGTGTGAATTCTAGTTCTGCTACTTATATCTATGTGACCTCAGAAAAACCACTTAACTTTTCTGGGTGTTAGTTTCCTCATTAGCAAAATAGGAGTGTTTGGATTAGAAGACTTCTGATAATTCCTTCTCCCTAAACTCTAAGTCTATGATGATCCTATAAGATTGATATATATGAAATACATAATAAGTTGTAAAGCATTTTATCACTAATAAGTGATATTATTATTTATGCTTTTTCTCTCCCATCCTCTCCTCCACCACATTGAAAAAAAGAAAAACAAAACCCCCATTTAAAAAAAAGCAATAAAACAAAAACAAAACAAAAAAACTAACTTCCTAGATAGGTCATGTAAAATTTTAAGTCTCATTTTGCATCTTTAGTTTATCAGGTCTTTGTTGGAAGGGAGCAGAGAAAACATTCTTAGTCTTCTGAAATTACCGTTTTTGGCCAATATAGTTATCAGAGTTTTTCTTTAAGGTTGTTTCTCTTCACAGTGTCTTTATTATATAATTTACTCTCTTGGTTTTGTTCAATTCATTCTGCATCAGTTCCCAGATTATTCAATTTTGTCATATCTTATGGTATAATGATATACACATTTATATATCTTAATTTGTTCAGTGTTCTCCCAAATGATGCCTCACCATCTAAGTTTACAGTACCTAACTACTATAAAAAAAAAAAGGAATTGCTAAACATATTTTTGCACACATAATCTCTTTTCCTATTTCATTTCTTTAAAGCATAGGCCCCCGTAGTGGCAATATTGTATGCAATAATGCATGCATAGTGTAGTAACTTAGGGGCATATTTTCCAAATGGTTGGAGCATTTAACAGCTCTACCAACAGTACAATAAAGTACTTGTTTTCCTCCAGCACTTTTTCCTTCCTTATTTTCTTTTTCTATCATATTAGAGAGAATCTCAGAATCTCTTTGTCTTTCTCTCATTATTAGTTATTTGGAGAATTTTTATTTTAATTTGGCTATTGATAGATGAGATTTCTTCTTTTGAAAAACTGTCTATTCATTCACATCCTTTAGCCATATATCAATTATTCTTAAAGTTCTATATGTGTGCATATAGAAAAGATCAATCAAGGTCCAAGATCTTTATTAGAGAAATTTTCTATAGTTTTTATTTAATTGAGTTCAACCTACATCTCTTTTTAAAAACCTGATTTTATTTTTCTTCAGTTGATAAAATCCATCTTCTCTCCCTTTCACTGAAGGCTCCCTACAACACAAATATATACAACCAAAACATACAATCACCACCACAATTGAAAAAAATTACCAAATCCTTGCAACAATTATGTAAAACAAATTCATACTTATAGAAATTTCATAGTTAAATTTCAAAGCTCTCTGGTTAGGAAGAAAATACTACAAGCAACTAGGAAAAAATCAAATATTGTGGAAGGATAACACAAGATTTAGCAGCTTCTACAATAAAAGACCAAAAATGATGGAAAAATATATTTCTTTTTTTTAAAATAGCTTTTTATTTACAAGATATATGCATGGGTAATTTTTCAGCATTGACAATTGCAAAACCTTTTGTCCCAACTTTTCCCCTCCTTCCCCCCACCACCTCCTCCAAATGGCAGGTTGACCAATACATATTATATATGTTAAAGTATAAGTTAAATACAATATATGTATACATGTGCATATAGTTATTTTGCTGTACAAAAAGAATTGGACTTTGAAATAGTGTACGATTAGCCTGTGAAGAAAATCAAAAATGCAGGTGGACAAAAATGCAGGGATTGGGAATTCTATGTAGTGGTTCATAGTCATCTCTCAGAGTTCTTTCGCTGGGTGTAGCTGGTTCAACTTATTACTGTTCTATTGGAACTGATTTGGTTCATCTCATTGTTGAAGAGTAGAATTGATCATCATATAGTATCAATCATCATATAGTATTGTTGTTGAAGTATATAGTGATCTCCTGGTTCTACTCATTTCACTCAGCATCAGTTCATGTAAGTTCCTCCAGGCCTTTCTGAAATCATCCTGCTGGTCATTTCTTACAGAACAATAATATTCCATAATATTCATATACCACAATTTATTCAGCCATTCTCCAACTGATGGGCATCCATTCAGTTTCCAGTTTCTGGTCACTACAAAGAGGGCTGCCACAAATATTCTTGCACATACAGGTCCCTTTCCCTTCTTTAAGATCTCTTTGGGATATAATCCCAGTAGTAACACTGCTGGATCAAAGGGCATGCACAGTTTCATAACTTTTTGAGTATAGTTCTAAGTTACTCTTCAGAATGGTTGGATTCATTCACAGTTCCACCAATAATGTATCAGTGTCCCATTTTTCCCACATCCCCTCCAACATTGGTCATTATCGTTTCCTGTCATTTTAGCTAATCTGAGAGGTATGTTGTTATGATTCTTATAAGGTGCTAAGTCAGTGGAATTGGTAGAGAAAATGGTTTTTCAGCAGGGTGCTTACCAGTTCTCTAAATGTATTTAGTACTTATTAAGAGTTCCACAAGATTCACTTTAAGAGAGCATATATAAGCTAGAAGCCTCAACCAGGATGCACTTCGGGAGATTCACAAGGCAGGATTCAGTTGAGGAGATTTACAAGTCAGAAACAGTAGTCAGGCAGAATGGAGGAAGACAGAGAAGTGGTGGCCAGCCTTCCTGTGGAGAACATTGAAAGCAAGATCTGGAAGGCCTCCAGAAAAGCTAGCGGAGCCCCAAGTGAAGGAAAGAGAAAATAAAGGATTTGGACTTTAAATCCTGACTGCATTTGAGGTGATTATTGAACTGAACTGAAACTAAGACTGCCTCCAGAAGCCCCCAAGAAAACTGCTCCCAGAAAACTTTATATTTTAGAGAAGAACTTTACAGTGTGTTGTAGTATCTCAGAGTTGTCTTAACTTGAATTTCTCTGATCAATAATAATTTGGAACACTTTTTCAAATGACTAGAAATAGTTTCAATTTCTTCATCTGAAAATTGTCTGTTCATATTCTTTGACCATTTATCAATTGGAGAATGGCTTGATTTCTTATAAATTTGAGTCAATTATCTATGTATTTTGGAAATGAGGCCTTTATCAGAACCTTTGAATGTAAAAAATGTTTTTCCAATTTATTGCTTCCCTTCTAATCTTGTCTGCATTAGTTTTATACAAAACCTTTTTAATTTAATATCAAAATTTTCTATTTTGTGATCAATAATGAGCTTTAGTTCTTCTTTGGTCACAAATTCCTTCCTCCTCCACAGGTCTGAGAGGTAAACTATCTTTTGTTCTTCTAATTTATTTATTTATTTATTTTTAAAATAACTTTTTATTGATAGAACCCATGCCAGGGTAATTTTTTACAGCATTATCCCTTACATTCACTTCTGTTCTGATTTTTTCCCCACCCTCCCTCCACCCCCTCCCCTAGATGGCAAGCAGTCCTTTACATGTTGAATAGGTTACAATATATCCTAGATACAATATATGTGTGCAGAACCGAACAGTTTTCTTGTTGCACAGGGAGAATTGAATTCAGAAGATATAAATAACCTGGAAAGAAAAACAAAAATGCAAGCAGTTTATATTCATTTCCCAGTGTTCTTTCTTTGGGTGTAGCTGCTTCTGTCCATCTTTGATCAATTAAAGCTCTCTTTATTGAAGAGATCCATTTCCATCAGAATACATCCTCAAACAGTATTGTTGTTGAGGTATATAATGATCTCCTGGTTCTGCTCGTTTCACTTAGCATCAGTTCATGTAAGTCTCGCCAGTCCTCTCTGTATTCATCCTGCTGGTCATTCCTTACAGAACAATAATATTCCATAACATTCATATACCATAATTTACTCAACCATTCTCCAATGATGGGCATCCTTTCATTTTCCAGTTTCTAGCCACTACAAACAGGGCTGCCACAAACATTTCGGCACATACAGGTCCCTTTCCTTTCTTTAGTATCTCTTTGGGGTATAAGCCCAGTAGAAACACTGCTGGATCAAAGGGTATGCACAATTTGATAACTTTTTGAGCATAGTTCCAAATTGCTCTCCAGAATGGCTGGATGTGTTCACAATTCTACCAACAATGTATCAGTGTCCCTGTTTTCCTACATCCCCCCCAACATTCCACATTATCTTTCCCTGTCATTCTAGCCAATCTGACAGGTGTGTAATGGTCTCTCAGAGTTGTCTTAATTTGCATTTCTTTGATTAATAATGATTTGGAGCATATTTTCATATGTCTATAAATAGTTTCAATTTCTTCCTCTGGGAATTGTCTGTTCATATCCTTTGACCATTTATCAATTGGAGAATGGTTTGATGAACTAGAAAAAATAACAACAAAGTTCATATGGAAAAACAAAAGGTCAAGAATCAAGGGAATTAATGAAAAAAAATCAAATGAAGGTGGCCTAGCTGTACCAGATCTAAAATTATATTATAAAGCAGCAGTTACTAAAACCATCTGGTATTGGCTAAGAAATAGACTAGTTGATCAATGGAATAGGTTAGGTTCAAAGGACAAAACAGCCAATAACTTTAATAATATAGTGTTTGACAAACCCAAAGACACCAGTTTCTGGGATAAGAATGCATTATTTGACAAAAATTGCTGGGAAAATTGGAAATAAGTATGGCAGAAACTAGGCATTGACCCACACTTAACACCGTACACCAAGATAAAGTCAAAATGGGTTCATGACCTAGGCATAAAGAATGAGATTATAAATAAATTGGAAGAGCATAGGATAGTTTACCTTGCAGACCTGTGGAAGATGGAGGAATTTATGACCAAAGAAGAACTAGAGATCACTATTGACCACAAAATAGAAAATTTTGATTATGTTAAATTGAAAAGTTTTTGTACAAACAAAACAAATGCAGACAAGATTAGAAGGGAAACATTAAACTGGGAAAACATTTTTACAATCAAAGGTTCTGATAAAGGCCTCATTTCCAAAATATATAGAGAATTGACTCTAATTTATAAGAAATCAAACCATTCTTCTAATTTATTTATAATCTCTCTCATTCTTTATGTCTAGATCATGAATTCATTTTGATGTTATCTTGGTATAAGGTGTTAGGTATGGGTCAGTGCCTAGTTTCTACCACACTAGTTTCCAATTTTCCCAGCAGTTTTTGTCAAATAGCTAGGGTCTTTGGGTTTGTCAAAACTAGATTGCTATAGTTATTGACTATTTTATCCTGTGAAC
Organism: Antechinus flavipes; assembly: GCF_016432865.1. Classification (NCBI taxonomy): domain Eukaryota; kingdom Metazoa; phylum Chordata; class Mammalia; order Dasyuromorphia; family Dasyuridae; genus Antechinus; species Antechinus flavipes. The sequence continues at coordinate 253,012,234 of NC_067400.1, forward strand.
CTAACCTATTCCACTGATCAATTGCTCTATTTCTTAGCCAATACCAAATGGTTTTGATGACTGTTGTTTTATAATATAGTTATAGATATGGTACAGCTAGGCCACCTTCATTTGCGTTTTTTTTTTTTTTTTCATTAATTCCCTTGAAATTCTTGACCTTCTAGATGAATTTTTTCTAGATCAGTAAAATTGTTTCTTGTGAGTTTGATTGTTATGGCACTAAATAGATTAGTTTAGGTAGATTGTCATCTCTATTATATTCGTTCGAACTATCCAAGAGCACTTAATATTTTTCCATTTGTTTAGATCAGACTTTATTTGTGTGGAAAGTGTTTTATAGTTTTGCTCATATAGTTCCTGACTTTCCCTTGGCAGATAGATTCCCAAATATTTTATACTACTGACAGTTATTTTAAATGGAATTTCTCTTTGTATCTCTTGCTATTGGATTTTGTTAGTGATGTATAAAAATGCTGATGATTTATGCGGATTTATTTTGTAACCTGCAACTTTGCTAAAGTTGTAGATTATTTCTAATAGCTTTTTAGTAGATTATCTGGGGTTCTCTAAATATACCATCATATCATCTGTAAAGAGTGATAATTTGGTTTCCTCATTACCAACTCTAATTCCTTTAATCTCTTTTTTATCTCAGTGCCAAAGCTATCATTTCTAATATAATATTGAATAGTAATGGTAATAGTAGGCAACCTTGTTTCACTCCTGATCTTATTGAGAATGGTTCCAGTTTATCCCCATTACATATGTCGCTTACTGGTTTTAAATAGATGCTACTGACTATTTTAAGGAAAAGTCCATTTTAAATAACTAAATCTGGGAGGAGAAGACCCTCTGGGTTTCTGGCCAAAGCAAAAATGATTGCTATTTACATTCAGTCTGAGTTAATCAGGACCCAAACAATGAACAAATAAATATGGTTCCAGAATACATGAGTATAAAACACATTTTTCCCATAAGGAGAACATCTCTAGTATGCAGCCTAACCTTAGCCTGGAACCTATCTATTCCTTGTAAATCAATGAGAATCAGATTGATTTTGGTCTTTATATGGGAAAATGTTATCTGTAACTCTTAAAAATGTTATCATTATTTGGATAGTTTCTAAAAGCATAAAGTGGTAGCCTGGCATTTTCTGCTTCAAAACTCTTCTAATTCAATATTCCCTGTATTTCAAGGAGAAAAAAATGCTTCAGCACTTGATACTTGCTTAGTACTTGTTGCACTTGGCTGTCTTGGTTGAGTAGTAGGAATGTGAGGTGGTCCAGGCACACTGCTCATCCCCCACAATTGCTGCTACTGCCTTTAGTTGTGGCAGCTCTTCTTCAGCACAATAGGAGGACTGTCAGGTTGGAAGACATGGTGCTGAAACTGTACGCATGTGGCAAGTCTTGGGGCAGTTTCTGCAGAACAATGTGGCTATAGTATATAGTTTCCTGGCTTCCAAAACAGTAGTACCAGAAGGGTCACAAATAACTGGTGTGCTCAGCAGGAAGAGAAGCAGCCCTCCCTTCCCAGTAGTGGTAGCATGAGTAACATGGGCAGGGGGAGAAGAGGGAAGATTGTAGTTCCTCTCAGAAAGTGAAGAAAGGTCAAGAAAGGTTGGGACGGCTTGTTTCTCCACATCATTCCCATTTGCCACTCTGGGGAATTGAGTGGGGAGAAATGATTAGACTGCAGACCAAAGATGTACTCCTCATGGGAAAAATTTGTCCTGTATCATGCCTTCTGGAACCAAATAATGATGAGTACCAAGGTACCACTGTATAGTAGATAAAAGGTTTGAAGTTGACTTGGGTAGATGACATAAAATGGAGCAATTATTTCATACAAATGAAGCATAAATAGAACTGCTTATAGTGGCAGCAGGAATGGGAGTGGAGGGCTGGTTCTTAATTAGAAATTTATTCTCATCAGAACTTGGATAAAAAGGAAATAACATACACCTAGAAGTGTATAAAAGTCTTCTTAATGTACAAAGAAATAGAAGGAAAATGAGGATAGGATAATAGAGGGATGCTTGGAGAGGTGTAGAAATAAATAGGAGAGTAAGAGGAGGAGAGGATGAGGAAGTCAATTAGACTTTTAAGGAAGGATAGACTAAAGAGAGAGAGAAAGAGGGATAATGACCAAAAAAAGGATGCAGGAAAGTGTGCAATTAGTAATTATAATTTTGAATGTGAATGGGATGAAATCATCCATAAATAGTAAATGAATAGCAGAATGAATTAAAAACTAGAACCTAATACTATGTTGTTTACAAAAACATATTTAAAAATGAAAGATACATGTAGAGTAAAAATAAAGAGCTGGAGTCAAATGTTATATTTTAACTAATGTAAAAAAAAAAAGCAGGGATAGTGATTATGATCTCAAAGTTAAATTTAATTAAAAAGAGATAAACAGGGAAACTACATTCTGATAAAGGGAACCATAGATAATGAAGTATTATCAACACTAAAGCTATATGTATCAATTGTTATAGTCTCCAAATTTTTAAAGGAAAGGCTAAATTAATTCCAGGTGGAGAAAGATAGCAAAATTATAATAGTGAGGGACTTCAATCTTTTCCTCTTAGAACTAGATAAATCTAACCAAAAAGTAAATAATAAATCATGAAGATGAAAATAATCTTAGATAAATTGGATATGATATATAACTGGAAAAATGGAATGGGAATATAAAGGAATAGATCTTTTTTCTAGCAGTATATGGTACCTTTACAAAAAATGGGCATTAAATTGTTAACAGTTAAATGCAGAAAAGAAGAAATATTAAATGCATTCTTTTCAGATTACAATATAATATACTTAATAAAGGACCATGAAAATACAGATTAAAAATTAATTGAAAACTAAATAATACAGATAATTGGTAATAAATTTGATAATAGACTATTTGTAAATAATTGATAATAAAAACTAAAAGCTGATTTTATGGAAAAAAATAAACCATTGATTAATATGATTTTTAAAAAGAAAAGAAAAACCAAATCACTAGTATCAAGAAAAAAAAGGATGGTTATATTGCTAATGAAGAGGAAATTGAAGCAATTATTAAAAGTTATTTTGCCCAATTATATGCTAATAAATTTAACAGTTTAAGGTTAATGGAAGAATATTTACACAAATATACACTGCCTAGATTAATAGAAGAAATAGATTATCTAAATAAAACTATCCTAGAAGAAAAAAATGGAACAAATGATAAATGAGCTTCCGAAAAACAACAAACAAAAAAATCAGGACTAGATGGATTCTACCAAACACTTAATATCAAATAATTCCAATATTAAATAAATTATTTAGAATAATAGGCAATGAAGGATTCTTACTTGTAGAGGGCTGAAATTCTGAATAGGTGTATTTGAATCAGAGAACTGAGCACTTAAGGCTAATTACCTATTCTATGTGAGACAATGACTCTATTAGCATATGTTTGGATAAATGTCTCTTCTCACCATTGGTGCTTGCTGAATGTTTGGTGTAATTGTAGGCAAGAATTAGAGGGTGGAGTGACAAAGAGTTGGAGGGGATGTAGAAAAATTAGGACATTAATACACTGTTTGAGGAATTGGGAACTGATTCAATCATTTTGGAGAACAATCTGGAATGAGGCCCACAGAGCTATAATGCTGTGTATACCTTCTGGCTCAGTAATGCCACTATTAGATCTGCTTCTCTAAATGATCAGATAAAAAGGGAAAGAACCATATGTTCTATAATATTTATAGCAGCACTCTGTGGTAGCAATGAAGTGGAAACTGAGGTAATCCTTATCACTTAGAGAATCTGATTGTGATGAAATAATACTGTGCTCTAAGAAATGAGAATCTATATACTATATCCCAAAGAGATCACAAAAGAAGGAAAAGGACCCACATATACAAAAATGTTTGTAATAGCTCTTGAGATTCATCAGTTGGGAAATGGCTGAATAAGTTATGATATATAAATAATTACATATATATACATATATACATACAATAATTGTGTAAGAAATGAGCAGGCTGGGTTCAGAAAAATTTGGAAAGACATGAACTGGATGCTAAGTGAAATGAGCACAACCAAAAGAACACTATATATAATAACAAGATTATGTGATAGATCAACTGGGATGGACTTTACTCTTTTCAACAATGTGGTGATTCAAAGCAATTTCAATAGACTTGGAATGGAAAGTGCCATCTGCCTCCATAGAAAGAACTATAAGACTGAATGTGGATTGAAGCATACTTTTCTTGTTTTTCTTTCTGATTTTTTTCCCATTTGATCTCATTTTTCTTGAATAACATGACAAATATTGAAATGTTTACAAGAATTGCACATTATCTAACCTATATCAGATTGCTTGCTGTCTTGGATTTGGGAGAGGTAAGGGAGAGAGGTAGAAAAATTTGGAACATAAAAGTTTTACAAAAATGAACATAGAAAATTATTCTTACATGTATTTGAAAAAAAAAATAAAGTACTAATTTAAAAAAATCCTGGCTGATTTTAGAAAAACATGAATTTGAATGAAGTAATGAAATGTAAAGTGAGCAGAACTAAGAGAATGTTATACTAATAGCAATATTGTTTGAAAAATAATTGTGATCACTTATTCTGAGTACTATACTCAACATCCTGGAAGATGCCATACATCTCCAGAGAAAGAACTGAGAGAAGTATACACAGTATGGTTTTACACATATTTATAGATGTGTCAGAGGCCTTTTCTAGTGTTGAGTGGAGAGGGAGGAGGGAAAAAGTTTTGAATCTAAAATGTAACATATATATCTGCATTGTAAGATGCCCTAATCTGCATTGTAAATTCACCTGTAAGGTGGGTTTGAGTAACATGTTTCTTCATGAGTCCTGTGGAATTCCCATTTGGTCATTTTGATGATCAGTTTACGTTCTATTTAAAAAAGAGATCTATAAGAAAGGGATATGCTCAGCACCATAGCAATATGTTAGGTGAAATCTGCTTCTATTCTATTGCAACAGTCTCAAAATCCTTCCCTCTTTAGGAAAATCTAATCAGTTGTTTGGAGGATGGATTAAAGCACAGGTCTGAACAAGACTCTCCTTACTTTTAAGTAAAATATGAGAACCTCTGCCAGTTCTTTAAAACCTCAACTTACCTTTCCAGCTTGTTGTGTGTGTGTCTATACACATACATATTTATCATACATGCAAAATAAGTATATAATTTAGTGAAAATTTGTGGGGTATGGTTTAGCAGTTATGGGGATCAGGAAAGGCTTCATTTAGGAGGCAGAAATTGAATTTTGAAGTAAACAAGGGATTCTAGAGGTAGAAATGACAAAGTGAATTTGAAGCATTGAGGACAGCCAATAAATTACAGCTATATGCGATACAGACCTTCATATTGCTTTTCCCGATAGAAAGCTTCATGAGGCCAGAGACCTAGCATAGTGCCTTGGATGACATATAAAGACTAAAGAGAGAAATTCACCTCTACTTCATGATGAGATACTGATACTGGGTAATACTGTATGTAGATGTTTAATGCTTGTTTAAAAAAAGTTTTAATATAATAAGGTTAAGAGGAAAAGTCTTCCAGGTTTTTTTGGTGATGAGTAGAACCACCTATGTTCTATTTAGCCCATGTCATAGGCGCTAGTCTGTATAGTGGAACAGGGAACACTCCAACCTAATTCTTAAGTAACTAATCTATTTTGCAGATTATCCTTGGTTTCGAGATATAGCCTCCCTCCCTCTAGCTCTTGTCTTTTCCCATTTCCCAGGCCAGCTTAGCCTTATTTTTAGTAACCTTGGCTGTGGAAGATAAAAAGAAATTGTTGAGTCGTGTCTGACTCTTTATGACCCTTTTTAGACCTTTGTTGGCAAAAATATCAAGTGGTTTGCCTTTTCCTTCTCCAACTCATTTTACATATTAGGAAATGGAAGCAAACACTGTTAAGTCACTTGTCCAGTCTCCAGGAAGTATCTGAAGCTGAATGAATATGAATTTAGGGTGTCCCAACTCCTGGCCCAGTGCTCTATTCACTGCACCACCTACCTGCCCATACAAATAGAAATTACTCATTTGAGTCTTTTTTTTTTTTTTTTGGTCACTATCAATAATTTATTTGCATTATTTTTGTTTTTTATCATTATATCATTTGTACTTGACCATTTCTTCCTTTATCCTTTTCAACAATAGGTTTTCAGCAGATATATAATTCTAATGATGAATATGCTTTTGATTTATCATTACACATATCTGGAATTACTTTCCTAACTGTGAGCTGCATTTGTTTTGATTCAAATCAGTCTTGTTCTTTCTCCACTATACACACATCTTCAAAATGGCCAACTGAAGTTAAATTGTTATTACAGCAATGGAATGCTAACAGGTGTAAATGGGGGACCTCCTGCTCAGCTCAACTAACTTTAGTCTTTTTAACTCTATGCATTTCTTAGCCCTCTCAACTAGACCAATAATGGTAACTGCTGTCTGATTCATCTAGATTGTAATATACATTCCAGGCCCCATTGCACATCAGAAATGTATTGGTGGTATTTGGTTTTACCCAAATGAGTAGCTCAGATCATATGTTCTACCATAGCCTTAACTTTTACTTTCCTTTCATCTGTTTGTTCATTATCTTCATCACTTACCACAGTGCTGGTTCCATGGCAAACAGTCAAATAGTTATCAGAACTTTTTGAACAAATGGCATAATGCACATAAACTTTTTTTTTAAATTAGGGTGTACAAACAGTATTATAATGCTCTAGTTCAAACTCTCTCCCACACTTATTCTCAAAAAAGAAAACTAAGCTCTATGCAATTGGTAGTTCCCAGTCTAAAGCTTTAGTCAGTTTTTGTAATGCATTAAGTCTGGGAATCAATAAATAGCAAACATAACTTTCTTCTGCAGATAGAAGAGATATCTATTTGCTTTTGGAATAAATAAAACATAGATTTTTTTTTTTTTTAATAGCCAAAGCCAGGAAATGTCTTGGAAGAGGAAGAAGGCCCGATTGCTGGTGAGAGGAGAGGGGCTCAAAGATAGGAGGCTAAATAGGAATCAAAGATTATTAGCATGATATGGAAGATTATTAGTTTCAGCTTCCTAGCATACAGATTTTGTTTTTAAAACTTTTCAGGCTCACTTAGAGTACAAAGATAAATTAGCAGCACTGTATAGCAATTTAGGATAGATAAGTTAACACCCTTCAAGAGACAGAAAAGAAAAAAAGACTCAGTTAAGGTAAAAGAGGGATTGGGAGAATATTTGCCATGAAGCTAGCAAGGTTTATTATTGGAATGACAAAACATTCTGAGGAGGCAACCAACTACTTATATAATTGTTAAGTCCATTTAGACAAAATTTAAGTCTCTTATCCAAAGACATCAAATAGTTGTTATAATAGTGGCCATGACTGCTCTACCTTGTCCTTGCATCATTTATTATATTTTATTTCTCCTTCAATAGTGTTCAATAATTTCTACCTACTGTCAGGCCACCAGGTGAGGGGGGGAGGGGATTCCAAATTGAAAGTCCACAATTTTGGATCCTATTTTTCCCCTCACACCAAACAAGGTATCAGGAAGGAATATTAGAGAATGGTCCGACTTTCTCATTTAGACTTGAGACCCAGATAAGTCATTTAGCTCATTAATGTCTCGATAGAGTCAAGATCTGAATCCTAGTGCAGCTACCCATCTTGCCTAGGAGTAGCTTGTTACCACAACTTATTTTACAAGTGAACATACATATAGTACCACTATCTTCACATGGATCTCTGCAATAATGTTTCAGAGTTAAAAATCAGTCTGTTTACTTGAAAAAGTTTGAAGAGTACCAAATTGCGATCTAGAGCTAAAAATAGCCAACTGTTAAATTATATGTGCACTTGCTTTTCCAAACCTACATTGTTCCCAAACCTAATATTGTTGATTATCTAGACTTAAGAAAGCGATGGGGGTAATACTGATCATGGAAATTAGACTTAAATAGTAAGCGTGCAATTCCCTCGCTCCCTTCCCCCCAAAAGACTTGTTGGTTAATGTTAACCAGAACATCGTTGAATTAGAGTAGGGTCTCTTGCCCACTTTCACCCTGAGGCTCACTACTAGACAGAACAAGGAAGTCAGAAGCAGCGTCCTAAATCCTGCAGCTTTCCCCAGCCCTAGTGCGCCCAGCCCCACTGTGCCTGGTCTCTGTCCAGCGTCTTCCCAAGGGGACCCTTTAGCACTTAAGAGACAGCCTCTAGTAAGAGGTATCTGCCCAAACTCAATATGGCAGTGCCGACGACTTCATATTATTCGGCGCGAGGTCTTCATCACATGACAAGAACCTCTATCTTATTGGCTGTCAGGGGAGGTATGGCAGATAAGAAAGCTTTCACTCCCATTCTAACTTAAAGAACCCGAATCAAATTCGCCGTTCTCTGGCTTTGGGAAAGGGAATGGCCGGGCTGATTCGTTTCCCTTCTATTCCGGGGAAGGTGTAGCGACAGTTCCGGAGGCAGCTTGTCGAAACAAAGACTTGGGAACGAGGGGGTTAACCGTCAGCCCGACTGAGGCCATAACCGTGGGAAGGAGGCAGCGGAGCGGCGCTCGCGCCCCTGGCTGTACGTCTAGGTGCGGAAGGCTTACGCTCGCCAGCCTCCGTCCCCGCTCTGCTCCCCGCCCCTCCCACTTAGAGCTCGAGCTAGGCTCCCATCCCCACCCCCTGCACTAGCGCTCGCCAGCCTCCGCTTTTCCCTCCTCGGGGAGGGCTCGTCCCTGCCCCGCCTCGTCCTTCCCGAGTCCTCGGCCCGGTCTGCTGGGGATGGAGGGCGGCGTACTGGAGTCCCGGAGCGAGGCGGCGGTTGTCGCCGGCGCGGCGTCGGTGGAAGGGGAGGAGGCAGGAGAGGAGGCGGTGCCACCGGACTTGGAGGCGACGCGGCAACACTTCTCCCAGTTCGAGGGGGCGGAGGCCCGGGACGAGGCTGGGGGAGATTGGAGCTTCATTGACTGTGAGATGGAGGAGATTGACCTGCAGGACCTGCCCAGTGCCATCATCGCCTGCAACCTGGACCCGCGCGTCTTCGTGGACGGCCTGTGCCGGGTGAGGATCGAGCGAACACCCAAGAGGGGCGGGGAGGGCGATGGGCAGCCTGTGCCCCTCGGACCGCGCCCTCCACAGCCCCTAGTGCTGGGCTCCTGCAAGGATGGCGAGGCGGGGGCGGCGGCCGCACCTGGTTGCGCAGGGAGGGGCCGCGGGGGCGTGCCCGGTGCCCCTGCGGGGATGAGGAGGGGAGAGCCCGGGGAGCTATGGGGGGCACTTGTTGCGCTGTGCGGCCTCCGGGTGACCGGGCCCTCGAGGACCGGGGGCGGTAGGGGTGACGGGCTTCTAGAGTATTAGGCAAATTTGGAGCGCAGAGGTTAGAAGAGGAGGTGTTGGGTTTGGGAGGGCAGCCTCTGACCGACGTGAGAACGATGACACCTCGAAGAGGCTGGAGGGAAAGAGCGAATCCCTTGTTTGTAGGAAGAAGCTTTGAATGGCACCTCCCCAAGCCTTCCAAATCCGGCTGTTCGGTTCAGCCTCCTCGGAGAAGGAAGCCGTCAAGGATGTTGCTGTTCTGGTACCGATCAGTTATAGAGCGGCTCGTTGCTTCCATTTCTAATTAACCAGGGCCTGACATTTTTTTGGTTAAAGATGCTTCGGCGAGTTGCCTGCCTGTTGCCATCCATCCCACGACTGTAAGCACACCTTTCGATAACGTGACATCAGGCCTTATAACTCAGAAATAAGCATTTTTTCATTCTTTCCTACCCCCTCTATGGATGGGAACTGAAAATGTTAGTAAAAAGGCCAGTCAACTGACAAGTATTAATTATTAGATGTGGGATCTGTGTTAAGACCTGACAGAAGTGAAACCATCTCTGCCCTCAAAGAGCTTGCATTCTTATGGAAAATCGGCTTGTGTAAAGGTAATAATAAAAACAGAGTAGATTTGTGGGGAATTTCAAGACTTAGAGAATGTTTTCCTTTTTACAATCTTAACAAATTAGTGCAAATATTATCCCCATTTTACAGTTGAGGAAAGAATCTCAGGAAAGTGACTTTTCCAGTATTAGCCACTTGTTATGTGATACTAACAAAACAAGAATAATTATCCTACTGGGCTAGTATTTGTGGTAGTTTCATATGTTAATATTGTTTGGGGACCATTGTAAAGTTGGTTATAGAACTGTTTTCCAAATTTACATACTAGGAAAACAAGTCTTGAACAGTTCAAGAAATATGTAGTCAAACAGTAGTTGAGGTGACTCAACAAGTCTTCTGATATTCATTCTACTGATAAAAAAAAAAAAAAAGGCACAAGATGGTTCTCTGCCTTCTTTTAGTGCATAGTGCTAAGTGTCAGTGGATGGCATAGTGCTGGTCCCAGAGTCAAGAAGACTTGAAACCAAATATAGCCTCAGAAGTTCACTAATTGTGCAACCCTGGGCATGTCATGTAATAGCTTTCTGCCTCAGTTTCCTTCTCTGTAAAATAAGAATTATAATAGAGTCTCACTTCCCAAGTTGTGAAGATAAAATGAGTTATTTGTAAAGCATTTTGAAAACCTTAAAGGGCTATGTAAATGATAGATATTATTATTAATCTATATTGTCATATAAAGTGTGTCTGCCTAATAATGTGTCTTTCTTTTATCCTTAAGGGACAGGCAATTTTTTTATAGACCAGGAAAATGAATCCTTGGGCAGTAAAGTGATTGTTAATGAGTATTAACAACTCCCATTTATATTGCACTTTAAGAATTAGTGCAATATATAAGAATATTTTCATAATACAATAGTGATATGAGGTAAATTGTGAAAATATTATTTTTATTTTACAAATGAGAAAACTGAGGGTCAGAAATGATAGCTGACTTGTCCATGGCCATTTTATATTAGATTGGAGCACAATATAATGTTCTTTAAGACTTACTCGTGTCATAGGCCCCTTTTGCAAGCTCATTTTACATTTATGCAAATGGTTGTATATGATATATTTTCGAATTATCTGGTTCCCTTGACTGGGTAGAAGGAGGCAAATTTCTAAAAGACTTTTGTATTTTGTTTATTCAGGAACTTATTGTATTAGAGGGGTATCATTAACAAGCAGGGTACTAAGAAAATCGATTGTGATACTTAATATATCAAAAATTCATTTAGAAATGCTTTGGTAGCAGGGGAAAGGAAGATTTAATAATGAATGGTACTGTTTAATTTATTTTCACTTAAAATTTGCATTTACATACATTTGGCAAGATAGAATTTGGGCATTGAAATTCTTTAATTGTCATTGCAGAAAGAAATTTATCTTTGAGACTTTTTTCTTTTAAAAATGCACATGTCCCAAAAGGCTGGAATTTTTCCAATATGGATTTTAGGTTATATCAACTACCCAGAGTCTATATTTAAAGGATGTTTTCTAAAAAAAAAAAAAAAAAATCCCCCTGGAATATAGTGAGTGATATACATTCTAAATTAAGTGCATTATACTCTGAGACCTTTTTATTCCATCTATATTCTGAAGTAGAGTAAGTCATCATTGCCTAACTTCTCTTGGCCCCATGCATAACTTACTACATTAACAAGATCATGATCTGCACAATAGATTTTGCAATGTCGATAGTCTATGATAGACTATAAGAACATTGCCCTTTTCCCTTTGAGGGAGAGAAAAAACATGTCTAGAATCTCTTTGTGATGAGCCAGAATTATGAAAGTGCCAGTTACTCATTCTCTATAAATTAAGGAACTTAGACTAGAAATCTTTGAGATATTTTTCAGTTATGACATTTCATGCTATATTAAGTTTTCCTTTTGTAAAGGCAGTCCCACTTCCTCGGTTCTGACAGTGGTCAAAATTAAGAGGATCTTCAGAATGGGATACCCGAACCTTTTACCCTAGTACAGTGAAGTAGATAGAAACCAAATACCATTTCATTCTTTGGGCAAAGATAGCTTATCTATTGGCTAAAATCACCATGGGCTGGCCATGGCTTTTGTGTTTCAAAATTGGAGATTTCTCTCTCTCTCTTTCTCTCCCCCTTTCTTCCATTCCCCTCTTCTTTTTTCCTTCCTCCTCCTTCCCTTCCTTTCCCTCTCCTTCTTTCTCTTTTTTTTCTTATGTGTGTTACATACACATATCTATATGTTAATTTGGTTAATATATTTTGGATACTTAAGGCTAACAATCAGTTTTTGATGGTATAAACATAATATGATTACATGAAGAAATTGTGGAATTAGCAAGCATTTATTAAATTCCTATTATGTACCAAGCTCTGTGCTAAACAATGGGGAAAGACAAAAAACCCTGCTCTTAAAGAGCTCAGGAGGGAGAGAGTTTCAGGAGTCGTTGGAGTTGGAGATGGAGAGACTTGTTCAAGAAACTGCAAGGAGATAGTGTCACTTGGAAGGCAGTCTAAATAGGAATAAAGTGTATGAGGACTAGAGAGGAAGGCAAGGGCAAAATTATGAAGGACTTTAAAAACCAAACTAGAAAGTTTTGTATTTGATCCTGGAGATAATGAGGCCACTGAAGTTTATTGAATAAGGGACGGAGGGTTACATGGTCAGACTTATACTTGAGGAAAACCAATTTTATAGCTAAATGGAAGGTAGACCGGAGTGAGGAGAAATTTGAGGCAAAGAGACTAACTAGAAGATTATTGCCTTATTCCAGACATGGGATAACAAGAATCCATATCAGAGAGACAGAATGAAAAAAAAAAAGAATTTGGCTATAGATAAAGAGGGATTGAAAATTGAAAATAGAAGAGTTGAGAATGGAGAATGACAGATTTTGAACCTAGAAGTCTCAGAGAATGATGTTACTCTTATTAGTACTAGAACTTTCTAGTAAAAGGAGAGAAAGTTTGGGAGATGAGAATGATTTTATGTTGAATTTAAGGCGTCTGCAAGAAAACTAGTTTGAGATGTGCAATAGAAGTTGAAGGTTTGAGACTGGAAGTCAGGAGAGAGATTAGGCAAGACAATAAATATAAAATACTTACTATAGACCAGGTACAGTACAAAGTCTTGATGGTACCAGAAGGCACTTCATGGAGCTTACTTTTTTTTTTTCCTATTTCATTTTATTTATTTAATATTTTCCCCCAATTACATTCAAAATAATTTAAATTTTTTGAGTTCTAGGTTCTGTTCCTTATTCCCACTCACAATTAAGAAGCCATTTGTAAAGTTATACAAAATATTTCTATAAAGTCAAGTTATGAAAAAAAAAACAGATCTCCCACCCTAATGAAAATAAAAACCCTCAAGAAAAATTTAGTTAATAAAAAAGAGGGAGAGAAAGAGAGAATGCTTCAATCTGTATTCAGATACCCCATTTTTTTCCTCTGGGTACAGATAGGATTTTTCATCATAATTCCTTCAGAGTAGTTGTAGATTATCTTACTACTGAGAAAAAGCAGTCATTTACAGCTGGTCATCTCAGGACATTACTATTACTTTGTATAACAATACATTTCACTTTGCTTGAGTTCATGGAGGACTTTCCAGATTTGGTTTTGTTTGTTGTTTTTTTTCCCGAGAACATTCTGCTCATTTCCCATAGAACAATAATATTCCATCATAAACACACACTACAGTTTATTGAGCCATTCCCCAATTGATGGGCATCCCCTCAATTTCCAATTTTTTTGCTTTGAGAAGAGAACTACTATGAATATTTTTATATAGGTCATTTCCTTTTTTTTTTTTTTTTAAGTCTCTTGGTATTCATGCCTAGTAGTGGTATTGTTAGGTCAAAGAATATGCATGAATTTATAATCTTTTGAGCATAGATCATATCTTTTGATCATTTATCAATTGGCACTTGGCTCATGAAGCAACTTTTAATTTAATATGCAACATGCAGCATCTGTTGCTGCGCTCACTTTTTTATGGGACTTGACATTGAATTCACAAGATTTTGACCTATTCTTTAATAATTTGTCATGAAAACACTCTAATAGAGGAAAACAACACACAGAAGAGAATTGAAAAGAAGTGGGAAGAGAAAGATAGCTGAGAACCAGCTATTAAAAGTTTGGAAAATCCAAAACAGAGCCAGGAAAATGAAGATTGGTCAGCCTAGGTAATTCCCCAAAATGGAAGCCCTAGGATAGAGCTTAACAATGATTGAAAGTGGCTGGCATCATGGAGAAAGATGCCCCGGGGCAACAAGCCTGCAGGAAATGAAAGGTGTAGGGTCAAGGGGCCCGAAATATTGAGGGAAGTTGCAGAAAGCGAATATAGCTGAGGTACTTTATTAAAGTCCAGAAAGGCAGAAGCAGATCCAGGAGTGGAATGAACGTTGGTTGTTTAGGCTTCTCCACAAAAAGGAGCCCATCGGAAGGAGTCACCAATGTAGGTGGAATAGGAGGTGGGGGGTGAGCTGGCATGGTGGAGGAGCATTCCCTTATAAGAGAACTGTGTCATAAAAACAGAAGAAAATATCAGAGAGAAAGAAGATGGTTGTCAGAGGTTGTCAAGAGGGAAAAAGGTTCAATTAGTGAAATAATATATGTAAAGGTTTTTTTTCCTTAAAACTCTAGAGTTTTAAATTCTAGAAATCTAAAATTTTAGAGCTTGTTCTATCCAAAAAATAGCCACCAGATTAGGCAATTAAAAGTTTATTGGTAACTTTGGAGAAAGCCGTTTCAGTTAAATGAGGATGTTGTGCATATTGAAGAATTTAGCTTGGCAAGGAGAGAGGTCGACAGAGGTGAAGAGGAGATAGTGGGGTAAGTCATCAGAGGGATGTGAGAAGAGGACTGGAATAAGAAGGCACTCTTGGTGAAGGACCTCAATTTTTTATTGCAATATTGGGCAAGATTCTTGGCTGAGAGGGTGATGATGGAAAGGAATGCTTAAGAGGAGGACTGCAAAGGTTTGGAAAAGGTTCTGTGCTAAGTAGAATAGTGACTTGAAAAGAGAGGTGTACAAAAAGGTGGCCCAGGTGAGATTATGTACATTTGGAGTGGATCCATCCACTCAGAATAATTTTGTATTTTCTTCAGTTTTATTCAACAGCATGTAAGTAGGAGCGAAGGCCATGGATGTAGTCCAGCACTAAAACTTGGTAGGGTGAGATCTGAAGTTTTTTGAGTCTTAAAACATATCCACAATCTGTGTTAGTTTCAGGCTTGACATTGTCTCCTTGTTCAAGTCTTCGCTTTGCTTTTCCTGTGTATTAGTCCTTTGCACTATATTGTGAAACTGTTCAATTAACAGTAATTTATTAAACACCTATAATATCCTAGTACTACATACTGGAGATACAATATAAGACTCCTTGCCCTCAGGGAACTTATATACCAATAAAAGTATATGAAGTATGTCAACCCCTTTTACCTTTTCCCCCTTTTCCCCAGTGATTGCAGCCTGTGATGGATAGAGCTTTGGTTTGAATTGCTCATTCATTTAAGCATTTTAAAGCTATAAATGAGTTTTATAACTATAGCAGTTTAGCCTTATTATAAAAATCTCATTTTTCTTTGCCTGAATTCTAGAGAGGATTCTAGCTAGGTGAAACAGTTGGTCCTGGAGTCAGGAAAGCCCACATTAAGATCTGATCTCAGGCTGGCTAGTTACCAGATGTTTAACTCTGGCTATATCACTTATGTTTGTAGCAAACATAGGACTTAAACACAACCATAT
This sequence comes from Antechinus flavipes, assembly GCF_016432865.1. NCBI lineage: Eukaryota > Metazoa > Chordata > Mammalia > Dasyuromorphia > Dasyuridae > Antechinus > Antechinus flavipes. The sequence goes on from NC_067400.1 coordinate 253,027,921, forward strand.
AAATGATTATGTAAAAGTCATCCATTTAAAATGATGAGATTTTATTGACTTGTAACATAAATTAAGAAATAAATAATTTGTGTCCATGCAAATACTTTATGTACACTCTATAATTGCATATCATTATTCACAATGATGCTTAGAAAAGGAAAAAATACTAATAAATCCAAATTATTGGTTGCCTTTATCTCTTTGCAAAGATTTGATTATCTTTTCCAGAATTAGCGAGCAATTTGATTACTCAGTCTCCTTTAATTAGAAAGACAATAACTGTAAATCAAAACCACATTAATTACCTTTTATGCCTTAGATGCATGTTAGATGCATATTTTCCTGGACTAAAACATAAAGTATTATATTTTGCTAGCATAATTATAATGGGTAATCTAGCTATCTGACAGAATTTTAATTAATGGGAAAAGGCTTGAATACATTAACTTAGGAATTCTTAGAACTAAATTAGGTAAACAGTTATAATTAATAGCAAATAAACTATAATAAATTCAAGGATATATGGGATAATCAGGGACGACTAGCCCCTTTGGTGTGAGGGCTTGCTGAGTTCTTTTCAGGGTTGTTCATCTACCTTTCATATTCATCTTCACCCAGCTCTCACCTATGGTTCCAAAGAACTGTGAAATGTACAGTAGGCGCACCCAGGTAAATTGTGCTGAGGGTTATCAACAGGCTACAAACCCCTTGGTGAGATAGGGGGATGTCCATCCCCCCCATGTCAAGACTGTCCTCCAGCAAAATGATGAGATCAATTTGTTCCAATTCCATGAAGTCAGTTGAAGCAGGAATTGTGGAGTGCTAAGAGCATGGTCAGACATCAGGGTCATCCATCACTGTATCCCGTACTATCACCAATCATCTTGACTTTTGTCTTGCCACTGGACTTCCATGACTGGAAAGAGAGAATGAGGCTGATAACTTTGTGCAACTCTGTCTCACTTAAATTCAGTTCATCTACAGATCAAGATATGATGTCATTGTTATTCTTCAAAATGAACAAACAACAATAAATACAAGCCCTGACCATTAACATTTTGAGCTATATAATCACTTCCTAAGTTTCTCTTTATTAATTCAATCTTACCTATCTAGTAGTAACCCTTGACAAAATAGCTGCCCAAATTTCTGCTCTGGGGCAAATGATACATTTAGAACAGTATCAAACTTGACTACCCTCCAGTTCTGCTCCGCCTTACATTTAGCATGCAAGGTGAATATCAGCATTTAATAACTATCAAAGCACACTAAAATTCAATCTGTTTATTTGCTTACCTATAACTTTTGGGTTATTGAATTGAATTGAAACCATTTCATTGTTTCCTGATAGGAAGAATTTTTGAGATAATACAATAAGGTTACCATAGTACATGATTCCAGGTTATGACTTTGAGTTCTTGAATAGATGCCTTCCATGCATGTTACAATTACATTACATTTGTGACATATAGAATCCTGAAATTCTAGTAGCATATTAACAGTTGAGTTATGTTACATTACAGTACAAAATCCAGACATTCTTAGATTATTTTTACTTTGCATCTAAATATGGGTTCTGAAACTCAGATTATGTATGAAATATATAGAAAGCCCTAGTTTTTCTCCTATGTCTTTTACTTGGGGAAAATGATTAGAAAAGATAGAAGTATGTTCTTTCCTATTATCATAAGGCTCCAGAATTTAGCTGAAAATTTGCAATGTCTTCCATAAGTCTACATAAGGAAACATCTACTTCACATGATGGTTGTGAGAGCCAAATGAAATGATTAATGGAAGGTATCCTGGACTAAAGAAATAAAATTAGTTATTGTTGTTATTACTTAATTTCAAATTCCCTAAAGAAGAACTACATTTTTTTCTCTAATGAATTTTTTCCCTTCCTAAATATTTTGTTTCATTTTTTGGCATATCCTGCTTTGCAATAAAATTATTAAAGCATTAAAAAAGAAAATACTAGTGACTTAATATGTTGTTGGTTGTCATTAGATTGAGTCCAAAGAAAATTACAGAGGAAATAAAAAATAGGCTTTTCAGTCAAATAGCATAGCTAAAGCAAAAGATGTTGATTATAGTGTTTATGTTTGTCTATTTTTTTAAAAGTAGTCAAATAACATACTTTATATTCTTTTTCTTACACATCACTGAGGAGTCTGTTCTGGCTCTTTAAATGTGTTACAGTAGTAAATATGCTGCATATGTCAGTGGAAGAAAAATGGACCTACATTTTTTATGCTCAATTGTGTAGAGAGCATTTTAAGTGATGGGGATAGTATCAGCCACTTGAAATAAAATTCATATGTGAAAATGAAGAATTACCTTCAGTTTTTTTTTTTTTCTTTATAAATACTAATAACCATCCAAACTGGGAAGCTGTTGATTAATGAGAGAGTAAATGTTCTCTGCTGTGGTCTTTGGTTAGGGCATATGGTAGTAATAGAAAATAAAAATAGTTTTATCTGCCCTTCCTCGAAAGAGAGAAGCTTGTTTCCAAATACTATATCACCAAAACAACATTAATTTCAAGCCAGGTTTTGACATTGTCAAAGACTAAAATTATATTCATTGGGTGATGTTTTATTGAAAATTTACAATACATTTTAAAAATACTTTTACTTACATTGTTTTCCCTTTTTCTTCCTTGAATCCCCATTGAAATTAATGTTGTATTCACTATAACAGAGTTAAAATGCCATCAGCATCCTCACTGAAATTTATAATTTGATAATTAGTATTTTTTTCCAGACCCAATTTTTCTTCTTGAACCTAATTTTCCATTTCTTTTTAGTACTCAGTATTCAGGCAGTTTAAAAAAATGTTATTTTTTCAAAATGCAGGAAAAAATATCTATTTTTCCTGAAGATAGTCTCCCAATTGGAGATCTTACAGGCTTCTGCTCACTAAGGAGGATGTGTTTAAAGCCCTATCTAGTAGCATTTATGGATACTATCTATATAGACTGTATCTAAACTAATAAAACTACCTAAAAGGTTTGTAAGGAAACATATGTCAGAGAAATAAAAGCAAATTTTGCAGTTTGAGCCTTGAGCAAGCCTAGTATTTTTCCATAGTGATTTCAGCAGGTACAATATGATATTCCCATGTAGAATCATTTTCTTAATCACTTTTACAATAGAAAAGGAAGTATTGAAACTAAGCTGTGCTTTTACACTTAAAACTTTCTTTCTTCCTCTTAAAGAAGTTATTTTGTTTTCTTTGAGGCCAAGGTTAAGGTTTTGTTTGCTTCGTTTTTATTTTTAAAGTAATAGGTGTTGACCCTCCTATTTGACTGAATTTTTCATTTTCAGTCAAATGGTTTGACATATGTGAATGCAACTAGAATGCTCAGTATACCGCTTATTAATTGTCAGGCAAAACACTTTGCCTATATTATCCTCAGTTTTCTCATCTGTAAAATTAAAGGGTTGAATAAGATAATCTTGATGGTCTCTACCTGTTCTGACATTCTTTTAATCTATGTATTTAAGAACGTTGTTGTTCATTCATTTCGGTTGTGTTTGATTCTTTGTGATTCCATTTAGAATTTTCTTGGCAAAGATACTAGTGTATCTTTTCCAGCTCATTTTACAGATGAGGAAACTGAGACAAGCAAGGTTAAATGATTTGACACAGTAAGTGTCTAAGGCCAAATTGGAACTCGGGTAGAGAAATCTTCCTAACTCCCAGCTTGGCACTCTTATCCACTGCACTACATAGGCTGCCCTGCGTCTTATGATCAACACGAGGACTTCCCATTTTTTTTTTTAATTTTAGATTTATAGTTCCAACTGATAAAATCATGAAATATTAAGAGTTCAAGGGAATCCCAGGCAGCATCTAATTCTTCAACTCCCTTACTTTACAGATGAATAAACTGAAACCCAGAAAAACAAAGTAATAATCCTAACAATAATATTTGCTTTAAGCACTGTAAGGTTAAAAAACTGCAATTTTTGACACATACTACAGCCCTGTGAGGTAGGTACTAAAAGCAAGAGAGCAAGAAATTTAAGACCAAAAGAAACACAGATTAAAATTGAAAAGTTCAGGAAACATATTGTATAACAGCCAGCTCAAGAGACACAGATATGACTGCGGTGATACCCAGGTCAAGTTGAATTTAATCTGAAAAGCATTAAAAGAAACAGATTTTTTTTTTTATCATGATTAAAGGAATAAGTAGTAGTGAAGATGAAATACTGAATTCATATGCCCTAAATAGTTAATACTTAAAACTAATAAAAGAAAAACTGACAAATCTAATGATAAATTATAATAGATAGTAATATTTCATTATCAGGATAATGATACATTAAGCAAAAAAGATAAAATATTGAATTCTTTGATTTCTTTATGGTTTATTTAGCAAGCTGAAATGGATAGATATTTGGGTTAAATAAATAAGGGCAATGATTTTTAAAAATATATTGGATGAGTACAATTCTGTGTGTGATTTCTCTGAGTCTATTGGGAGAAGCTCCCTCTTGAAGTATAGTTTGGCACCTGATCTATAGTAATGTACTTTTAATTGTCTGGGGCATTGAGAGGCTAAATATTTTTCCCACAGTCATACATACAACCTATAAATGATAGAGGAAGGACATAGATTTTTATCTTCCTGGCTGAGGTCAGCACTGAGGTCAAGCTTCCATATTTCTTCTTTAAGAAATGTATGTAACATGAGGACACACGTGTTATTGTGTTAGATAAGGAAAACTTTGATTACTAAGCATTGTACCTTGAAATAGAAACCCAGATTAGTGCTCTGCTTTGTTAGTAAAAGACAAGTCTACATAATGTAGAATATTTCAGTGTTATTAATTAAAGAAAATCCATCAATTATCTGCATTTACTGAGTTTTCCAGCTTGTTTGGTCTCTTGCCATCTGAATTTTAAGATTATTCAATGTGAATTTAATTTTTTATCTAGTGTTTTGTTGACACTTTTTAGGTACATTTAGTGATCTAAAATAAGCTTGTTTTGTATACTAGAAATGTTGTTGATTGTTATATCTTTTCTATATAATAAGGCAGAGCAAGAATCAATCTGATCTAAGGAGGTTGGAAAGTTGACAAGACAGAAAAAGAAAGGAAGAAGGACTATTTCATCACTGGAGCAATAATACAATGGTTCCTCCAATTGGATGAAAGTAGACTCTGTGAGAAGGAGCAGGATGCAATTTCCCACATTCTTCAGAATAATAATAAGAATCCACCAGTGCCAACAATACAGAAGCCATAGGAAAGATGAGCAGGTTTCTAGTCCTTAGTGACTTACTGATAAAGAATTACAGAGACAACCATTATATCATCCTCACACAAGCAAGCCAGGTATGAAAAGCCTCCTAAATTTTGTCAAACATGATGTTTTTTAAACAGTTCTGAAAAATTTTGATGATTAGAGTTTGAAATCTAGCTCCACTTTCTTTCCATTTTTTTCTTTATTTCCCTTGAGATTCTGATCTTTTGTTTATTTACATCAGTATTTATCAAGTTTTTCATGCTTAAATATTATAGAACACTCTCCCAAACAGCTTTTGTTTACGTGGATTATATTTATTGGTATGTACCATATTCAAATTGAAAACATTAAAAATAATTTTAACTTAGAAGATCCCTGAAAGCATCTTGAAGACCCTCAGGAGTCCCTGCATTTTGCAACATTTGCTGTCACTGAATTTTATTATTTAATAAATTTTTATTTAATATCTTTAGCATAGAAACAAGATACAAAACAAACCCAGAAAAACCATCAGTCTTTCTTTATATTACCAACATAACAGCTAGAAGAGAAAGAAAAATTTCATTCAGAATAATTACATAATATATAAAATATTTAGAAGTCTACCAAGAAATGCACACAGAAATTTTATAAATACACTGCAAAAGACTTTTTTCTATTATTCGAGAACTGAACAAAAATAATTTTTTGTACTACTCGAGAACTCAACAATTGGGAGATATTAGTCACTCATGGATAGGCAATATCTATATAATAAAAATGACAATGCTGCCTAAATCAGATTTTTATTCATTGCCATACCAATCAGATTACCAAAGGATTACTTTATGCAACTAGGAAAATAATATTTTAGAGCAAGGATAGTCTAATCTTGGAGAATATAAGCCACTTTCCCCCCAAGAAACTTTGATTTAGAAGAGATTTCCTTTGCTTCAGTAATGTAAGGAATAAGTTCACTTAGTAGGTAGAAACATCCTTTTGTAGTTACATTCCATTTATAATGTATATATCTTTAGGTACATAGTTATTTACACATTTTCTTCTTATAAGAATGTGAGCTTTTTAGGTAGTTTAATGCCTTAATGGTTTTGCCTTTTTTTAAACTTCATAGTACAGTATCCAACACATAATAAGCACTTAATGAATGATGTTGGCTAACCTCTGAGTTTAACCTTAAAGTTTCAGTCTCTGTCTCTTTTTGATAACTGCTAAAGATTTTTTAATTTGTGAAGTCTAAATGACATTTTGCTGTCATTGGAGGAAGTTCCATAAGATGAAGGAGCTGCTTAATGTGTTTACTGGTGAAACTAATATAACTTGATGAACATCCTTGTAATCAAGGTATGGATGAATTTGACTCTCTTTTTAATTTGGAAGCCATACTTAGGAGAAGTAATAGTGGATTTAAGGCTAAGTAGGCTTAAATTATCTTTCTGTAAAATGGCATAATTTACATTCTTTTCATAGTTTACATTGATCACCAAATCAGGCTCCTCTATATAACTACTCTGTAATTTCTGGTAGTAGAAACTAGTTCTGAATTGTTTTCATATATTCCTTTTGACATTGTTTTTCACACTTGGCCCACATTGCAGTCAAATTGTAGTGTTCTCCATTTCTTATAAATATTTTGTACTCTCCTGTCTCTGTACCTCTCATGCCACTTTTTCTGCTTATATTCTCTTTCTTCTTCTTTTTTTTTTTTTGGATTAAAATCTTGTATGTCTTTAGGTACTATCACTTCCATGATCTCTTCATGTGGACGCTGTCTTCCTCCCTTTCAACCTCCCCAATGCCCCATGTTCTTTTTTTAGTACCATTTTTATGGCACTCATCACGAACTGGCCTATATTACATTAATTTGTGTATTTGCGTTTCCTCCTTTGGATTGTAAGGTCCCTACGTAATGAGGACTTGTAATTGGATTATAAGTGCCCTTCCTTACTCATCCTTGTATCTCTTAGGATGTCCATTTTTGTAGGGAATATTTCTTTAACACAAGGCAAAAGTTTGTTGAATGAAGCAAAAAGAACTATGTTGTATATGTTACCATAAGGATATATATGGCAGTAATTCTCAAATGTTGTCCAAAGAATCCTGGAGGTCTCTGAAACCTTTTCAGAGGGTCTACAAATTCAGAATTAGTTTTAAATTTCTAATATGTTAAATATCTGTAAATATAACTCATGTAAACAAAAACTCCTTGGACCTATCCTCAATAATTTTTAATAGTATAAAGATACTAAGAAAAAAAGTTTGAGAACCACTGATATATAGTACCAAATTAAAGGCCTCCCCAAAAGGACCAACTTGATTACTTCTCTCCATTTTTTTATTCTTTCCCCTCTAATGTGAATATTCTTTGAGTATTTTTCCTACATAAGACATAAGTAATTTGCTCTCTAATTACTCCTTCCTTCATTATCCTATTCTTTTAAAAATATAGAGCATTGATGCAAAAATAGGCCCTTTAGCAAGTGTTCAGCATTAGCTCTAATTGCTTAAGCAACCCTGAATTGAAGAAAGCATATAGAAATTCAGTCCCACCGTAGCTCCTGTTTTCTCTGTTAAAATGGTGTGTATCCCTTGTCCTTGCTTCCTCCTGCTTCCCAGTTACTATAAACAGAAGTCATAATCATGGAATGAATTCTTTGGTGGCTATAATAGTCACACAGGTTGGAAACTTCTACTCTGAAGCTAGAATATTAGAAGTTTAGGAACTCAGGGAATGAATAGAAATCATCTTGTCTTCTCTAGACTTTTTGTCAGACCAGATGCCAAAGAACTTACAGTCTAGTTGAGGAGGTTAAAAATTTTAAATTATATAAAGGTGAGTATTTTAAGTACAACAGCAAAAGGCTGTTTTTGGCAATGCTCGTTGCCAGATGATTAGTAATACTGATAACTTACACTCCTATACTTCTTAATAGTTTATGAGTATTTCATGTTATCATGTTCAATACAGTAATTCTCTGAGGCAGGCAGTATAAGTACTATGATTCCCGTTTTACTTTATGGGGCAGTTTGATGGCCTAAGGCAGGGGTCCTCAAACTTTTTAAATAGGGGGCCAGTTCATTGTCTCTCAGACTGTTGGAGGACCGGAGGATAGTAAAAACAAAAACTTTGTTTTGTGGGCCTTTAAATAAAGAAACTTCATAGCCCTGGGTGCGGGGGATAAACATCCTCAGCTGCTGAATCTGGCCTGCGGGTAGAAGTTTGAGGACTCCTGGCCTAAGGGACAGAGTGTTGGGCCTGGAGTCAGGAAGACCTGAGTTCAAATGAGGCCTCACATCTGTTAGCTGTGTAACCCTGAGTAAGTCATTTAGCTTCTTTTGCCTCAGTTTCTCTCTGTAAAATGATGTTAATAGCCCCTACCAATTGTGAGGATGAAACAAATCATAACTGGAGTGGCACAGTGTCTGGCACATGATAAGTTCTGCATAAACATCGGCTTTTGTTACATGAAATTTAGGTGGCAGAATGAAATTCCATAGTCACATATCCCTCTCTTTCTTCAAAGAAAAGGAAAGTACAATTGGGGGATAGGAGAGAATGGTAGAATCTCGTTCTACTGCATTGTATATTTATGGGTTATGGGTTACTATTGGTAGTCATAACACAAAATGTTAGAACTGGAAGGAACCTTAGCCCTAATTTTACAGTTAAAGAAATTGAGTAAAGAGATACAAATGAGTTGTCTAAGGTCACATTAATTGGGGAGGCTATGAAGTAATGCTCCCTGACTAATGAGTTGCAGCTTTTTTTATTGCATCACACTGCCTTTTATTTACTATATGTAACACTGTGCTTCCCCTGCTCCCAAAAGGTGCAACAGCAAAAATGACAAAATCACCACATGCAACAGTAAAAAATGAAATAGATATGTAAACGAACATTGTAGAGTGTTTAAAATGAGGGTTAGTCTTGTTACTCAAAACCTGTATGAAGGAACACAGTGTCTTATTGATACATTCCTTTGTGAATTATTTTTTTAAAATTGCATAGAACTTCCAGGCTTCTGGCTGAACAACTTAATATCATTGCAACCATGGGAAAATAACTTAACTCAAGGTGTTAATTTCCTCATATGTAAAATGGCTTAGATGACTAATAAGGTCCTTTCCAATAGTGAGTCCATGATCTTATGCTCTTCTACTCCAAATGAGAATAAAAAGGCAACAGTCACCACTAGAGGGCCAAGTAGCTCTATTTATGTTTTGTCCTCAGTCCAGTCTGGTAAGTTACATTGCTTTTACTTCATCTAGTAGGAAAGAAAAGTTTATTTTTAGGTGTTAAGGTTATATGGATGTATGCACCAAGAAAGGATGTTATCAAAATCTGCTTATAGGTAGAGTTTAAAATTATGTAAGAAACAAAAAATAAGTGATATCCCAGGAAAAGGGTCCTTCTGAGTTAGGTAGGCTACTCCTATGGGATCTAATATGAAAGAGTTTTTATGACACTAACAATCTTGTTAGAAAAAATTAAAGTTAAAGTAGTGTCGTGTACTTAAAAATAAAGCAAGATAATTAACCTGACTCCAAACATAATCATTTGTAAATTTGTATTCCTTTTACTCAAATGTGGTTTTATTTATTGAGTCGAAATCAATTATCTTAATTAGATTAAAAACCTATTCAGTTCATTCAAGGCCTTTTTGAAATTACTCGTATGCTAGGCCCCCTGTGAGTAGGATGATAAGAGAGTAGGCCAGGGCAAGTATTGTGTTGGTAGTTTTGCTTAGTCTGTAATTTAAATCATTACTTTAGAAAAAAAAAATTCGAATAAAGTGAACTCATTTGTCTAGCAAATGCTTTATTCAGGGATAATGATATTTCCCTCAGAAAACCTTTGGGAATTAATTAGGGTTCTATATAGATTGATTTTAAAGTAAAATAAAACCCCCAAACCAGAAAACTTCAGAGGCACCTGATTTTAGAGAAACAATAGGCAGTGGTGGAAAGTGTTCTCTCATAAGGGAGTCTCTATCCCCAAATATCACTGCCATTAACTACTTTTCAGTACTGCATGCTGTCAATTTCTTCTGGAGCCAAGAGTCTGTGAACTAATGTAGCTCACCATCACTATTGTTAGACATCATCTACTTTTGCAGTAGTCTAGTCTCTGGCCCTCTAGTGACAAGGGTGTTACAGCTTTAAAAGTAGACTAACCTTTGTAATATTTAACTAGATTATTATTCATGAAATGATCTAGAAAACATTTTTTAGGTTAATTTTATAAGTTATTCAGTCCTTTTATATATTTATATATATATTGAGAGTCTGCATAGAATAGTGGAGAGAGAACTAGCTTTTAAGCCACAAAGCCCTGAGTTCAAGTCTTACCCTTCTGACACATGTTGACTGTGTGACTTTGGACATCCTCTGAATGCTTTCAACATCTTTCTAAGAATTTAAATTGCAGAGAAATTCATTGATAGGAGTTTCTTCATTTGAGTGTTCCCTTTATTATTGAGATTACAATTTCATTCCCTACACACACACACATACACATCTTAGAATAGATGAATCTAGATCAAATCTTTTTTGAACTCATGCAATTGCATTGTTCTATTTGAAGAATGATCTTGCTTTGGGAACCAATCATAATTTGTAGGAAAGACACTTCTTTGAAATGTTTTCATAAATTTACCAGGCATTAATTTACTTAATTTTTTCATGTAGCCTTCTGCCATATGTCTTCCTTTCCATATACAATTATGCTATTTATATACATCACATATTACATGTTTGTTTTTTGTAGGAATATGTGATTCATTGTAATAAAGCAGAGGTGATACACTCCCCTTGCTGGAACCAGCAAAAAAAACTTCCAAGTACATCCCAAATAAGATTGAAATGTAATTAGAAAATGTTTAATAAGATAAAAATACAATAAAATATTGATATTTGTTTGACCTCACTGGATTATAAAACAACCTTAATCAAGATTAAGGACATTCTCTCTACCAATGTAGATCAGCAATTGTTATTTAAGTTTCTATGGTCTTAGAAAGTTGCCTGGTCCATGACTTTCTTATGGTCACATCACATAGCTAAGGAGACTTTAACCTTAGTCATTCTAACACCAAGGCACATTCTCTACTCATCATGCCTTGCTGCCTTTCACATGTCATATCATAATTTCTTAATCTTTAATTGTGTTTTAGTTCTCTGTTCTGTAAAGTGTCCTAGCTCTTATACTACTCTGAATCTATATGCATGCTATGTATGTACATTTATGTAGATGTATATATGAATATGTTTAATAATAATTAGCATTGATATAGCATTTATTGTATGCCAGGCAATGGGCTATGCACTCTACAAATATTATCTCATTTAATCCTCCCAACGGTCCTCAGAGGTAGGTGGTGTTGTATCATCCCTATTTTAAAGTTGAAGAAATTAAGGCAGAGATCAAGGTTTGCACAATGACGTACAATTAATGAGTGTCTGAGCCTGTATTTGAACTCGTTTCCTGATTCCAAATGCAGTATTCTAGCCACTGCACCTAATTATAGCTCTCTAATTGAATATATGTGTAGCTATACATAGGTATTTACAGTGGAAAGTAGAAAATGGTTACCATTTTAACTTGCCTTTAATGTTGAGGATCTCACTTTACTTTTGTTAGCCAGTATTGCTTATGTAACATAGAGAGGTCTAATTTTTGACTGAACATCTTTCACATAATCTTGTTGCCATGTACAACGTTCTCCTGGTTCTGCTCACTTCACTTAGCATCAGTTCATGTTAGTCTCGCCAGTTCTCTCTAAAAGAGAGGCTTGGAGAGACTTACATGAACTGATGCTAAGTAAAATGAGCAGAACCAGGAGATCATTATACACTTCAACAACGATATTGTATGAGGATGTATTCTCATGGAAGTGGATTTCTTTGACAAAGAGACCTAACTCAGTTTCAATTGATAAATGATGGACAGAAGCAGCTACATCCAAAGAAAGAACACTGGGAAATGAATGTGAACTATTTGCATTTTTGTTTTTCTTCCTGGGTTATTTTTACCTTCTGAATCCAATTCTCCCTGTGCAACAAGAGAACTGTTCGGTTCTGCAAACATATATTGTATCTGGATATACTGCAACATATCTAACATATATAGGACTGCTTGCCATCTAGGGGAGGGGGTGGAGGGAGGGAGGGGAAAAATCGGAACAGAAACGAGTGCAAGGGATAATGTTGTAAAAAAAATTACCCTGGCATGGATTCTGTCAATATAAAGTTATTATAAAATAAAATAAAATAAATCATCCTGCTGATCGTTTCTTATAGAACAATAATATTCCATAAAATTCATATGCAGTCCTTTGAGCATTTTTCCTAATTTTTTCTTTTAAAAATATGATCTTTGTTCTATAGTTGTTTGTTAGGTTACACAGAAACCACATTGACGATGCTAAATAGTCTTTCTTGCCCAAAATACACAGTGACCAGCAAATAAAATAAACAAAAGCAAAATAGAAATATCATTTTAATCTGATTATATTTCCCAGAAGCAAATAAAGTATCTTTTAAAATTTGGGGTCATTAGAATTGTATGTTGTCCATTGGCATTGTTTTGTGGAATCCAAGGTCATCTTTTTGATATGAGAGGGATAGGCCTTATTTAAATTGAACATTCTTTTAGTTGGCAAAATCATCTTTTGTATGTGTATTGTATGTCTATGCATATACATGCAGTTATATATATGCATACATATACACACATGTTTATATGTGTATGAATATATTTTGCTTTTGTCTTTGTGTTCACAGTGCTTGATACTGTAAGCAGTAAGAGACTAATAAAGGAATGTTGTTGCTTGATTGGTGAATGTTTCATTGTTGTCCCACTTTTCCCTCTTCTACTCTTTTGCTTTGTGTTCTGGATTCCTTCAAGTGAAACATAATACCTTTCATTAGTACTTTGAGATCTGTTAGATGCCTGATTCTATTCTTTGCCTTTTCTAGTAAGGAGGTAAGTTTTATCTGATACTTCTTATCAGTGAATGATCCAGTTTTCCATTAGATTGTTCCAGGAAAGATGATTTGCCTCTAAGCTATTCATAATATCAGGTTACCCTGGAAGTGACCTGCTGTGCTTTTGTTTAAATAATACATTAACAAATCTTGATTTCCACCCTCCTTGTTTGTTTTCCAAAGTCAAGCAAATAAGAAATTGTAAGTAATGGGGTTTCACTGTAGCAAGGAGAAACACTGTAGCATAGTGGAAAGAAAAGCTGTCCTCAAAGTTTATAAGACTTGGATTCAAGTCCTACATCTGATAAATACTGTCCACATGACTTATGAACTTCTTAGTATTCCAGATATCTTTCTAAATTTATATATTGTATAACAGTGACTCATCTGCTTTGGTAGAGGACATTTCCTAACAGGAAACTTGCTATACTAATGGAATAATAATTTTGAACCAAGTTCTGAACCAAAACAAAATTAAAAAAAAATGTTGTAAGGAAAGAAGTTCTGCTTTATTGAGGATGTCATATGCCAGGGCTGGTTTAGAACCCACATTCAAGTTTAGATTAGTATTTCAGGTTCAATATTGGAATGAACTGAGATATTTATTATACATCTAATAATAATTGTTAAGGGAAATAGAAAGGAAGAGAATAAGCATTTATGTAATGCTTACTACTTCCAGGCACTGTGCAAAGTGCTTTACAAATATCTCATTTGATCCTCACATCAGTCCTACAAGAAACATGTTATTTTTCCCCATTTTACAGTTGAAGAAACTAATGCAGGATAGAGGTTAGTTGTCTTGCCCAGGTTTACACAGTAAGTGTCCAAGTGCCCTAGCTAGGTAAGCTAGATTTGATCTTGGGTCTTATTGATTCCAGGCCTAATTCTTTCTATATTGAATCATCTAGCTGCCTCAAAAGGAGATTTTGTTGTTGTTGTTTTTGTTGTTTCTTAACATAGCAGAGAAAAGATAGCCTAGCATAAATATATAAATACAGTTTTGATTGAATTAAGCACAATCTACCTTCCTATTTGTTGCACATAGTGATTCTGTGATCAAACCTTGGACCTAGTTTCAGCTTCTCCTTACTTTGTTCTCTGATTAAGAAACAGTCAGTGGCCCCAAAATTTATCTTCCTGGAAGCAGCCTTCCCATCCCCCTTCCCCAGGCAGTTAAGTTTTTAACTAGGACAATTGCATTGTCTTAAAAGGCAAAGAACCAGCCCATCTCTATTACCATCTTCTGGTTTTATATTTGTTTAGAATAGGACCAGTCACTGCTGGTTCTGGGGAGAAGCTTATTGAGCTCTATCATCTTTCTCATCAAAAGGACTTAAGCAAAACTGTCCAATTGTACTTGTCTATATTTTGCTTCCAAAGTGAACTTTTATTGGCTTTAGGAAAAAAAGACTAATATTTCTTATCTGTTAAGAAATCAAGATTGTTATATGACATTCAGTTTTCAGCCTAGTTCCCTGGTTGAATATCACCATGCTAGTAGCTATTATTATTTTCTCATTACTCATATGGACATTCACAGAGGAACTCTAAATTAATCTTTCCTTCAATTTTAAGTAAGTTCAAGCAGAACTTATAGTATTGATTATTAGCAAACAAGAAATCAATAGATCTTCAACATGATTTGAATATTTTTTGCTCTTAAAACCCTTTAGAATTCTTTCCATATGGTTGGGGAATTCAAAAGAGAGCTCTGAAGGAATAAAATCATATCTATCTATCTATCTATCAATTCTTCCTTAGAACACGTTATAATTTCAGTCAGCAGTTGAGATACTCTTTGGTATCTTTGTGTCTGTGTTTGTGCTGTTAGTTAAACAAATAGTTGGTGGCTACATTTCTCTGTAGTGGCCAGAAAGGAATGATTATTTCCTTTACTTTGTGGTTCTGGGGAGTTTTTAGGAGATAGAACCAAAAGATTAATAACACAGAAGCCTAAGGGATGTTTTTTAATGGCTCTATTTTTTTTAAGCAACAAAAATAGGGGAAGAATGATTTGCTCAGTATGATGACTTATCAGCACTTTGGTTTCCTATGTGATACATTATTTGTGGCTGCAATTATATGTTGAGAACAGGAAAGTGCCTTGTTTTAGTTCCACAATGCCTAACAAATGTTTACATTTTTGTAAAAATGAATGAGGAGTAAATATAAAGTGAATACTATTCAGAATATACTCTTGTTTTCCTTATAAGTGCTCAGATCATCCTGGATAGATATAGTGGATATAAGTCTTGATACATTGCTTCTTAAAGGCAGCTGAGTCTTCTTTTTCTCTTCATGGAATGATCTCTTATGTAATAAGAACTTTGACGAATCTTGTTCGTTATTTTTTTTATTACAGCTTTTTATTTTCAAAACATGCATGGATAATTTTTCAACACTGATACTTGCAAAACCTTGTGTCCAAATTTTTCCCTCCCTTCCTTCCCACTCCCCTGCCCTAGATGGCAAGTAATCCAATATATGTTAAACATGTTAAAAATATGTTAAATCCAGTATATATATTTATATTTATAAAATTATCATGCTACACAGAAAAATCAGATCAAAGAGGAAAAATGAGAAAGAATTGTTTGTTATTTTTAATAGGAGACCCAAGAAGAGTTAGATTCATATGATCTGTTTCTGACAAATACTGACTCTGAGCAAGTAACTTATCTTCTCAGTGCTTCTTTCACCCCACTCTGACCTCTTGACCCTCCCAAGTAACTCTCTAATACTGTAAATTGCAAAGATGCCAAACTGCATTATTATAGGAAGTTTGCTCATTTGGGAGTATCCTAAACCAGTCTATTCTCCAGTGTTTTACATAGGTCTCATTCTCATCTCATATCTGTTTGAGGGCATTTTTAGCAGTTTGCCCCATCTTTTCAGCCTTACTACTTGCAAGATGAAGTGCAATAATAACTACTAAAATAAGATTCTTAACCCACAAATGCACTGCAGTCAGCTGAGGTAATTCTATAGTAACTAAAATCAGAACTAAAAAAACAATTATAGCATCCCTTCTTGAGTTATTCCCTCAACTCAGACTCACAGATTAGGTCTCTCCTGAGAGACCTTTTCCCAAGATTTAGTGTACTCTGTGGGTCTATTCTTCTAAAACTATAGTTCACAAACCTTTAGTAGTAAGTTTGGCTTTTATAGATAACCAGAGAATATACTCAGTCCAAAATGAAGGCATTTACTGAGTTATTCTAAGATCAATAGCACCAAAACAATCCCCTCATAAATATAGATCTCCTTTTCTCCCTCAGTTGCACACATCATCAGTGGAATGAGGAGACAAATACTGAGAATACCTTAGTAAAAACATTACATGTTTAAGGACCTCGTGGAGGATAATTTTCTCTTTTGGGAGCTGCTAGGTGGTGCAGTGGATAGAGCACCAGCTCTGAAGTCAGAAGGACCTGAGTTCCAATGTAGTCTTAGACCATTAACACTTCCTAGCTATGTGAGCTTGGGCAAGTCACTTAACTCCAATTGCCTCAGTAAATAAAATAAAATAAAATAAAATAAAATAAAAAAATAACTCTCCCTTTCACCATATCAGGACCTCAGTATTCCTTTCCCTTTTTTGTGGTTTCTTCCTGTTGCTCCATGGTGCCTCTTTTGAGTGATAAGGGTTATTTGTCTTCACTCACATAGTTTTTTTACTCCTAAGATCTATTTCCTGCATAGGTTACTTCTCCTGGGTATGATGTTCCCAATATTTTGCTCTCTTCTCTGCTGCCAGAAGTCATACTCTTCAAAACTGCCTCTGTGCATTACCTGACTCTTTAGAATGTATCTGTATTTATATTTTCATTATTGACTTTGCTGACTCCCTTTAAATCCCAACTAAAATCCATTCTTTTATAGGAAACCTTTCTCATCCTCTCTCCCATCTAGCATCTTTCCTCTGTTATTTCCTATTTGTCTTGTATATAGCTTGTATATCTATATTTGTTATGTCTCTTTCATTAGAATGTAAGTTCCTTGAGAGCATGAACTGTCTTTGCCACTTTTTGTTTTCTTAATACTTAGCACAATGACTGGCACATAGTAGCAGCTTAATAACTAACTGTTTACTGATTGATTGATTTCTCCTGGTGTGGTTTTTCCCTTACCTTTCCTTCTTTTCTGGTACCAGAGTTATATTCTTCAAAACTATGTTGACTGATACCTTTGTAAAGATGTCTCTTTACTTTTTTTTAAATTTTATTTAATAATAACTTTATATTGACAGAATCCATGCCAGGGTAATTTTTTTTTTACAACATTATCCCTTGCACTTGCTTCTGTTCCGATTTTTCCCCTCCCTCCCTCCACCCCCTCCCCTAGATGGCAAGCAGTCCTTTATATGTTAGATATGTTGCACTATATCCTAAATACAATATATGTTTGCAGAACCGAACAGTTCTCTTGTTGCACAGGGAGAATTAGATTCAGAAGGTAAAAATAACCCAGGAAGAAAAACAAAGATGCAGATAGTTCACATTTGTTTCCCAGTGTTCTTTCTTTGGGTATAGCTGCTTCTGTCCATCATTTATCAATTGAAACTCAATTAGGTCTCTTTGTCAAAGAAGTCCACTTCCATCAGAATACATCCTCATACAATATCGTTGCTGAAGTGTATAATGATCTGGTTCTTCTCATTTCACTTAGCATCAGTTCATGTAAGTCTCTCCAAGCCTCTCTGTATTCATCCTGCTGGTCATTTCTTACAGAACAATAATATTCCATAACATTCATATACCACAATTTACCCAGCCATTCTCCAATTGATGGGCATCCATTCAATTTCCAGTTTCTAGCCACTACAAACAGGGTTGCCACAAACATTTTAGCACATACAGGTCCCTTTCCCTTCTTTAGTATTTCTTTGGGATATAAGCCCAATAGAAACACTGCTGGATCAAAGGGTATGCATAATTGGATAACTTTTTGGGCATAATTCCAGATTGCTCTCCGGAATGGTTGGATTCGTTCCCAACTCCACCAACAATGCATCAGTGTCCCAGTTTTCCTGCATCCCCTCCAACATTCATCATTATTTTTTCCTGTCATCTTAGCCAATCTGACAGGTGTGTAGTGGTATCTCAGAGTTGTCTTAATTTGCATTTCTCTGATCAATAATGATTTGGAACACTCTTTCATATGAGTGGTAATAGTTTCAATTTCATCATCTGAAAATTATCTGTTCATATCCTTTGACCATTTATCAATTGGAGAATGGCTTGATTTCTTATAAATTTGAGTCAGTTCTCTCTATATTTTGGAAATGAGGCCTTTATCAGAACCTTTAACTGTGAAGATGTTTTCCCAGTTTGTTGCTTCCCTTCTAATCTTGTTTGCATTGGTTTTGTTTGTACAAAGGCTTTTTAATTTGATATAATCAAAATTTTCTATTTTGTGATCAATAATGGTCTCTAGTTCATCTTTGGTCACAAATTTCTTTCTCCTCCACAAGTCTGAGAGATAAACTATCCTATGTTCCTCTAATTTATTTATAATCTCATTCTTTATGCTAGGTCATGGACCCATTTTGATCTTATCTTGGTATATGGTGTTAAGTGTGGGTCCATGGATGTCTCTTTACTTTAAAATTTTTTCCTCTTCTTTGATTGTAGAAGAAATTTGATAGGACCTCCTTTTCAATTTTTTTCAAACAACTTTCGTAATATTGGAATTTATTTTTAGTTAAATATTTGAGAGAATTTATTATAATCCATCTAGGCAAGCTTAGAATTTTATTTCTTTGGGAGTTCACTTGTGGCTTAACATTTTTGTTTTGAAATTGGGTCATTTAAGCTCACTGTGTCTTGTTTTATTCATCTGAGTGTTTCGTATTTTTGTAAATATTCATCTGTTTCATTTAGTCTCTAATGTAAAGGGTAGAATGTGGGTATTGTGCTGCTTAATTTTTACTTACATAATTATGTGTGCCCACGTGGTTCTGTCTAGATAGGATTCAAAGGGAGGCAAGAAAAGATATTTCCAGTATCTCCTTCCCCATTTGATTCTTGCCATGAGGAAAAGTAGGAAATCGAAGCCAGAAGTTAGCTGCTCCTCTCTCTTCAGAGTGAGGAGATACTAGGCTAGAATTTCATTTATCTGCTCCCTTAAATATTGTTATAAGGGAATTAATTTTTAGATTCAAGGAACAATGTGATCATAATTCTTTACTGAGAAAGGAAAGCTCCAAGCTCCAAGATTTGGCTCTCCTCTAATCATATAGCAGTTCCACAATCAACACACAACAAGTAGAAAACAAGTCCATTTGTCCAAACATCAAACAGAAATCAAAGAAAACATATATTAGAGAATATATACTAAACAGTATGTGTTGAATGAGTTTGAGTACCAAAGTAACCTAATCAGGAAAGCCTTAAATCTCACCTAGTGGGAAACTTCAGAAAGTCTCTAGTGTAGCTCCTTGAGAAGAAGGGCATGATGGAGAGCACCACTGCTAAACAGGTCAGCATCTTCACCAGTTTTTCCCTTATGGGCCTGAAAAAAAGTTGGCATTGCTTTTCCCTCTCTCAGGGCTGGAAGTTGTAAAAGGTTACACACACACACACACACCATATAATCACTATCAATGAAGTTCCAACAATTGACCTTCTGAGCCAAGGGTTACACTAATAATTTACTTTATTTTTTCATTGGTGGTGTAGTCATCTTAATTCATTTTTTGATACTGGCAATTTATTTTCCTTTTTTTCTAAAAAGTAAATTAGCTAATGGATTCTCAGTTTTAAAGTTCTTCCCCAGGGGGAAAAAATCTCCTGATTTTATTTATTAATTCTACAGATTTTTTAAAAACTTTCGATTTAAAAAAAATCTTTTTTTGACTATAGGAAGAATTTGTCTGTTGTTGTTATTTTTTAATGAGGATCATGGCCGATTCCTGATCTACCAAAGGTTAACTTTCTTAGTTCCGACAATTTTAATTAAGGATGGAAGAGTCAAGATCAATTTCCTCTCCCCCTCAGCAATACACAAAGAAACAAAAAAATTGGCCATTATCTGACATAGTATCAGTAAGGAATTTTTCTGATGAAATGTCAATTAAGTCTAGTATTATGAACTTGGCAAACATAGTTCAAATTCAATCAGAAATGGTGGTTTTTGGTCATCTGTATGTTGCACAAAAGTGGCTAAGAGTTATGCCTTAATTGCAACAAAAGTTGAAATGGAACTGGAAGCATTCTGAGAATTCTATTAAAATCTTTCAAGCAAAGTCATTACGTAATTTTGACCTAGATTTTTTTTCAATTCTATCCAGTAAACTTTATTAAGCACCTTCTACAAGCCAGGTACTGTGCTCATAAACTCCAGGAATGCAATGAATAAAAAGAAATTTAATCTCTGCCCTTAAGGAACTCTCAGTCAAAAAAGTAGTAGGTGAGAGTAGGGTGCCCACCAGGGAATGCTTAGCACAGGGGCATCTTGTTTTGTGGAATTGAAACAAGTCAGAGCAGTAAATGCTAAGTAACCTGAGCTAAAAACTTCAGTTTCTTCCCTCTATTAAGAAAGCTATTGGCAGGAGGTTGGTACTACATCCTTCAGCCTTCCACAGGGGAGAGGGACTGAGCAAGGTGCTATTAGCCAAGAAGAATAGTGATGAGATTAGAGATCAGAAGAGATGAGATTGGTATGGGAGGGTCATTCCAAGTAGAGTGAGCCACACAGAAAATTTTGTAGGTGCCTTTGTGGAGTTACACAGAATAGTCTGACATGTAATAAATATATTTAGTATCTTTTCAAGTCATTTTCAGGGAACCATGTAATTTCCTGTTTGTTTTGCATATAAATAATTCCTGGATTCTGCATGTAGTGTGTTTAAAATAATGTGATTTTCCTAGCATTTTTTAACAATTGATATACAACATATGTTGACAGTTTGAATTCCACAGATGCCATTATTGAATACCCTCTTCAACTCTTGATTCAGAATAAAGTCTAGGGTTCTGTCAAATCATGCGATTTAGTCATCCTAAGAAGGTGGGGTCAGGAGTATCACCTAATTCTTGAACTTCTTAAATAGTTTCAGTGACACCATATAATTCAGGATCTATAATGACATTTCTTCTCCCACAGCCTCCATGCTGCACTCTCTCTTAGAGCAAAAGTTATATTTCCCAGCTTTTAGGTGATTTATTATTAAAGGCTGGATCCAAATATAATAATTCATTTTTAAAAGATCTGAGTTCATTGGGAAATAGTCTGGGAAAGCTGTTAATGCCTTCCTTATTAAGACTTTCTAATCAATCAACAAGAATTTATTATGTACTTACTATGCCAGACTGTGGGGATGCAAGTACAATGAATGAAATAAGGTAGAAATGAGTGCAAATAAAAATGTAAAGGGGGGGGGGGTTGTGAGGAGCAGGATTGTCCATACTCCCTGAAATGGCAGCTCTCTACATGGGAGAAAGTTAGAAAACTGGTTCCAGAAAATCATTATGATGTATAAGTGTCTAGGAGAGAGAGGCTCTTTGATTTTTTTTGATTTGATTGCAATCAGAAAGTCCTTTCAATTTCAAATGTAATTTCTTGGCCTCAGTACTTCTGGGGAAGTTTAACAGCAGTGAAGAAAGAAGAACTTACAATTGTATGAGTTCAAAAAGTCCAGAGGGCTTCTTAGTACCTCATTCCAGAGTTCAGTTTTGCAGCATTAATGCTCTTGTTCTCCAGCAAGGAAAGGCTTTTGGAAGTGGAAGGAAGCCAGCCCCAACCCAGTCAGGGTTTATGGGGACCATTGCTGTGAAGGAACTAAGCTATTTTGTTCCTAAATTCCCTTTTTTCTCAGCCTGTGTAGGTGCCTATGTAGGGCAATGCCCTTCAAATCTTTGGGGACATGTTTGTATTTGCTATTCCTTTGAAGTAAGTATACCTTTATAAAAGCTAATCTGATACTAAGTGGTTAAATAGAAGTAGAGGGGATGGTCACTAAACTAACAAATGGGGTGGGAACTGTAGCAAATTGGGCTTGAGCCAACAACTGGCTGAAGAGAAATCTCTAACCTGAGATTAGGAGGAAATGAGGGGAGGGGAAAATATAATAGGCCTGAAGAGAAGAGACCAGAACTAACCATGAATCAAAAGCAGATAGGCAGAAATATAAAATAAATTTTAAAAATTGCAAATCAGGTAAATATAGGGAGTTTGGGAGAGGATAAGCAGCTGGGAGACCAGGAAAAGCTTACCAGATCATAAAGTAGGTAGAAGGAAGTAAAAGTAAAGTGTAAGAATATTACAAAGATAGGAAGGTGCCAGGTTACAGGAGATTTTGAAAGTCAAACAGAGGATTGCATATATTTTTTTAAATAACTTTTTATTGACAGAACCCATGTCAGGGTAACTTTTTACCCCATTATCCCTTGTACTTCCTTCTGTTCCTATTTTTCCCCTCCCTCCCTCCACCCCTTCCCCCAGATGGCAAGCAGTCCTATACATGTTAAATAGGTTACAGTATGTCCTAGATACTATATGTGGGCAGAACCAAACAGTTCTCTTGTTGCACAGGGAGAATTAGATTCAGAAGGTATAAATAATCCGGGAAGAAAAACAAAAATGCAAGCAGTTTACTTTTATTTCCCAGTGTGCTTTCTTTGGGTGTAGCTGCTTCTGTCCATCCTTGATCAATTAAAACTGAGTTAGATCTCTTTGTCGAAGAAATCCACTTCCATCAGAATACATCCTTATACAGCATCGTTGTTGAGGTATATAATGATCTCCTGGTTCTGCTCATTTCACTTAGCATCAGTTCATGTAAGTCTCGCCAATCCTCTCTGTATTCAGAGGATTTCATATTTGATCCTGCAAGTAGTAGAGAACTGCTGGAGTCTTTTGAATGGAGGTGATTCAATTAAAGCAAATTGTCAAGGGTTTTTTCCTCCTGTTTAGCAACTACAATTTTATTATCTGTGATCTATAATTAAAAATCATAAAATTGTACATAAAATTACCAAGTTCTGTCAAAAAAAAAAAAAGTCTAGCAGGGAACTATACAAATCAAAAGACGTATAATGAGTCAAGTTGACTTTGATGTACTTAATGTATAGATAACTGACTTACTTTGGGCCAGTAACAAATTATCTGCCTTTTAGGCATTTAATTTTAATGATTTTAACCATATTAAGTGAATAGGTCTTTAATGATATGTATGGTTAGCAGAGAAATTGATTTCTGAGGCAGGCAGGATGAAGGCAGTGATCTCTATCATCCTATTCATGGTCCCATTCTCTAGGGAGATGGTCCAATCTGAAATCCAAGTTACATCAAACTCCTGAGACCCATTCTGTAGAGGTCTCAAGCAGTCTGCCATGCCATGCCCTGCCAGAAATCCTAGTCATGTCCCTGAGATTAATTTTTCCCAATAAAATCGACTTATGGGCCATCTAAAGCTGCTGCCCTACCTTTGGGTCAGCCTGCCACAGTATTTTGTTTCATGATTTCTTTCCCTTTCCCTTTCCCCCTTTGCCACAGAATATCTCTACTAACTCCATTAGGCTTCCCCACCCCACTTCTTATAGCTAGTTACTCTTTTGGGATACTATGTCCCTTTCAGGAATTTTTTTTTCATATACTCTCCCAAGTTATCATATTTACCATTCCCATTATCTATTGTATTCCTTTGAAATGAATATAAGCTGCTTGCATTTTTGTTTTTCTTCCCGGTTATTTATACCTTCTGAATCCAATTCTCCCTGTGCAACAAGAAAACTGTTCGGTTCTGCACACATATATTATATCTAGGATATGTTGTAACCTATTCAACAAGGACTGCTTGCCATCTGGGAGGGGGGTGGAGGGAGGGAGGGGAAAAATAGGAACAGAAGGGAGTGCAAGGGATAATGGGGTAAAAAGTTACCCTGGCATGGGTTCTGTCAATAAAAAGATATTTTTAAAAAAAAACCTATTTGTATCCCTTCATTTTGTCTGTAACCTTATTCCCCTAAGTAAATCTATCTTTTGCCAAAGAGAATGGCCATTGTAAATTCTTCACTCCTGCACCTCAACTTTTGATGTCTACCATAATCTGGTGTCTACATTACCTACATCCTTTTGGTCCTAAAATCATATCATTTGATGCCAAATCCCACATCATTGATCACATCATTAAAGACAGATAAGATATTGTTCATTAAGAGTATAGGGTCAGACAAAGATGAACTAGAGACCATTACCGATCACAAAATAGAAAATTTTGATTATATCAAATTAAAAAGCCTTTGTACAAACAGAACGAATGCAAACAAGATTAGTAGGGAAGTAACAAACTGGGAAAACATCTTTACAATTAAAGGTTCTGATAAAGGCCTCATTTCCAAAATATATAGAGAACTGACTCAGATTTATAAAAAATCAAGCCATTCTCCAATTGATAAATGGTCAAAGGATATGAACAGACAATTTTCAGATGAAGAAATTGAAACTATTACCACTCACATGAAAGAGTGTTCCAAATTAAGACAACTCTGAGATATCACTACACACCTGTCAGATTGGCTAAGATGACAGGAAAAAATAATGATGAATGTTGGAGGGGATGCGGGAAAACGGGGACACTGATGCATTGTTGGTGGAGTTGTGAACGAATCCAGCCATTCTGGAGAACGATCTGGAATTATGCCCAAAAAGTTACCAAACTGTGCATACCCTTTGATCCAGCAGTGTTTCTATTGGGCTTATACCCCAAAGAGATACTAAAAAAGGGAAGGGGACCTGTATGTGCCAAAATGTTTGTAGCAGCCCTGTTTGTAGTGGCTAGAAACTGGAAAATGAATGGATGCCCATCAATTGGAGAATGGCTGGGTAAATTGTGGTATATGAATGTTATGGAATATTATTGCTCTGTAAGGAATGACCAGCAGGATGAATACAGAGAGGCTTGGAGAGACCTACATGGACTGATGCTAAGTGAGATGAGCAGAACCAGGAGATCATTATACACTTCGACAACGATATTGTATGAGGATGTATTCTGATGGAAGTGGATTTCTCTGACAAAGAGACTTAACTGAGTTTCATTGGAGAAATGATGGACAGAAACAGCTACACCCAAAGAAGGAATACTGGGAAATGAATGTGAACTATTTGCATTTTTGATTTTCTTCCCGAGTTATTTTTACCTTCTGAATCCAATTCTCCCTGTGCAGCGGGAGAACTGTTCGGTTCTGCAAATATGTATTGTATCTAGGATATACTGCAACATATTTAACATATATAGGACTGCTTGCCATCTTGGGGGGGGGAGGAGGGAGGGAGGGGAAAAAACGAAACATAAGTGATTGCAAGGGATAATGTCGTGTAAAAATTATCCTGGCATGGATTCTGTCAATACAAAGTTATTATTAAATAAAATAAAATTAAAAAAAAAAAAAAAAGAGTATAGGGTCAGAGATGAGAGACTATATATGCTTATATGAGATTTTTTTTTTCTCCTAGCCTATATACTGGGCCACTTGCTGAGTTTTTTTATTTTTTTCCAATATGCATGGATAATTTTTCAACATTGACCCTTGCAAAACCTTGTGTTCCAAAATTTTCCCTCCCTTCCCCCCTAGATGGCAAGTAATCCAATATATATTAAACATGTTAAAATATATGTTAAATCCAATATATGTATATATATTTATACAATTATCATGCTGGACAAGAAAAATCAGATCAAAAAGGAAAAAAAATTGAGAAAAAAAAAACAAAATGCAAGCAAACAACAAAAAATAAAAATGCTATGTTGTGATCTACACTCAGTTCTCATAGTCCTCTTTCTGGGTATAAATGTTTCTCTTTATCACAAGATCATTGAAACTTGCCTCAGTCATCTCATTGTTGAAAAGAGCCATATCCATTAGAATTGATCTTCATATAATCTTGTTGTTTTAAGTCTCTCCAGACCTCTCTGAAATCATCTTGCTGATCGTTTCTTATAGAACAATAATATTCTATAACATTCATATACTCTAACTTATTCAGCCATTCTCTAATTGAATGGCATTCACTCAATTTCCAGTTTCAAGCCATTACAAAAAGGACTGCCATAAAATTTTTGCACATATGGGACCCATTTTCTCCTTTATGATCTCATTGGAATACAAGCCCAGTAGAAACACTGCTGGATCAAAGAGTATATATATTCCTTTGAGCATAATTCCAAATTGTGCTCCAGAATGGTTTGATCAGTTCATAACTCCACTAATAATGGATTAGTGTCCCAGTTTTCCCACATCTCCTCCAACATTCATCATTATCTTTTCCTGTCATCTTAGCCATTGCCTCAGAGTTGTCTTAATTTGCATTTCACTGATCCGTAGTGATTTAGAGCATCTTTTCATGTGACTAGAAATGGTTTTAATTTCTTCTTCTGAAAATTATCTGTTCATATCCTTAAACCATTTATCAACTGGAGAATGGCTTGATTTCTTATAAATTTGAGTCAATTCTTTATATATTTTAGAAATGAGGCCTTTATCAGAACCCTTGAATGTAAAAAAATTTTCCCAGTTTATTGCTTCCCTTCTAATTTTGTTTGCATTGGTTTTGTTTGTACAAACCCTTTTTCAATTTAATATAATCAAAATTATCAACTTTGCGTTCAATAATGTACTCAAGTTCTTCTTTGGCCACAAATTTCTTCCTTCTCCACAGATCTGAGAGGTAAGCTATCCTTTATTCTTCTGATTTGCTTATAATATCACTTTATGTTTAGATTATGAACCCATTTAGACCTTATCTTGGTATATGGTGTTAAGTGTAGGTCATTGCCTAGTTTCTGCCATATCAGTTTCCAATTTTCCCAGCATATTTGTCATAGAGTGAGTTCTTATCCCCAAAGCTGGGGTTTAGGGGTTTGTCAAACATAAATTACTATAATCATTGACTATTTTGTACTGTGAACCTAACCTATTCCAATGATTGACTACTTTATTTCTTAGCCAGTACCAAGTGGGTTTGATGCTGCTTGTCATTTCTTAATATTTCATTCCAATCATATGTCAATTGATGGGTATCCCTTCAGCTTCTGGTTCTTAGCCACTACAAAAAGAGCAACTAAAAATATTTTTTGTACAAATAGACTTTTCTTCCCACCTCTTTTTTTACATATTTTTGAAAGTATTGCTGGATAGGTATACAGTTTTATAATCCTTGGACGTTGTTCCAGATTTCTCTCCAGAAATAATTGGAGCAGTTCACAACTTCACTAACAATGCATTAGTGTTTATTTTCCCACATCTCCTCCAACATTTATCATTGTTCTTTTTTTGTCATATGTTGATAAATTCATTAAACCTGTCGTAGGTTTATCATATCATAGACTTATTATAACATATCAAAACTACAAATTTGAAAAGAACCTTAATTCTTGAAATATAAACTTAACTGACAGAAATTCCCTTAGACATAAATTTGGAAGTAATCCAGAAAGGAAGATGGAATTACTCATTTTGAGAACCATTTTTTGGCTATAAAAAACAGACCTGGCTTTAGTGGTCCTTTCTTCCTTTTAAACACTGCATCAAAGCAATCTCTTCTGTGAAATTATACCAGATAGGGGCAGCTAGGTGGCGCAGTGGATAGAGGACCAGCTCTGAAGTCAGGAGGACCTGAGTTCAAATCTGACCTCAGACACTTAAGACTTCCTAGCTGTGTGACCCTGGGCAAGTCACTTAACCCCAATTGCCTTAGCAAAAAAAAAAAAAAAGAAGAAATTATACCAGATAGTCCAGCTTAACTTTAATCATTTTAATCACCTGTATATTATTGGCTAGTTAAGTCAGATATATTCAGTATGTTTCTGAATATCTTATGCTAAAACTACAAAAGTTTAATTTCTGGCTATGATTTTGTGAGTCTCAAGTATGTGTACCATCAATGCAGCTCACAGCCTCTCAGTGTCTTTAGTATATAGTTTCATGATTTGCTATACTCCTGGCTTCTTTTCCTCCCATAATACACCCCCTATATTTTCCTTTCTTTCCTTCCCATCATTCAAAAAAAAATCATATCCTGGTCAATAATCTTCTGGAGATAACCTTTTCCAAACTTTGTTAAGCTGATCATCAGAGCAAAAACATAGTTTCTAGTCTCTTCCTTGAAAAACCTCTCTAGTTTTTCTGTGTTTGATAGCCGTACCTTAAGTCAGCTGTCTCAGATTTAAAGGTGCAAGTTCATCTCCATGCCTTAAAGAAGCAGTGGAGAAAGACTTAAGTGGACAATAAATTAGATTTTCATTGATCAAATCCTATTTTTAATTAACATATTATAATTTCTTAATTTTATTTTCAGTTTTGACTGACCTTGAATTGTCTATGTCCACAATACATTTTCAGTTACTCTGCTCCCCCCAGCTCTAGTAATTAATTATAGACACTCAAGTATGTAATAATTTTCTTGGTTCATCTATATAACAGTATTAAATAGGTGTTTTCAATGTCATTAAATGGATATTTATTGCATATTAAATTAATGCACATTAAATGGCAGATTTTGATATTAAATCTGTTGCTTTATTCTGGGATTCATTAAGTTTTCCCTCCCTCATAGTTTGCACTGCAAAACAGTATTTTATTTAACTTTTTAAATTTGTCCTTTTAAAATACCCCTCTTCCTTCCCCAAAGTACCCTCCCCTGTAACAAAAAGTACAGCTAATGGAAACAAATCAACACATTGATCATGTTTGACAATTTGTGCTTTTTTACATCTTAGGTCTTAGGTTTCTCTGTAAGCTCTCTGACGTTAGACCTTCCCTTTTTATATTGAAGTCCAGCATTGGCTGGATCTCTTTTTCAACCGAGGTGTCATCTGTTACACTTTTCTTCACAAGTAGCAATTTGATATAATGGGAAGAGTCCAGAATTCAGAAATCAGGAAGTTGTGAATTTAAATAGCATTTTAGACACTTAATACCACATAATTCTATACTTAACTTTTCTGAGCCTTAGTTTCCTTAGTTGTAAAATGGAAGTGTAAAATGGTAACACTTGGTCCCTCCCACCTCTCTATATCCTGAAGAGCAAATGAGCTTAAAATAAAATGCTCTGCAAAACATAAAAGTTACATAATCATTATCTAGTTTTATTGTTATTTTATCCATTGTTTACTGACACTGCCTGATTACTATTTAATACAGATACAAGGTAATAGATCCCTCAATCCAGGCATTTTCTCTGCTTGTTTCCCATGCTTGGGACATTCTCTTTTCTTTAACTACTGATCTTTCTGGCTTCCTCAACTAAAATTGCACCTTCTACTGAACATATTCCCCAACTCCTTTTCATGTCAGTGCTGTATTCATCCTGCTGGTCATTCCTTACAGAGCAATAATATTCCATAACATTCATATACCACAATTTACCCAGCCATTCTCCAATTGATGGGCATCAGTTCATTTTCCAGTTTCTAGCCACTACAAACAGGGCTGCTACAAACATTTTGGCACATACAGGTCCCTTTCCCTTTTTTAGTATCTCTTTGGGGTATAAGCCCAATAGAAACACTGCTGGATCAAAGGGTATGCACATTTTGATAACTTTTTGGGCATAATTCCAGATTGCTCTCCAGAATGGTTGGGTTCGTTCACAACTCCACCAACAATGCATCAGTGTCCCCATTTTCCCGCATCCCCTCCAACATTCATCATTATTTTTTCCTGTCATCTTAGCCAATCTGACAGGTGTGTAGTGATATCTCAGAGTTGTCTTAATTTGCATTTCTCTGATTAATAGTGATTTGGAACACTCTTTCATGTGAGTGGTAATAGTTTCAATTTCATCATCTGAAAATTGACCAGAACATACTTCTACAAGTAATTCCAGGTTTTGCTTTTAATGTCTAATGCTATGCATTTAGATCACTCTTGTTATGTTACCATGCACTTGAATTTCAAAAGATGCTTTCGTGATGCTTTCATAAAGTTTAATATAACAGAATCATCCCAGGGAAAAGTGGATTTATAAAAAATAATTCATTGGGGTGACAGAAGAAGATAGAAAAGACTCAGCTATCAAGAAAGCAGATGCCTATCTGCATAATAACACGTCACAAAGCCATATTAGCTTCTATTTCTTTCATTGCATACAATTTATATTTAAATACTTAAGATTTTTCTCAACTGATGTTCTTTGCATTTTTTGCAATTTCTTTCCTAGATACCCCTAATTATATCTTACCTAGCAATTTGATGAAAGCCATAATAGATGTTAATATTAGAAGGATTGTATTTCTTTAATGATGTGAGGTTTTCCACTGAAGTCGGCAAAAGAAAGAGTGGATTGATAAGAGAAAATATTTTAAAAGAAAATGTTTCAGAGCAAAAAAGACAAAATTATAACTGAATTTATATTTTTCTTATTTTTAAAAGTATAATTATTTTTCCACAGTAATAATTAGTCTGCTTCTAAAATCCAGAGAAGAAATGTATTTTTATTTTCACTTCATATTCTATTTTTAAATTGTAGTTTGGAGTTACATATTTAGTTTTTCTAGGATAACTGAGTTTCTACATCTTCTTTGGATTATTAAAAATCATCTAGGAGCTAAAGAGGAAAATTGGCAGAGGGGGAGTACACTTAATTGCGTGAAATAAAACTTAGGATTTTTCTGCTACTACACACATTTATAGTTAATAATAGAATGTTTTCAAGAACACAGGCAATTTCCAAGAACATGGGCAAAAGCTTCAAGCCAATAAATGAATCCTCAGAAGTCTATCCTGAAGAGTAGCTTAGTCTGTTTACCATTACAAATCAATGTTCATCCTATCTCAGGAAATTCAAATCTAAGCAAACACTTTCCATGGGTTCAGGAAGGCAAACGTTTTTCTGATTTCCATGAGTAAAGTCAATGTGGTCATTTTTATCAGAAATTTAATTTGCCTAATCAATAAGCATACATTTATTAAGCACATACTATTTGCCAGGCACAGTATCCTCAGGTATTAGGGATAAAAAAATTTAAAAATTAGATTGAATATAACATCACAACTATATACAAAATAAATATCCAATAACTGGTGTTAAAAAAAAATGGTATGGGCATTAATAGTTTAAGCTTTTCTAAAAAGCTGGATTTATCCAGCAGTGCCATTACTGGGTCCCAAGGAAATCATAAAAGAAAGGGAAAGGACCCACAAGTGCAAAAATGTTTGTAGCAGCTCTTTTTGTGGTAGTACAGAATTGGGAAATGAATAGATGCCCATCAATTGGGGACTGAGTGAACAAATTCGGGTATATGAAAGTAATGGAATATTATTGTTCTATAAAAAATGATGAGCATGCTGATTTCAGAAACGCCTAGAAAGATTTACATGAACTGATGCTGAGCGAAACAAGCAGAATCAGGAATACATGGTACACGATAACAGCAAAAATGTTCAACTAGGAAAGACTTAATTCTTCTTTTTTTTTTTAATAACTTTTTATTGATAGAACCCATGCCAGGGTAATTTTTTTTTTACAGCATTATCCCTTGCATTCACTTCTGTTCCGATTTTTCCCCTCCCTCCCTCCACCCCCTCCCCCAGATGGCAAGCAGTCCTGTACATGTTAAATAGGTTACAGTATAGCCTAGATACAATATATGTGTGCAGAACTGAACAGTTTTCTTGTTGCACAGGGAGAATTGAATTCAGAAGGTAGAAATAATATTCATTTCCCAGTGTTCTTTTTTTGGGTGTGGCTGCTTCTGTCCATCTTTGATCTGAATTAACTCTCTTTATCGAAGAGATCCACTTCCATCAGAATATATCCTCAAACAGTATCGTTGTTGAGGTATATAATGATCTCCTTCTGCTCGTTTCACTTAGCATCAGTTCATGTAAGGACTTGGTTCTTCTCAGCAGTTCAAGGATCCAAAGCAATCTCAATAGACTTTGGACAGAAAATGTCACTTGGATCCAGAAAAAGAACTAAAATGACTGAATGGAAATCAGCATGTGCCATGTTCACTTTTTTCTGTTGGGTTTTTTTTTTTTTTCCCTCTCTTATGAGTTTTTCCCTTTTGCTTTGATTTTTCTCTCCCAACATGATTTATAAAGCAGTGTTTATTCATAAATAAATAAATTTACTAGAAAAAAGAAAAAAGATGGCATTTGAGCTGAACATTAAAAGGAATTGAGGTGTCAAGAGATTGAGGTGATGAGAGAGCACTGATAGGGGGACAAGCAGGGTACAGAACATTGTATATGGAGAAACAGCAAGTAGGCTAGTGTATCTAGGGAAATAATGGCTAAATCAGCCTAGGAAGATAGATTAAAACAAGCTTGTGAAAAGCTTCAAATATAAATAGGAATTTGTATTTGGTCAGTGAGAGACACAGAAACTTCTTGAGTAGATCAGAGACATGATCAACCTTGTAATTAGGAATATCAATTTGCAGCTGTGTAAGGATAGATCTGAGAGCTAAGAGACTAGATGAGGATGACTTTGTAATAGTCAAAGTGAGAGGTGAAGAAAATCTATACCAGGAGAGGATAGAGAGGAGGGAACGGGTGTTAATGATTTTGAGGAAAGAAAATCAACAAAATTTTGCATTGAATTAGATAGGGAGAAGACAAAATGAAGAGTCAGATAACCCCTAAGTTTTGAACCTTGGTTCCTAGGAGAATGGCAGTGACTTTGACAGATACAGAAGAGGGGTAAGTTTAAGGGGGAAAGCTAATGAGTTCTGTTTTGTACATGTTGAATTTGAGATGTCTGTGGGAGCTGTCTAGACAACTGGATATGTAGAGCTGGAGCTCAGGAGAAAGACTAGGGCTGCATTTATCGAAGTCATGTGCATAGAAATGGCAGTTGACTTCATGGTATGTGATAAGGTCAGCAGGACTCAGGACAGAACCCCTGCAGATAGGGAACAGAACATCTATGATGATTCTGCAAAGACGACCCAGAGACATGTAGGGGAAGAATCATGGCACAAATTTCATAAAAGTTCAGGGAAGAGAGAATACCTAAAAGGAAAAGATGGGCAATGTTGTCAGACACTTCAGAAAAGTTTAGAAAGATAAGAACTGAATAAAAAAGTTCATTATAAAGATATTTTTACGAATCTTGCAGAAAACAGCTAATAATGTAGTGATGGAGACAAAAGCAGCATTGGGACAGAAGTCATTTTGTAAAAAGTTGAGATGGTTAATAGGTAAGAAAAATGAGGCAAGATGAGTATAGACTTTTTCCCCCTAGACATTTGATTGTGAAAGAAAAAATCTAAAAAATTCTTCTAAGAGGAAGATGAATTAGTGAAAGTTTAAAGGGAGGAGAGGCATCAGGAAAACAACTCTTGGATAAAGAGTGCATGAACATTAAGGAGAGAGAAACGATAGGAGCAAGTTTCTCTAGGAAATAGGAAGAAATGGGATCAAGGGCACAAATAGAGGGGTTGGTGTTTGTAGGAAGAAGGGCCACTTTATACTTCAAAACTAAAGAGCATGGGAAGGAGGGGGTACAATGATGCTGAGGTGATTTTTAAGTTTTAAATTGAGAGGGGGTTTAGGAAAAATGAACTCTTTTTTTTTTTTTCAATGAAGTATATAAAAATAGTCCTCTGCTTGAAGGAAGTAGAGAAATGGTGATATAGGTGAGTTAAGAGAGAAGAGAAAGTTTGAAACAGCCACTGCAAGGAATGTAGTGGTCAAGCAGCAAAGAGTGAAAAGTATTGATATGTAACAAAATCAAATTTGGACACTGCAGAGCAGAAAATTGTATCCTGGTCAATCCCTGTCATGTGACTTCCTCCAGTGTTGTTTAGAAGCACATAGACAGGAAAGAAAGATAGTTGGAAGGAGAAGAGCAGGCAACAAAACAAGTGGAGAAAAGTGTAAAACTAAACTTTCTAGGAAAAAAATTAAGGTCTGGAAGGAGAAAATGTGAAGCCAGAGCAAAAAGTGATAGTATGGGAAAGTATTTATGGAGTGAAACAAGAATAGTGAGTTTGGAGATTAGGTTTTAGGAGGGCTGAGGCATAAGGACAACTGGAAGGATAAGAGTTGAATTATATAGAGGAATTTCAGAGTTATGAATTGTATACATTTAACACTTGTAAGTGATGCTATAATGCGATATAAAAGTGTTTGTTACCTTTTAACATATAACAAGTTGGAAGTCCCCAAATAAAAAGGCAGTATTTGGGTTGGAGAGAAAGACTGTGAGCTATATACTGAACTTTTAGAAAAAGAAGGAAGAACAAATAGCACATGACCTGATAACTTGCCTACTGCCATTCCTCCCTTCCTCCCCTTTTTTATTTAGAAATAAACTAATACCACCACAACATTCAACTTTACAAAGAACAAATTAAGTTTCATTTATACATGTATCCGTGTTTACACACACACACATAGACACAGCCATGACCATACAAAATACAATTGTCTGCCTTATCTTCCAAATTAAAGCACTGTGTTTTTTTGTACAGTCAATTTACTGTATACTTTAATTGAAATTTAATTCAATTTGGAAACTATTTCAGTTATTTATTAAAGAGTGTCAGTACCATTAATCTTTACTCTGCTCTTCATCTTCCAGGATTCCAAGAATAGTTGACATTCTTGAAGCAAAACTTAGAAAGTATGGTCAAGTAAGATAGTAGAATGAAACCAAATTTGTAGTCATGGTTGAACTCTCAACTGTGAGATTAACTAGCTTTGTGATCATGGGCAATTCATCTTAGCTCTTCAAGGCTCAGTTTGTACATCTCTAAAATAGGTTATATTGAAGAAAGTGTTTTGTGAAAAAAAAAAAACATAAAGCATCTTCTCAGTTGGGAACCTTTTCTCTTATTTCACTGAAAAAAAAAATGAGGCTATCACTGAGACGTCCCACTTTTCCCCTCCTATGCATTTCACATTACTCAAACACTTTCTACCATGACCTCCTCCTTCATTTTTATCTCATATAAAAAAAGACAATCATTCTTGCCAAGGCAAATCTCTCTATTGGGAGCTCAAGTGCTCCCAATCTCATCTCCTTCAGGGTTACTCTCCTATTATTTCCACTCCCTCAGTAATCTTCAGTTTCTTCCCTAGCTGCTTCACTGTCACCATGTCTACTCCATCCTGGGAAATACATTGCTCTTCCTCACAAAAGACACTCTATCCCCCAATATGTTGCTCCATGCCTAAAATTTTCTTCTTTATATCTTTACCTCCTAACTTCTCCAACTTCCTCTACATCTCTACTAAAATCCTGCTAGTGACTGGTCTTTCCAGTTTATATTTTTTTTATTCATAATTTGAACATCATCCTACCCCATTATATCATGAACTCTTTGGTAACAGACAGCCTTGTGTATGTCTTTGTAACTCCAGTATATATAAATGCTTATTGACTTCACTTGACTATGAATGTAAGTTATTATTTATTTGTCTAAATCCAACCTCAGTTCTTTATCTTTGAAGAAGACCTGGTAAGGGACAGGTCAATTCTCCGAGTGCATTCACAGCTGTGGATCACAACATCTGAAGGAGTTGCAGGGCAGTTTTTGCTCTCACAGGTGTTGCGGACTGGGAATGAGATAAATTGGAGGCAGAGGGAAGAGGAGAGAGGTCAGACAACACAAGGGCCTCTGTCAGGTCAGACAATAGCAATTCCTTCTTAGTCTCCTTGTATCATCCTCTCACACAAGGAAATCCATTCTGCAGCACTCCAGCAGCCACTGTCAGGTGGCTCCCAGGACACAACAAAGAACCAGGGAAAGCTAGGGTCTAGTGGAAAGAAAATTAAATTTGGAATCAGAGGAACTGAGTTCTCATTCTGGTTGTGCTTCATATGCAACCTTGAGCAAGTCATTTCCTCTCAAGGTTTCAGATTTTTCATCTGGAAAATGAAAGCTTTGGGCATTAGTTGACGTCTAAACTCTCTACCAACTCCAAATACTATGATCCTATTTTTTTGTTTCTAACTTTGACTATGTTCCTTGTATAACCTAGACGTAATAGCACAGATGTATTTTTACCCTCATGGCTTGAAGTAGGCAATTCCATTAATTTAAAGTAAATATCGGATGTTTTACACTGTCTAATGACTGCAGATCTAAATCCATGATTTCATTCAAGGAAATAACTGTAACAGAAAAAAAATATTGCGACACTTTTAAAAATAGTCAATTACTTCTAAATTCACCCATGACATTCTTTTTTGTTCCTTTTTTCAGTTTCTTTATTTTTAATACATATTGTTTTGTGAATCATGTTGGGAGAGAAAAATCAGAGCAAAAGAAAAAAACCATGGGAGGGTAAAAAAAAAAACAGAAAAAAGAAGTGACATAGTGTGTGTTCATGACGTTCTTTCAAAAATGGTTTTGCAAAATGTCATTTTAGAACTCTAATATTGTTTCTGACTTACTCAGAATAAACCGTTACTAAATAAATTGTGGGTACCCAATTTGCAAAGGTAAGTGAAGCCAGGCCTTTTGAAACTAGATTATGCACTATTTGTGGTCCTCTTCAGTATCTTGATAACAAATCAGAACTGCTAACTGAGACAAGAGCATGTGATTCTTTACTTACATAGAAGTGTCAAAGTGTCTTCTTTCCAAGAATTCTAGAGAACATTAGCAGAAGGTCTTAGCATTGCCTATTCAGTGAAAATTTAGGTCACTTACTAACTTTTTTATAATTTTCAATTATATTTTGTTTCTTTAAAAAAATTAATTAAAACTATATATATATATGTATATATATATATTAAAAGCATAGATATTATAGATTAGGAAAATGGCATTTTAGAAAATACAGTTTCAAGGGGCAACTAGATGGCATGGTAGATAGAGCACCGGCCCTAAAGTCAGGAGGACCTGAGTTCAAGTCTGGCCTTGGACACTTAACTTGTCCTAGGTGTGTGACCCTAGACAAATCACTTAACCTCAATTGCCTCACAAAAAGAAAAAATGCAATTTTAGTCCTTGATGATGATGCATAATCTTTCAGTTTTGGTTAATTCTTTTCAAAGCCTGTCAGAAAGGAAGTTTTTTTCCTTTCAAAATAATTGTACCTACTTTTTGAGAAATTTGTTTTTCTTTGTGTCACTCGATGGGTGTGGATTAAGAAAAGAAAATGGAAGAATTCTATAGGACATCATTATTTTAGTCAAAAAAGTTTAATTTCAACCTCTTAGATTAATAATTCACATTTTTTTTTTATGGCATATGACTGACTATTAGTAAAAAAAAAAACAAAAAAAAAAACTAAAAATTTGAATCCATATCTCCAAATATATATTCATTTGTAAATTATATACAAGTGCTACTGTATATTTAAAAAACAATACATAATAGAAATTTAAGTGTATGAGACAAAAATGAAACAAACATCATTTAAAATATTTTTATTTTATTAATGTTAAGAAAAATTTTTGTTTCTACTAAAAAAAAAAACTTTATAATTGTTTTACCAGAGTAACATGGTGAATATGCTTGGTTATTTTTTAAAATCTTTACTTAATATTTTGTGAAATAACAATTTGAAAGTCCAATTCTAAATTCAGTTTATTTCAGTACTTGGTTTTAAAAGCCATCCTAGCTGAAATGATATATCACAAAGATACATAGATCCAAATGGAAGAAATATGTCATTGCCTGTGCATAATAAATCATGATACTCGTTTTTCAAACCAACCCATCAATTATGCAAAGGTTTTTGTTTAAATTTAGCTAGTAAATTTCCATTTTCTCTGATGTTGGATGTGAGAAAGGACAATGGTTCCCAGAGATCAGGTCCCAGTCCCAAAAGGTCACTATTCTAAGGTGGCTTGAAGGTTGCTCCAACACAATATCCAGGTAGGCTCTAATTTCCTTAATCTTTGCTTTGATGGTGTTGACTTGTCTTTCTGCTGGGTTAAAATTTGTGTCCATAGCAGCTAGGGGGATCATAATTTGTCAAAGTCTGCCCCAAACTAATAGATTCAGGAGTGTTTTTGCTGCAGTAAACATAGCAGGTATTTCCAGAAAATGAGATTGGTTTCCTAAATCAAAATGGGAGAGACACCTCCAGTTTTCCCTAAGCATTCCCAGAAAAGGCCCCCATCCCAACTCTAGTGTTTCATATCTCAGATTTTCCAAGATGAAAAAAAATGATAAAAAAAACGATATTTTTCCTTCTATCATCCTTATATACTTTCCTTCACTCTCCCTCTTTACAAAATGTAATGTTCTCATTGGTTTTCTGGAGATCTCGGAACCAGCCTTGTTTTCAGTGGGGGAAGTGCAGGAGGACAGGCCAGCCACTAGGAGCCTGACCAAACACAGGATTGAATCTCTCTCCTTTTCTCCAAGAGCTTGAACTCTTGCCTCCAGTTCTTTGTCTTCTCTATCTCTCTGAATGAATCTGGCTGAGGCTCCTGGCTTATATGCTCTGAGTATAAACCAATCATTCTATCACTAAGAAACCATTATTTGTTGTAAGATTAAATCATGCTGAACTTCGAGAACTATTAATCACTATGCTAATAGACTAGATAACCATTGTCTCATCAATTCCACTGACTTAACATCTTGTAAGAATCTTTGTTTCAGAGTTCTGGCCCATAACATCTCATGCTTTCTTTTGTTTTTGAACATAAGGTGGTCACATCCTCCCTGACTTCTCAAGGAGGTGACAACCCCAAAAAAGGGGTGATCACATCTTTCCTGACACCTCAAAAAAGGGGTGAAAACACCAAAAAAGCTGATCACTCCCTCCCTGACATCTCATGAAGGGAAATGAAAACACTAAAGTAAATGAGGAATCAAATCAAATTAGTGGGTTTCTGAAGGGTCTCACTTGAAATAGGTATACATAAATCCATCAACATGGGAGGTATTACACAAGCACATAGTAATACAAGCTAGTAGTGATATAACAAACATCACAAACAAACAAACCTGAGGTATTATACATGTCTATAAATCTTAGAAATAGTCCAAAACCAATCTATTGTCTGTTACTTCACATATGTAGGGAATCCAATAATTCCTGCAAGTTTTGAAGTCCTTTATTAGTCTTATGTGTTAGGGAATCCAATGATTCCTGCTGGTTTTTAAGTTCTGTGACAGTCTCATTATCAGCCATGTTACATGTTTCAGTGTCAAATGTTTCTTAGTTCTTTTCCTTTGTTTTGAGGTTTTTTTCTCTTTTTCGGTCTCCAGATGTTCATTGGCACCCATCTGATTCCTTCTTCATCTATAGAAATACAAACAAACCCTTTCCCTCAAGCAGTTATCTCATTCCTTCCATTTACCACTTTTGGGATTTCTCCTCATCATCTGGCAATTATATTGGAGCTGCTCGCACTGCACACTGTCCTTCTTTCAGGTTAAAAA
The DNA here is from genome assembly GCF_016432865.1 of Antechinus flavipes. Taxonomy (NCBI): domain Eukaryota; kingdom Metazoa; phylum Chordata; class Mammalia; order Dasyuromorphia; family Dasyuridae; genus Antechinus; species Antechinus flavipes. The sequence continues at coordinate 253,067,462 of NC_067400.1, forward strand.
GCCTATATTCTTTCCAACTGTAATTCCTTTCTTCCATCAGATTGCTTTTTGGTTAATTGATCATGTAATCCCTTTCTCCCATCTGATTGCTTCTCTGCTGATTGATCATATCAGAGTCTTGAACTTCTAAAGACTCTTTTGGTGTAACCTCAGCTGCCATCATGTCCCATCTTTTTTTGTTTGATATCTTGGAGCTGGGTCCCACCTCTCGTTTCCCTGGGTCAATCTACATTCTGAGGTCCAGTGGAAGACCTTATTGCATGGGGTTTGGGGGCTTATTCTCTCACCCTGTCTTCTTACTCTAACTCTGTGCTTACATTGAGCTTTTAGATGCCCTTATTTACCACACTGAAAGCATCAATTAGTCTCTCTGGAAGTCTCTTGCCAAAAGGGACCCTTTTTTCTTATGTTCTGCATCATAGCCTAAGTATAAAAAGCATTTGTGCCCACTATAGCACAGCATCTTTGTGTAGTTCTCATATAATTTTTCTACAAACTTCAGTAGCATTTTCCTTAGCAAGTTGTATGATCATTATTCCTGTAACTGTATTTTCTCCAATTGTTCTTATGACAGCTGTTTGCAGATATCCCACAAAATCAGCAAAAGGTTAATTTGGACCTTGCTCTGTTTTTGTGAAGGCTTCTTCTCTATCTTGCTTTCCTGTGAGAGAGTCCCATACTTTTTATAGCAGCAGCTGCAATTTCCTCAAATGCTTCTATGGGGTAATTAATCTGTACTGAAGTGTCTGCACTGACCTTTATCTACTAGTTGATGAAAGGTAATTTGTATATTAACTCTAGTTTGCCTTTTTTGTTGGGCTTGTATCCTACAGAGTTCACTATATTCAGAAAGCCACAACATGTTTTGTTCAGGTTCTAAACATGTCATTGCTATAGATTTCCAATCACTAGGAGTTAAAAATTTCATAAGCCAAATTCTCTAGTACCATCTTAACATAAGATGATGTAGCCCCATAAAGAGTGCAACCCTTTTTCAGATCTTTAATTTTTTCCAGATCAAAAGGAGTATATTTTCTCCTGGCTTGACCTGAAGAGTCAAACTCTTCAATAACAGAGTATGCATTTATCAAATCAGATATATCCTGTCCTTTTTTAGCTTTAATTAGTGCCTTTTGTAATCTTGTCATAGGCTGCTTCATAGGTGGTGCTGATTGTGTCACTGCCCTTCTCCCTCCACTCATGAAGGGTTAATTGAGGGGGGTAGGTCAATGGATAGGCAATGCCCTTTTGGCTCCTGCTATGAAGCACCACACTCCTTAATTTAATCAGAATTGTACTTAATTCCTTTCTTGTTTAATTCTTCATCCTTTTCATCTAGTTTGTCAGTATCCTCCCCCTCCTGTACTTTCTTCTTTTTCCTTATTCTATAACTTATATAATTTACTAAAGCCAATTGTATTAAGTTATATGTATAAAATGTTTCTTTAAGAATTAGTACCATTTTCATTGTAGTATTCATATAGTTACTCTCCTACTAATTTCCACTCATCTGGATTTAATTCTTTTCCCTTAGAGAACCAAGGAGTTGTGTATTTTAATATTTCGAAGAGTTCAATTGTCTGCATCCAAGTTATAATCAAACCTTGGTTTTTCATAAGTCTAACACTCCTCTCTACACATTTTCCTTGAAGTAGAAAAGGCTCCTTTCTAAACATTTGTCCTATTTCTGCTGAAACACTATTTTAGCCCTTTACAAAGTTTCCTTCTTGTCTATTTTTGTACTTACCCTAGTTTCTGGGTCACAGATGTAGGTCCTTGGCCGCATGTTGGGCACCAAAATGTAATATTCTTATTGGCTTTCTGGAGGTCTCGGAACCAGCCTTGTTTTCAATGGGGGAAGTGCAAGAGGGCAGGCCAGCCACCAGGAGCCTGATCGAAGATTGGATTGAGTCTCTCTCTCCTTTTCTCCGAAAGCTTGAACTCTTGCCTCCAGTCCTTTGTCTTCTGTAGCTCTCTGAATGAATCTGGCTGAGGCTCCTAGCTTATATGCTCTGAATATAAACCAATCATTATATCACTTGGAAACCATTATTGTTGTAAGATTAAATCAAGCATGCTGAACTTCGAGAACTATTAATCACCATGCTAAACTAGATAACCATTGTCTCATCAATTCCACTGACTCAACATCTTGTAAGAATCCTTCAAAATTCTGGCCCATAACAACAAAGAAAAGATGGTAGTAAAGGAGAAAGTAGTGGTCTTGAAGCTATTTGTTTCCATTGTTGTGCTCCTCCTCTTTCCCCTTTTCCCAGACCTCTTTACTGGTTCTTACCAGTATCTTTCATTTAATCTCCATTTTATGATCAACCCAGTTTATTTTGGTTGTGAAAAGCCCTTTCTTTCTAAATTCTTCTTTTCTTTTTTCCTATCCCTACCTATTTTCCTGTTGAGTTAAACATCTTACAACACCCCAGTTTTGTGTTGGTATGCATATAGGTATTTGTGTTCAGCCATACTTTGTGCTCAGGTAAAAACAAGGTTAGTATGTTGCCCGTGCTCCTCATCCTTTCTTTCATGTACGTATACTCCACTCTCTTCATCTGTTCCCTAGTATTTTTTCATTTTTCTCTCCATTTTCCTTCTTGTCTCAAGATCATCAGAACAGAACAATATCATTACTTGTTCCTCCATTTGTCTCCTATGTGATTCTTAAAGATCTTAGGATTCTGAAGGAAACCTCTCTTCTTGCTGCCCTTCCCCGTTGGAATGTATCTGCTATAATACAGCCCCTTCCATTTGCTCCAGTGTAGTCATAATTTTAGTTTCTTTTTGACTCCTTTCCAATTAAAAATACCTACTTAAGTCTGATCTTCTAAGGCTGATGAGATGCTCCTCATCCTAGCTTTGTTTCAAGATTCCATACTGTTCTCCTAAGCAAGTGCAGACTTCCTTGGCTGGCTGCTGCTTCTAGTGCTTGTGGTTTCGGGCTATTGTCATTGAGGTCTAGACTGGATTGAAGAGCCTGCTAATGGATTTTGTTTTGTTTTGTTTTGCTTTCTGGCTTTCTTGATCATTAGTTAATCTGGTGCCTTTTTAAGATTATCTGTGGAAGGTTCCTCTGTGACCTTTACACTGCCATCTTAACTGGATCCTTTCTGCAGTATTGTAGAAAAAATCTTGCCTGCCAAATATTTATAGTTGTTCTTTTAGAAAAAGAATGAGAAATATGAGTCTAATTCTGGTGAGAATGAAAATGGTAGATTGCCCAATCACTAATCTGTGCGTATGTTTCTGAATCCTACCCTGTTCATTAAAGAGAAGTAATATTAGTCAGTGGCATAAAACCACACTAACATCCAGCCTAGTTTTAACAATTATTTTTCCTATCCTGTTAATCTTTTAAAGCAGTATATATTTAGCTGCATCAGGTTGCAACATATATAATTCCCAAAGCTGCAAGGACATGACTGGATAATAACTTGTCAAGTGAGTTACAGTGATATTTTAACATAAGCTTTCATCTGATTATTCTTTCAGTCATATAACCCCAGGCAAGAATGGATTCATATTTTCCACTGCCAGCAGCACTAGCCAGTTTACATATCAGCCTGGAGCCTCAGCAAGATGTAAGGAAGGCCACATCATTCTTTCCATTAAAACTGACCCTACTTGCTTAGTTAGTATCAAGCCCAAGTGCCAGCAGCCTTAACCAAAGAAAAGTGGCTGGTCTAGCTGTACAGATCATCCTCCTTTTCAGCACCTAGGAGTTTGGCTCTTACTTTTTTCAAAGCAGAACACTTCCTCCTAAGCCCTTGTGCCAGATTCTCTTTCAGAGAATTATAGAATGTTGAGGGAGTCCCAGAAATCATCTAGTCTAATGACCTCCCTCATTTTGCAGATAAAGAAACCAAAGCCCAGAGAGGGAAAGCAGTTTGCCCAAGATTACCCAGATAGCGAAGGGGAGAGTTGAGCCTCAAAACTAAGTCTTATAAAACCAAGTCCAGCATTCTTTCCACCATGCTGCCTTGTTTTATTTTGAGCTGTTGACATAAATGTAGTGTAAGCATTTGGGGTCTGAGGGTAATATTATCTTTGTGTCATTAGCATCCCTTAGCCCTAGTAGCATTGTCACATGGAGCTAGTTTGGTATAGTCATTCTGCCTAATAGCCTAAAGAAGCTGGTCAGCTGTCATCATATCTATTTTACAAAGAAGGGAAGCAAAGTTAGAATTATTTTGCCCAATGTCATATGCTCCTATTCATTGCCTCTCCTTATCCTATTTTAGGAATACTTCTGACAGATTAGACCCCACTTTTGGGAATTGAGAAAGGACCTACTTTGGAATCTATGATTCATTTGTTTTGTCCTGTAATTATTCATTAGCAACTGAATAATGTCTGAGTAATGTAACAGGATTGTATCTTGGTATTTGGAACCCCTGTGAACTATTCATTACCATTTGTCAAAAGAATAATATTCACAGAGTCAAAAAAATTTTAGAGGTTAATTGGTCTTCAAGAATTACCTAGTAAGACCTTGATCTCTCCCTCTCCACTTTTTCTTTTGACAAATCAGGAGATTGAAATCCAGAACAATTAGATAGCTTGCCAAAATCTAGCCTGTGTGTTAGGATAGCTCAGAACTAGAACCTTTCTGAGTTTTTAGATATCTTAGGATACTAAATAAATCTGGATTGTGTGCATGAGAGGAGATATGAATCCACTGACACAAGTTTTGTGCACTACTCTCCAGCTTGGAAGTTTAGGCTGGGACACATCTTAACATTCTTCTTGAGCCACAACAAATCTTGTACTTTCATGTTAATGAAATTGTATTACTCTTATAGAATTGATAGCTACCAAGTAACATAATGAGTAATCAGAATGTAATCTTGTCTAAAAAATTAAATATACACATATATAACTTATAAAATAGCTTTTGAAAAAGCTTTCCTGATTTAGAAAATTCACTTATTTGCATCATGTTTCCTATTGTCCCAACTGGCTAGACTCCTTACAGGTTGTCTTCAAAACACTTTCTTGTATTTTCTAAAATTCAGAGTTCATGCCAATCTGAGTTAATTGTAAATATGTGTGACATTTCTAATTTACCATATAAATGCAGTTTCATAATATAGTCAATAGTTTTCATGGGAAAGTCCTTTCTTCTCATTTAGTTTGAGAACACTTTAAGCTTACTCAGTTTGATATTAAATGAAATTGTCCCTTGTAATGTTCTCTGGTTTGGTTTTCTTGGGGTCTCTGGAGCAGCCTTCCTTTCAGTTCAGTAATCACCACAAGAACAGCCAGGTGTTGAAGTCCAAATCCTTTATTGTCTCTTTCAAAGTCTTGTCTCTTTTCCTGGGGTTTCAGCTAGCTTTCTTGGAGGCTTTCTGAAGTCTTGATTTCAGTCGAGGAAGTACAGGAGGACAGGTGTGCCACCACAGGGTGTAAGATGGGATGAATGAATCTTAAGTCCAAAGGCTTGTGCTCTAGCTCCAGCCTTCTGTCCGCTTATCTTCTCTGGCTCTCTGAATTTCTCTGAATCAATTCTGGCTAAGGTTCCTAGCTTATATGCTCTACACTGAGTATAAACCAAAAATTATGTCACTAGGAAACCATTATTTGTTGTAAAATTAAATCAATCATACTGAACTATGCTAAACTAGATAATTATTGTCTCTATCAATTCCACTGTCTTAGCTACTTGTTTCAAGTTCAGAATTCTGGCCCATAACAGTCCCTTTTAAATAATTTTCTTGTACTATAGCTATTTACTTCTCAGCAGTTAGGTTTTTGCTTAGTATGTTCAATCTTCCATCTGGTCATATAGTAATCTAGAAGAATGTAAGAATATAAGAATGACTCTGCAAAGTACCTGGAGTTTATTATTTTATTCACCTGCCAGATAAGACTTGAATTGCTTGCAGCCCTAATAGAAGAATTAGAAAGGCAATTGTAATTGTAAAACCATAGAACTTTAGAGCTGGAAGGAACTTTAGAGATCATCCAAAAAATAAATTCCATCATAGTTCTTTTCTTTCTCTCGTCTTTTGCTATCCTTGTTCCTACCTATTCTCTCCAGTTTTAATGTCACTGTATTAGCCTAGGAAGGTATAGTAGAATGAGCTCTGGACTTGGAGTCAGGAAATCTGCATACTTTAAGTCCTTGATCTTGTCACTGCCTAGCTGTGTACTGTCACTGTATTACTTGGAGCCTTAGGGGTCTCATGTATAAAATGTGAAGAATACTACATTGGTTAGCCCATAGAGTTGTCGTGACATTTTATTGCGCCACTTAGAATAGGAAAAAAAAAAAAAAAATAGACCAGTGAGATGGAAACTACAGCAAGGCCACATGCCCTGGGGCTTCATCATGGTGATATTGGGAAAATATAGACAGACTTGAGACCTCTCCCTATCAAGGACTAGACAATATTCCTAGACGGGAATGAAGGAATGTCTTTTGTCCAAGTGTTGGCTATCTCTTCTCCATATAATTAATAGGCCAGACTCATTTACAGAATTCATGCACCAAATCAGAAAGCAGAGTTCTTCCATTATATGTCATTTCTGTTTTCTGGAAGCAGTTTCTCCAGTCTCTTCCACATGGAGATTGCATCAGCCAGGTTTGTTGCACCAAGTTTGAGGCTCCCCACTCTCTCCATTACATATATTTGAATTTTTTTCTAGCCTATTCTTTTTGAATAAGATATACTCTTCCATAGCCACATTCTAGTTTTGAGGCACATCCTATCAAATCTCAGATAACCTACAATTTACTGCCTTGCCTTAAAAATCTGTCAGTCACTTTGATTATTATACAGACTTTGCATAGTTGTATCTTGGCATCTGAAGTTACTAGTTTTATTACTTGATTTCTTCTTAATTATCTTACATAAATTACTGTTTCTGTGTATTGATGCTCTTTTTTATGGTGTCTAGCTGGATAGACAGATGTGTACATTTCCCCTCTTACTCTGCTTTTCAATTTAAAGTCCTCTTTTGAAAAAATTCTTGATTTTGAACTTAAATACAAAAAAAAAAGAAAAAGAAAAAAAGAAAAGAATATTTCCATGTACACAGTACAACATAAAAAGAGGATTCAATATAAAACCATAAATTTTTATTTTACACTGTTTACTTTTTTAAAAAAACTATATGATAATACTATACATAGTTATCAAAGCTACTGTGATTTTCTTTTCTATACTTCCTTTTATTTATTTATTTTTTTTGGTTCTCTGCAGTATACTTTTTCCCTCCCTTTTTCCCCATGCCACCCTGGAGAAGGTTGTCATTAGATCTAAATATATTTATGTAAAACCATACTATAAATGCTTTTATTTAGCAATTCTTTCTTTGGAGGAAAATAACATCTTCCTTCATAGGTCCTTTGTAGTTGATTTGAGTATTCATAATACTCAAAATGACTTAGTTGTTTAAAGTTGTTCTGAAAACAATCTTGTTGATATGTATAACATTCTCTTCTGCTCATTTCACTGTTCATTATTTCATGCAAGTCTTTCCATGTTTTTTCTAAAATCACCCTTATTCATCATTTCTTATAGCACAGTATTATTTCATCACAATTATATATATCACAATATTAAGCCATTCCTCAATTTACAGTTCTCTGCTACCACAAAGAGTGAGCTCTACTGTTATGAACCAGAATTTGAAACAAGGTGATAAGTCAATGGAAATGATAGAAGCAATGCTTGTGTGCTTGGGTTTTCACCTTTGAGAGTTCACACATTAGCTCACACACAAGTGTTCACAAGTATGGGAGATACACAGAGTTAGCTTTGTAACTTTGTGAATTCACACCTCCTTTGAGAGAGCATAAAAAGGAGCTGAGTCAGTGAATTCAGTCAGTTCAGAAGATTGACAAGCTAGAGACTGCAGTCAGGCAGAATGAAGGATTCTGAGGAGCAGAATCAAGATTGAGATTGAGAACTGGAGATTCAGAGAGAGCTGCAAGAGCTCTTGGAACCAAGCAGAGAGATAGGCCTCTAAGAAAGCTAACCGGGCCTAAGGAAAGAGAGAAGACTTGGAAGGAGAAAATAAATGTTTGGATTTTATCAGCTGGCTGTATTTGAAGTGATTTTTACTCTGAACTGAAACTAAGGCTGCCTCCAGAAAACCTCTTCCAGAAACCTGCTCCCAGAGAGAACCATTATATTTTAAAGAAGAGAACACCACATTCTACTATAAAATATTTTAAAATATAGTAGTTCTTTTTCCCTAATCAGCTTGGAACATAGACCTAATAGTGGTATTGCTAAGTCAAAGGGTAAACACAGTTTTATAGCTCTTTGAGCCCAATTCCAAATTGCTCTCTAGAATTGGTTGGATTCATTCACAGTTTCACCTAGAGTGAATTAGTGCCCCAGTTTTTTCATATTTGATTTAACATTTATCACTTTCCCCTTCTATCATTTTAGCCAGTGTAATAGGTGTGAGATGATTATCTCAGTTGTTTTAACTTACATTTCTCTAATAAATAGTGATCTAGAGCTTTTTTATAACCATATATAGATCATGTTTCTCTATTTGAACTCACCCTGTCCAAGAGGTGAATATGAGCTGCTAAGGACCCAACTGCCTCCAAGGCTTGGTGATGTGGATTCAGCAGAAGCTGCCTAGAGGTGTTTGTTTTTCTCTTTGTCAATCCTGCACCCAAGGAGGGTGGAGTCTTTCCTAAAGTCCTCTCAATATCCACTTTCTGTTTCTACTCTGTTATCTACTAACATGTCCAGGTCTCCCTCATCCTTAAACAATCCCCATTCCCATTCCCATTCTTTCCTTAAGCTATCTTTCTTTATTTCTCATCTCTTTCACAGACAAACATCTTAGAAAAACCACATGTGAATGAATGAATAAGAATTTATTACATGTTTAATATGTGTTAATATCTGAGAACACAAATAGAAAAGCAAGATAGTCAAGGAGGTTCTTCTAAAAGATGAGACAATTCCTTTGGAGGACTCAGCTGCAAGACATATCTAGGCTCTATGGTCCTTAGACTAGACTTCTAGTTTATCCCTTTGCCTCTTAGCAAGTATACATTGCTCAATTCCTCATTGTGATTAGAAATGTGAAGTTTTTCTTCAGTATGGGCTTTGTACCCTGCCAAATGTAAAAGGATCAAGGTTCAGCACCAGCCTGCAGGACAATTACTCCCCCAGCCTTGTACAGGTATGGGGAGGGCAGTTACTTCTCTCTTAACCCTGAGCAGTAGTGACAGGGACAGCTGAGGAGGAGAAAAAAGAGCAGTAAAGGGTAAACACTCTGGACCACCACCATTGTTGCTGGAGCTGTTCCCCATCTCCAGAAAGTAGGATGGCAGACTACTTGGCTTCCAAAAGCTATCATCTGAAATATTATTTGATGGGTAATTGTTTGGGATTTTGCTGTTATGTGTTGATAAGCCTAAATACATTTCCTAGCCCTTAGAGCCTCCATCAACCACAGTTTTTTAAAGTAACTACACTCCTTGCCTCTATTTCCTCTCTTCTTACTAATTGTAATAAACCTACTCTGTATTGGGCCAGATGTGAATAATTTGGAAACATGTACAAATCCTGCTCATTTTCAAATCCTTGCATACACAAGAAACTTTACAAATCCCTCAGATCTCTTCCCCTTAAAACATTGTCTTTCAGTGGATGCTGCCATTAAAAGAAATCCAGCCTTGAGCTGAGCAGCTGAAAGGACTAAGGCAAGAAAGATTTAGTGAGGCCCACTAAGACCTCAGTGCTTCTTGGCAAGCATGTGATTAGCAGACTGGCATCAGTTACAGAATATCCATACATGATCTTCAGTCTTTCAGATGTACCTTCCTTAAATGTCATCATAGCTCTCCTGAAAGCATGTTCCTCAACTTTTCCCACATGGAGAAATACCACAAAAAGCACGGTACATATGCCAGACACCCCCAGTACCTAAACAAATGTAATGTGTCTGAACAACTTGGTTCAGTTGCTGGAGATACATCAATTCACGAGAGCATTTACTTAGGCGAATTACTCTTTTAAAAAAACAAAAAACTCCTTTAATATGAAGCAATTTGTGGTTATCTCAGCATTAATCTAAAAAAAAAATCTCTTTAAGATACATAAGAATTAGATGTGTCAGATGATGTTAACAGTACATTACTATATGTAGCCACTAGTTTCTGGTCAAGCAAGCTACTTTTTTAGTTTATTAATTATAATTGGTAAACTGTAATCTCAGAATTAATGAAGGAATTAGAGGGCACTTAAGGTCAGGATGTATAACTCATTCTTAATTAGAACTATAGTCTTTATATAGCAGGATCTTTTGATGGATTTAGAGGAGGGGGAGATAGAGAACTATATCAAATACAGTAATTTTGTTTCTATAATCAATGGAAAAATGTGTGAAGTGACTGACTACTATAGAACAAGTAGCTTGCTTAAGTGCTAAAGAAGTATTGTCTTTCCAGTATGTGATATATGTGTAGTGTGTGTGTGTGTGTGTGTGTGTGTGTGTGTGTGTGTGTGTGTATGAACATTAAGTCAAGAGTTTAAAATTACTGATTAGATCTTGGCATATGCCAATTCAAATTGTTTTGCATGCTTCCCTGCACACAACAGATCTGCCAATACCCTTTCTTTTCTCACCTTTGGGAAAAAGACTACCAGTCTGGTAGAATTTGGTGAATTTGTGCAGACTGAATGCCTGAGGGACTCAATGGATGCAGTTAATTCATGTTCCCTGTCCTTTTTGTAACAAAGATCTTCTATTCTGAATTGTAGTAGGCTAGCATAAAGTTCCATCCTTTTCTCTAGTTTATAGCATTTAACAAGAAAATAGAATGAAATAGAGTAAGGATATCCAAATGAATCAGGATACACACACACACACACACACACACACACACACACACACACACACTCTATTAGTGAGCATTGTTTAATTTGGCCCTTCCTCTTATTTCATACTACTTGCTGGAGAAAAAAAAGGAAAAATTAGGCCACAGTTTATCACTGCATAGTCCAGCCAAACAAATTCCCACATTGGTCGTCATGTCTGAAAACGTAGATCTCGTTCTGAATTTTAAGTTCATCACCTATCAAGAGATGGGTAGCATGTTTCATTTTCATTCTCATGGTTTATCATTGTATTGATTAAGATTCTAAATTCTTTGAAATTTTTTTCATATTATCATTGTCTGAATCATCCTATTTTTGCTCATTTATTTCTCCATTAATTCATAAAGTTTTTCACATTTTCCATTGAAATTGTCCATTTCATCATTTCTTTTTTTTTTTCTTCTTTCTTTTCAAAGCAATCAAGGTTAAGTGCTCAGGATCACACAACTTATACGTTTCTGAGATCAGCTTTGGACTCAGGTTCTCCTGTCTCCAGGGCTGGTACTCAATGCACTGTGCCACCTAGCCACCATATTTCTAATATCTCAATAATATTCCATTCTATTGATAGCTGAGTCAGCTAGGTGGTATAGTAGATCAATGTTGGAGTTGGGATCTGGAAGACCAGAATTTGAATCCTGCTTCAAACACTAGTTTTAGCTTTAATCCTCATGAGAAAAAAAAAAAGAAATATTCTGCATATAGTACTTTGCAAACCTCAAAAGTTCTATCTAAGTATTAGTTATTAATATTGCATACTATAGTTTGTTTTCTATTTCCTAATAGGACATCTCCTTAATTTCAGATTTTTTGACTACCATATAGGAGCTATTTTAACTTTCTCTTCAAAAAGTTCTTAAGGGATGGAAATTTCCTGGCTTTAGTTTTAAATCAATTTCTTAAATAAAATTATTCTAAAGTATAATTTTTAAAAATTGTATATATTTAAAAACATTTTAGAAGCAAGTCGTAAGAAAACCTTTAGAGTTTGCCATTGGCATTTTCCAAGCAAATAAAGGTTAAAGTTTAAATTTCAAAGTTGCTTTCCAACAGTCTCACAAATAGTGGTTCATTTCAGTAAGAAAATTGAATTATCTCATGATATATAATGTTTCTTTTAAATTTTTAGTGAAAATTTGATAGCTTTCTTATTTTGCGATACTTAGTTTGTGACTGCATGGTTCATAGTTAGCAATTCATAGGACCATAAATATTAGTTACTAATGTTACAAACTATAATTTGTTTTCTGTTTCCTAATAGCACATTCCTTTAATTTCTAATTTTAGGCTAAAATTTTTAAATCACCAAAGATCAATTATGATAAAAATTTTATAGGTATATCTATATTTCCTTTTAGTTTGAAAGGTCTGTGATTTTTATCACAGTTCCAAATTTAAACATTTTATTTAGAAAATACTCAGATTTTTAGAGAAGTATTAATTCATCCTTGAGCTCCCTTTCTTACATACAAGATTGGAGTGCTTTTGTCTAAGCCAGACTTCGATAATCCTAGTATATTTTCCCATTACACACCATCATTATGCTTTATCTTTTAAGAATATCTGTGGTATTCAGTAAGCATTTTTTATTAAGCATTTGCCTTTATGTAAAGCACTATGTTTTCTTGGAGATACAAACACATACACACAGAGAGAAAAATGAAAGCTGGTAATATCCAAATCAGGAGTTGGGCAGATTCATGGGAAATTAGTCTTAAAAAAAAAATGAAGTAGTCTTATTCCAAAAACTTAATTAATTCCATGGCTAGAATACTTTTAATGTCTGTTTTGAGTGATGATTTGCCTATAGTAGATTTTATTTAAAAGATCATTGATTTTCTGGGATATACAATATTATTTTGCCTACCCCGCATTTCTTGTAATCACCAAATGAGATAATAAATGTAAAATAACCTTGAAAATTGTAAAATGTTGTTCATTTAAAAGTATCATTATGCCATATTTATGAAGATTTAAGGAAGCACTTTGAAGCCCTTATAGTTCATAGTTGTTTATTAAAGGATTGTAGCAAACATCTGACTGATAGCTCAAATTCAAAATTAAAACAAAAAGAAATACTCATAGATAATTTAAAACTTGGCAATAAAAGATTTAATCAACTATAGATAGCAAAGAAAGAATAGTTAGCAAAAACTTAGTATTGGTTCAGCTGAGCTTAGCCTTTTCTGCCCTAATGTCTCAGTACTGTTCTGCTAGTCTGAAGCTTGAGGGAGGAGCTAGTGATTCCTATATATCTGCCCTTTTTGGTAATTTGGCATCCAGGAAGTTAGATTGATAGCTTGGAGCCTTAGTCCCTTGAGTCAATTAGGTCTCAAAAGATGATTTCACTGACTTTAAAGGGGAAAAAAAATACTGACCTTCATGGGATAATAAGGCTTTAGTATATTGTTTCTACCATAAAGATCAAAAGGTTAAGGGCAATGCAAATTGATAGAGACTGTCATGTGAGGTATAATGCTTTCCCTTAGAATAGAAAAGATGACTAGAATATCCAGAAAGATAAAAGTCCTAAGAAATTATAGTTGTTTTTGTTGTAATCATTTCATCTGTATCCAACTCTCTGTTACCCCATTTGGGGTTTTCTTGGCAAAGATACTGGAGTGGTTTGCCATTTCCTTCTTTAACTCACCCCTACAAAAAAAGTCCTGGGAAATTATAGATGGTTTTATATTTTGACATATTATTCCTTTGCTCCCAGCAACTGTATTTAAATCTTCCTCCAAACTATTATCAGTGTGTATGGCAACTATATAAATAGCTTCGATCTCCCCAGCCTTACTAATAGACTAATAAAATAACCAACTGCAATAAGGATATGTCCTAGATTGAACTGAATATTTATTGTGTGACCATATGCAAATCACTTAACCACTCTGAGCTTCAGTTTCCTCATCTGTAAAATGGGAATAATAATTCCTATGTTGGGAATTGTGAGGAAGTTAGTTCTTAACTCAGAAGAACTATAAAAATGTGAATTGAATAACACTGATTAGCAGCAGCTGCTTAAAGTCACAGTTTGTAGGAGCTGCTGCCCATCAACTATAGAAGTTAATAGTATTGGGGGACAGTTGATGTACATGAAAAGTACAGATTGAAGCTTGAATTTTTATATGGAAAAGTTTGTCAGCATTCGTCTTGCATTAATCTCTTATTTCCAGTTATCAAAGTTTTCTATTTAATCAGGGAGTGTAGAGGGGGAAAGTATTATATTTAGAATCAGAAAAATTGGGTTCAAATTTCATTTCTGAAAACAAACCTTTATTAAGCATCTACTGTGTGTGTGTGTGTGTGTGTGTGTGTGTGTGTGTGTGTGTGTATGTATGTGTGTGTTGCACTATGCTAGGTGCAGGGATACATAGACAAAAACAAATATCTGCCCCTGATATTCTTATCAAGAGAAGGTAGACATACACAAATAAGTACAAAGTAAATTCAGGGTAAATACAATATAAAGGAGGCAAGAGACTATGTCTCCTATAGGAACTGGAACTTGGGCTGAACTTTGAAGGGAACTAGAGATTCTAATAGTGAAAAATTGTGAGGAAATCCTCAGAAACATGGGAGTCAATTGGTACCAAGTCACAGAGATGGGACGTGATTTGTTATGTATGAAGAACAGCAAGTGGTCCAGATTATCTAGTATCTATAATTAATGAAGAGAACCTATGTAAAAGGGTAGAATGAAACTAGAATGGGAAGGACTTCAAATATCTGTAAGGAATTTATATTTTAAGCTGTTAGTCATTAAAATTTTTTGAGCCACAGAGTGACATGGTTACAGTGATACTTTAAGAATGTCCTTATTCTGGGGGGCAGCTAGGTGGTACAGTGGCTAGAGCATCAGCCCTGAAGTCAGGAGGACCTGAGTGCAAATCTGGCCTCAGACACTTAACACTGCCTAGTTGTGTGTCCCTGGGCAAGTCACTTAACCCCAATTTCCTCAGACCAAAAAAAAAAAAAAGTCTCTATTCCTACTTAAATTGTGGCATACAGATGGGTTCTCAAAACCTGATCAGTGAAACAGAATTGTTTCAACAAGGACAAGCTTAGCTAAATTCAGATAGCCTTAATAAACACCAAATACTATTTGGCCATTAACTAATGAATTCTTTTCCCCACGGTATTTCATTAAACTGGATTTCTGAGGCATAGAAGGATTGCAATTTGTGTCAGTAGAGCCAAATTGATGTCACTTCAGATCATTTAAAATACAGAAATAAGATGATGATGATGATGACAAGTTGTGTACAGCAGCAGGAGAGTAATCTAGAATTAGGGTGAATGACTTGTCTAAGGAAACACTGGCAAATTGTTTTTCCCATGTATGTCACAGACACATAAAACAACTTCCTCATCTAGAAAATGAGCAAGTTGGTATAAAAATGGCTTCTGAGCTTTTCCTAGGGATCATTATGTTCAGTTCTGAATTCTAGGTATACCATGAATAATTTAGTGTTCTTTTTTGATGGTGAATGATAAGATCATGAATTTTATTATATTTGTCCTTTGCTTTGGCTTGAAGTTATGTTGCTGGAAAACAAGATGCCTTTTGGTTATTTTGTAGAACCTACAGGGAAACCAGGGAAACCAAGGACTCCCTCAGAAATAAAATGGATTAGTGGAATGAATAAAGGCAGAGTAGTTTAGTTTGGATTTCCAAAAAGCACAATGTGTACGTTGGAAGGAACTGAAACCAATGTCATTGAAGAGTATATATTCACTTGATAGGTCTTTTGTTGAAATGGAAATTTGGTCAAAATGTATTTTAAAGAGGATACTTTTAAGAGACATAAATCAAAATGATTGTCTGATTGATATGAGTTCATAAAGGAATCTAAGGCAATATTCAAGTTTTGTTGAGGTAAAGTTTCCTCCGCATGAATTAACAGAAAACTTAAGGTAGAGTTAGAAGGCCTTAAAGCAACATCTATTTATTTGAAAGAGAATTTTAAGCTAGAAAGAATTTTAGATTCCATTTTATATAACATATCCTTCTTCCCATTCCCTCTATCCTACTTCTAATTTTATAGATTTGCAAACCAAGGCTTGATTGATAAACCAGAAACAAATAAAAGCAAATTAAATCTTGTGAATGAATTCTTGGAATTATAGGGTAAAAAGTTCAAGAAAACCTGCCCTTTCAAAGTGGGAATGCATTCCATAGGTAATCTTGGATACTGTACTGTTGACAAAGGTTTTTACTGAGGGAATGAACTCATTATAGAATGTTAATGGAGAGATTGGGATCTATTCTCTGGTTTCTTGATTTAATCAATCAGTTCCTGGAGCTATAAAGTACTAGTAAGTAGGAGTAAGGCCTTTGGACTCTGCCTTTGGCTGAGTCAACTCCAAGTCCTCAAAATGGAAACTTAATTTTGAAGGTTTCCTTAATGTCAGTTCTCTTCAGCCTAATTTTTTAATGTAAATTATTCAAAAATCTGATTTTTTTGAGAAAGAAACAAGTTCAGTTCCCAGAAAAGTTTTTGGAAGTAGCTAAATAGTCAGATCAAGCAAAAGAAAGTAAATCAAATATTTAAAAATTTAATTAATTAAATTAATTAAAGTATGTATATACATATGCTTTATAGATGTAGCATATATAATATATTAAAGCAAACAAAGGAAATACATAAAAAATCAATCTATTTTGTCATTTTTGTGACTATTCATGTTTTCAGCTTTCAGAGGCAGGGACTTTTTTTTTTTCTTTCAATTTTTCAAAATACATGCAAAGATAATTTTCAACATTTACCTTTGCAAAATCTTGTGTTCTAAATTATTCTCCCTCCCTTACCCCTACTTTTCCCCTAAATAGCAAGTAATCCAATATAGGTTAAACATGTGTAGTTCTTCTAAGTATATTTCTACATTTATTATGCTGCACAAGAAAAATCAGATCAAAAGGGGGAAAGATGAGAAAGAAAAAAAAGCAACTACGACATAATAAAAGATGAAAATACTATTTTGCGATCCACTTTCAGTCCTGATAGACATTTCTCTGGATGCAGATGGCTCTCTCCAGTCATTTTTGAGATTTATCTTAATGCTAAAATAAATAAATGAATGAATGAATAAATAAATGAAATACCCTCTTGACCATTGTGATTTTTAACAAAAGAGGAAAGAAAAAAGAATATAGTTTTCAGAGTTTTGACTGATATTATTTCATAAATAATTTTCAGTTCCTAACCATATCCAAAGTTACTTTTCTTTAGCTTTCCTTTCTAGGAAGATAGCCATGACTATTCTTTTTTCCCCCACTAATCGATCCCTTAGTCACTCTGTAATAATAATGATTTTAATACATTATTTTCCTTTTCTTTTTACTTCAGCTATTCTGTATATTCTGAAAATAGTATATGAAATAATGTAATAATTAAAGGAGACAAAACGATTTCCTCTGTAAACCATTTTTTCCTTTATGAAAAACATTACAAAAATCCTCCTTTGATTTTATATGATTTTTCCATAAATTAAAGTCTTTAGTGGTCTAAAAACTTAAGCAAAATGTATTCTCTTAGAAACATACTTGGTGTTGCCTTTCTAGGTCTACCTGCAAAACCAATAGACTGTATTTTGTTTTATTTTTGTTAAGAGTGGAAAATCAATTGTTTTTTTTTCCTCATTTTTTTCCCCTTTTTGAAAAATCTGATTTTTCTTGTGCAGCACGATAATGTGGAAATACATTTAGAAGAAAAACATTTAATCTATATTTGATTACTTGCTGTCTAGGGGAGGGAGATGGGGGGAGAGAGGGAGGGAAAAAATATGGGACCCAGTTTTTCAAGGGTGAATGTTGAAAACTATCTTTGCATGTATTTTGAAAAATAAAAAAACTATTATAAAAAAATAGAAAAACAAGATTAGTTCCTGTCATCTCTGGATTCTGCTGTTTACTAAACTGTTGCAGTTCTTGGTATTAAGTTGTTCAGTAGATGCTTGCAAGCCATTCAGATTGGTTTGACTCTAAAGTGATTATTGGTTTGAGTCTAAAGTGATTATTATTCCAGGTTCTTTGTTATTTAAGGATCAAAAATAGAAAAATAAATATCCATGTTGAAGTGATGTGGGAGGTAGAGGACTTAAAGTTCACAAAATTTATCTCTACTTCTTGCTCCCTTTGTATCCATGGGCAAATCACTATTTTTGCACCCCAAATAAACAAATTTATATACATATATACATGTATATATATTTATATTTAAATATAAATTTTTAAAAAGAGAAAGAAAGAAGCTTGGATTGAGTGGCTTTTAGGTCCTTTTCAGCTTGAAACTTGTGATGGTATGATGGCCCTCAAGAATCCTTTGAGTTCTTGAAAAGTGATTAATATCACATACACACATATACTTCACACTTTACATTGCATATTATCTTATATAATCTCTTATTTGATCCCAGAAACAGTCCTCTGAATTGGGTAGCTTGGACATTATTATTCCTATTTGAGAATGAGAAAATAGGAGGCCTCAAGATATTAAGTGACTTAGCTAGTCATTGGTAAGTGACAGAACTTAAGAGTATTGTTTTGAATCTCTCGTCTAGCCACCTTTGTATTGTTTCCCCTCTCTCCCTTTTTATACCTCATAGAACCTTAAGAGAAAAGATTGTCTGTCTATCTACATGTCTACTTGTATTTATATTCCTAGTGCTTAGTTTGATAGTAATGCATACATTTAATAATTGCTTTTTTTCTTTTAAGATTTCTTTAAATGTGATATCTAGGCTCATTTTATGTTGCTGTTGATTTTTTGTTTGTTTAGATTGTGGTCATAGTCCAATTAGTCTTAATTTTTTTTCTTCAATCTGTTTTGATATCTAAGATACCTTACATTTTCTCCTATATTCTTAGTGTTTAAACTAACTTTTAAAAGTTTCTTGTGGGTTCATAAAAGTCATTAGTTTTTATTTGATCCATTTGAATTTTCAGAGAATTTGTTGGATGGGCAAGATTTTAAACTTCTTAGGCTAAGCTGTTAATTTTCTTTCTAATTGTTTTCTCTATAATTCTCATTTCTTTTCCAGTTTTTTCCTCAACTAATACCATTCTATTTATAAAGACATTTTTTAACTCTTGCTTTATCTTTTGTAGGAATTCTATTTCAGTTTGTGCTTAAGCTGTGTTTTTCTCTGAGGCTTTTCTTGTTGGTTTGATGGAGTTCTCTTCTGGATTTGTATCTTGAGCTTTCCTGCCATTATAATATCTCATTTTGATGGAATAATTTATTTGTTTGTTTTTGGCCTATTTTTCTAGGCTGTTCACTACTTTCTGACTAAAGAGTTGATGTTAGGATTGGACCCTGTAGCACTTCTGGAGGAAAAAATCTTGGTTGATCTTATTACTGTTTTGTTGGGGTATGGAACATTATATATTCTAGGATATTAGAGATACACTTAGAACCTGCAAGTTTTCAGTGCTCTCGAAGTCATCTGATCTGGGACAAAGTCTGTTTGATTTCCCTTGGTCTGAACCCTTCAAGTTCCTGACCTGGGTTTTGCTCTAAACAACAGTAAATGCAACTGGACTTAGCCCCTATTAGCCAGCTAGAAAGCTCTGGTGGTTCAGTGGTAGAATTGTAGGCTCCCCTTTAATCTCATATTGCTGCTTCAGTTATTCTGCAAGCTGGGACTAGATGTTGGATCAGAGACCCTGTTCTGCAATTGTAGTATGAGCCACATCATTTCCTGCTTTCTCAGTAGCCCAAGACTCCTCCTTGCTCAAGAATGCCACTCCATGCTCAGGTCCCCTTCTCAGGATATCCCAGATCTGTGATCCAGACTTCAGTAGTGAGCAGCAAAGCTGGGACAGATGTTTCTTTCTAGTGCCCTGATATGGATCTGCAGGTGTCCTATTTGCAATCTACCTCCTCTTGCCCTAGTGCAGGTCCTCTTTCAGGGTGCTGGAGTGCTCTGGGTAAACTCATGCTCTAACTTGCCCTCATGTCAGTTCAGGATCTCATAATCCTATTAGACAATAAACACTGTGAGGGAAAATTTGTAATAGTTAAATTTCATCTCTTCCCAGAGATAAAATGGCAGGCCAAGGATTAGCACAGAGCTTTTCATTAAATTAGGTACTTCATAAATTACTCCATTCCTTTGCCCTATCTCCCCTTGCCTTTTTTTGTTTCTTATTGTAAAGGTTTATAGTTCATTGAGAGGCAGTTTTTACTTCTGGAAGCCTGGGAATCTCAGAAACCTATTTCAGTTTAGATTATAAGTTCCTAATCTAAGGTCCATGGACTTTAAAAAAATGTATTTTGAAAACTATATTTTAGTTTACTAATTTCCTTTGTAATCTTAGGTATTTTATGTGTTTAAAAACATTCTGAGAAGGAATTCATTGGCTTTATCTAGTTGCACACTGAAAATCATAATTCCTGTTTCATGTCTAGTTATGCTGCTGTCATTCTGATGACTTTAGGCATATCACATGATCCCTTTCAATTTTTTCATCAGTTAAGTGATAAAACATTTTACCACTTTGAAATAAGTTTTAAAATCACTGAGTATTAGATTGCTATGCATATGGTCTTATAGGTTATATTCTGTGGAGAAGTCCTAAGGACATTAAATTTGAGAAGATGGTATCTAAGTAAAGTAAGAACTCCATCAATATACAAATATGAAAATTTTATCAGCAATAAAAGAATACTTTTCAGCATTGTCCTTGCATACTTCATGCAATATTGATTATGTTTGATCATTAGGAGTTTTGATATTTGAAATATTTCTAATAATATTCACTATCATTTTCTGGGATTTCTATAAATGTATATTTAGGTAATGCTTGTTCATCCACTGAAGGCAAGTTGATATGTTTTTTAGAAATAATCTGAAAATGCTTTGGAAATTTTGCAGGATATTTTGTCATTCTAATTTAACACCACCATTATAAGAAATAAACATTTCCAAGAGATATCAATTGAATTCATGTACTGTTAGAGTAAATTTTTTACATCATAATTATTTCACAACTCAAAATTAAATTGTATTTTCTCTGCTAAACTGAAAGAAATGAGTAATCTCCAACCAACTTCTCACTATCCCTAATTCTTTCAAAAGGAGGAGTTAAAAAGTTGTTATTTTTACTTTGTGATGTGTATTATGTAGCATTTCTTGGAGTTTTTTTTTTAATGATGATCCTTTTTCCCTCTAAATTGTTTTTTAAAAGTTATATTTATATTTTTGCCAGTTATTAATTCAAAAACAAATAAAATTGGACAATGATCTCTAATTAGAACATAGAACCCAGAAATGACTCATTTTGTTCATCTAAATCCTATGCAGTTTTAATATTTTTCTAGAGGTTATGTTTAAGATTCAAAAAGTGCCCCAGCACTTTTATTATTTGTACATTTTACATATGGAATAACCTTCATCAAAATTATTCCAGACAGCAAAAAAAAAAAAAAAAAAAAAAACGGATATGGTCATGAGTCACATATGGAAAACTACACCATGGAATGAATTAGTCAGAAGTGTTTCAATGATCAGCATAAGCTGTCTGCTGTCAGGAAATTGTTGCTTTCCATGATTTTTTTTTTTTAAATACTGGAAATCATGTGGGTAACAAACTGGAAATCCAGATTCTTATTTACTTTTTAATTTTTCACTCAAGATAAAATTGAAATTTACTGTGGAACAAGAGATCCCAAATTCCTTTTAGTAATTTGACATCACCGATGTGAAGTTTTATTTTTGCTATATGGTTAACTTAAAGGTTTGTTTGTTTTTTTACCCTTCTCCCCCTCAATTCTCCAGGTAATCTATCTTGAGCCTTAGCAAATTTTGAGAAAAAAAATTATCAGTACACAGAGGCAATATTGATTGTGTTACCAATGCAAGTTTCCTAGTACTTGAAGCTTCTTAAAAAGCTCCAAATAGAGGGCTGAAAGGTATTTGTTTCTCTTTGTTGAATTCCAGGCAGCCTCATGTTTATCCTGAGAAAGCAGCTCTTTAGGATTCCAAAGACCTGGGCTCCAGTTTTGTTCCTAATCTCAGATCTCAGTTTCTTCATTTGTTAAATAAGGGTGTTGTACTAGATTATATCTAATGGATTTTTCAGCTATAATATATTACTCTTGACTTTTAATAGTCCAGAATTATAGAGAACTTTCCAGTTTAATTATTTTGTAATTTTTAGGTATAAATTGGTTATTTTATTTTACTAGAATGAAGATTATCTAATTTATTTTCTTTTAAACTGGTGATTTTGCTAAATAGGTTTTTACATTTGAATGTATTCTCTCCTTTTTGTTAAATTAATGCAAGATCATGATTGCTTATCAAGTTTGTGCCCTTTAAAAAAACTTTATTTTCTTAATTTCCATTTTATTAATCTCAGCTCTGATCCTTTTTTCCCTTCTTTTAGTGTTCTCCATCAGTGTATTGTTTTATTCATCTTCTAAAGGACTAAAATATAGGTTAAACTTAATTTAATTCAACAAACATTTGTGAAGCACTCAGGTATACAAGACACTAAGAACACAAATTTAATATGAGTGGACTGGCCCTTATTAGTATTGGGTGGCTTGCTGCTTCTGACCACATTAACAATTGTGACTAAACAATTTAGAGCCGATGTTATAGGGGATTGCAATTAAGGGCACTTGATTCCATTTCCCTACCTAGTTGCCATGTGACTCTGTAGCTTTCTCTTTTTCTTGGTGTTTGTTCTTTCCTGATTTGGGGTAAATGAGTATACCATAAAGAAAGAGACCATATCAGGGAACATGACCCTCTCTTTTGGAGAAAAGCTATGACTCTCCACTGAAAAAATGAACCAAATCTGCAAGGCATATAAGCAGAGATCTACATTGAAGCAACTATAGGATACTCTATGAAGGAAGACTTCTGGGAGCAGAAGTTGTCATATGTTTCCCACATATGTGTTTCACTACCTTTTTATTTTTAAGTTTGAATCTCCTCCCATAAACACTATATTTGAAGAGAGGGTGGGCCCCAAGCTTTGGGGATAAATGTTTTGTGTTAGCTATTCTTTATACCATTTTAGCAAATTTCTTTGTTAAAAGCTAAGTAAGTCTAATGGTCAATTGGTAAATAAAAATGCATTTGTGCTGATTGAAGAGCTAGAGGCAAAAATAGCTTACCTATATGGTTATAACTAGAATCTGAGGAAGCATCAATTTCTGAGGACCCTAAAGCACAAATGTAAGTGCATTTTTTTAAATAATAGCTTTTTATTTTTCAAAATACATGCAGTGCAAAGATAATTTGCAACATTCACTTTGCAAAACCTTGTGTTCCACATTTTTCTCCCCCCATCCCCTAGACAGCAAGCAATCCAATATAGGTTAAACAAGTGCAACTCTTCAAACATATTTCCACATTTATCATTCTGTGCAAGAAAAGTCAGATAAAAGGGGGGGGGGATGAGTAAGAAAAAAAAAAGCAAGCAAACAACGACGATAACAAAAAAGGTGAAAATACTTTGTTGTGATCCACATTCAGTCTCCATGGTTCTCTCTGGATGCAGAGAAAACTTTCTATCACAAGTCTGTTGGAATTGCCTTGAATTACCTCATTGTTGAAAAGAGCCAAGTCCATCGCAGTTGATCATCACATAATCTTCTTCTTCTTCTTCTTCTTCTTCTTCTTCTTCTTCTTCTTCTTCTTCTTCTTCTTCTTCTTCTTCTTCTTCTTCTTCTTCTTCTTCTTCTTCTTCTTCTTCTTCTTCTTCTTCTTCTTCTTCTTCTTCTTCTTGTTCTTGTTGTACAATGTTCTATTTGGAGCTGATTGAATAGGAAGGTGTTCTGGTCAGACTTGTACTTTAGGAAAATCAATTTGAACCTGAGTGAAGGTTTAATTGGAATTAGGGATAGATGAGTCAGGGAACCCAATCATCAAGCTATTACAATAGTCCAGAAATGAGTTGATAGAACCTGAAACAGAATGGGGATTAGTGTCAGAAGATAGAAAAGGCTATGTGTGGGAGATGTTTAAAAGACAGGGCCTAGCAACTGATTAGATATGGGGTGTGAGGCAAACAGGAATCGAGGATGGCACTTAAGTTGTGAGTCTGGGTGACTGGAAAGATAGTGGTGCTCTCCACAGTAATAGGAAAGTTAGGAAGAAAGGACAGTTTGGAGAGAAAAGATAAAGGGTTGAGTATAACATGTCTATAGAACATCCAGTTTCAGATGTCCAGTAGGCATTTGGAGATGTGAGAATGAAGTTTAGGAGGAAAGTGGTCATTGAAATTGTGGGAGCTGATGAAATCACCAAGCAAAATAGTTGAAAGGTAGAAAGAAGAGATTCCTAGGACAAAACTCTGTGACACATGGATTCAGTAGGCTTGATTTGGTAGGAGGGAGGAAGAGAGGGAAATGGAAAGAGAGGAGAGAAGAAAGAGAACAGTACCATGAAACCTAGAGTGAATAGAGTTTCTCATTTGAGACTCTCACCTTTATGTAATAACTAATGTTCATTTCATTCTATAAATGAGAGAAATTAGGCTGATGGTGATTAAATGATGTTTCCAGGTGATAAAGAGAATAGCTGAACTAAAGCTCAAACAGGTATTCCTATTTGTAGGCAGTTGTTCTTTGCTTCACACCTTGTCTTCTCTCAATATCGCTTTTGCTCACTTTCCCTACTTTCTAGATATAAGAAAGAAATGGTTTCTAAATCTTCAAAAGTAGTGTTGAGATATGAAAGGATAAAATACTAATGTTTCAAGACTTCAGCTAAAAAAAAAAAGTTAAAAGGAGTTGAATCAGAATAGCTCAGAGAAAAAAACCCAAGAATTTATATATGTAGAAAATAAAAATCAAACTGGGTATAGAGAGCCTAGAGAATTATCTCAGAGTCAGAAGGACCTGGTTTCCAACTCCCTGGTCTTTTACAACTTTTTTTTTTTTTTTTACAACTTTTTTACAACTTTTGGTCTTTTACAACTAATGGTCATAGGTCTCTAAGAAAATCACATATCCTCTCAAGTGCCCAAAGCAACTGTCTTAATAAGTTGAAGAATAGGTTCTGATCTACTTTGGGAATGAGGAGATTTCCTAAAGACAATTTTCCTACTCTAATAAAAGAATAGGCTAGAACCCCTAAAGTATTTAGAACTACAAGAATGTGGGTTTGAGTTTTTCTTTTCATTCCAGTTTAACATAAATTTTGTGTTGTTTAAAGCATTATTAAGCCAGAGAGAAAGGACATCATGTCTTTGCCCTTATTGTTCTCTTAAGAAATAGATTAAATTCTCTTATTGGTCATTTCATTATTGCGGAATTTTCAAACAACTAATGGACATTATTACTTTAAAATCATTGGGGAGATGATTCAGCATTTGTCATGGTTTCCCACTCCCCGCCTCCCCCTCCCTTAAGGAAGAAGCTATTATAGGTATTTCCTGGAATGATAACTTGCATGTATTTTCCTATTAGAGGATAACCAGCAGAAATAAAGTAAAATATAATATTTATTGCAAGAGGAACATTTCTGATGTATGATCAGAAATATAATAGAGTAATAGAGTTCTCACATTTTTATGATGGATTTCTTATACTATATTGAGTTCTTTTGAAAGCTTTTCAATGATTTTTTAGGCCTTTTTTTTCTTTAAAGAAAGAGAAATACTGCCTAGAATTCTGTATTTGAAAAGTCCATGTTAATCACTGTCATAAAACTACTTATCTTACTTTATTTTATTATACATTATATAATATTATGTTACTATATTTATTGTATGTAGCATATATATATGTGTGTGTGTGTGTGTATATATATGTGTGTGTGTGTGTGCATATATATATATATGTGTGTGTGTGTGTGTGTGTGTGTGTGTGTGTATATATATGAACAGGATACTCATAATTTGTCATTACTCTGGTATGTGGGGCTCTCTCTAAATATACATTGTAATAAACACATACTTGGAGATGGAAATAATCTTGAAATAGCAACTTAAGCTATAGTTCAATGAACTGGAACTATCATTAAACTAGCCTCATGGTTTCTTTCAGATATTCCCCTATAAAAACTTTAATGCAAACTCTAATTATACTACTTCTGCTTTTTGTAGGAGTATACATATTTTCTTTTTTTAGTAGAAGAGTATCAGGTCAAAGAGACCATTGTAATCACGTGATATACCAAGTTCAATGAACTTGCATAGCAAATGTCTAAGGCATACACTTGTCAGACCCAAACTATTTTGCAGTTCTTATCCTTTTTTATAAAAATCTATACCATCTCCTTCATCCTATGAGAGAAGAAATGAGAGAGCTTGAATTTATCTATTTGTTTGGCATTGTAACAATAATAGCAGTTATATAACTTCTAAAAGGAAGCCTTCATTCCAAAAAAACAATTAAAATGACTTCTGAATAGCCAGTATTTTGTAAATGAAAGTTGTTTTACATGAGGCTATGAACTAGAGTGTATTTTTGTCATTCCTTTGTATTTTAACACTCCTCATCTTCACCTTTGTGAATCCCTACTTTCCTTGAAGACCCAGCCAAATAAGTGTCATCTCCTTTCTACATTCTAGCTTTCCTAATATCCCCAAATGTTAATGCTTCTTGCCCATAAAATTACTTTGTATTTTTTAATGTACTTTATATTTTTCTATGTACATGTTGTCCTACTTCTCCAACCTCACCCAAAAAGAATATAAGCTTTTTAAAAACAGAAACTATTTCAGTTTTTGTTTTTTATTTTGTTTTGTCCTCAGAGCCTGGCACACTACACATTTAAACTTAAAAGTTAATGACTTTTACAGAAAAAAATTTAAAGGAATTGTGGGGAAGTTTTCTTTTCTCTTTAAAGAGGGACTTTTTTTTTTTATGAGATGTTCCAGTCCTTCAATTCAAAATTATCAAAACGCTCTTAAACTTCTAAGTAGTATATGTTTGTGCATGTAAAGTGTTATGATTAATATTACTTGTTAGTCTTATAAGAGATATTTACACTGTTCTTTTTATAACCTTTAAATGTCATCACAACAAATATCTCTAAAACAAGATAACATATAAATTAAGTCCAATTTGTGTTTGAGAACAAATGATTTGAGTCATTCACTTTTTTTCTGGTCCTAATTCTGTAAAAATTCTTACAGAAAACAGCATGAATATGACATGATGAACTCTATATTTCAGAGTAACTTATAAAAGTTATCACAATATAACACATAACTTATTTGTGGAATACACATACAGAGGCAAAGACTATTATTTGCTATTAATGAATGGTCAGACTTGAACCAAAAGATTGATTTGTTCATGATCACACAGTAGGCCCATGGCAAATAAGGGACTAAAACTGTTTTCCTGCTTTTGGGATTTTTTTTTTTTTTTTGCCACAATGCATCATTCTGTTCTTTTTAATTTTCTGAAATGTTCTTGCATTAGCACCAAAACTTTGAATTTCATCTTTACATGATATTTCACTCAAATTAAAGCACAAAGACATTGTGTGGCAGAAAGAGCACTGTATCTGGAGTCTGCCTTTATTACCTACATGATTCACAGTGAGTCATTTAACTGTATTGTATGTACCTATACTTTTATTTGTAAAATAAAGACATTTGATTCAGTGGACTCTGAGGAACACTGATTCTTCAACATATTCCAAATGGTTAGTAGTACTAAATGGTACCAAGACCAGAACATACCTTCTTCCAGTTACCATTAGGCTATTTCTAAGTTAGAGAACATAATTTCAAATGATTTTTTAAATTTTCCCTCTATATCTTCAACAAAGAAAAGATCTAATTCAGTTCCAGTTGATCAGTGATGGACAGAATTGACAATCCCCAGAAAAGGAACACTGGGAAATGAGTGTGAACAGTTTATATTTTTGTTTTTCTTCTCAGGTTATTTTTACCTTCTGAATCCAATTCTTCCTGTGCAACAAGAGAACTGTTCGGTTCTGCACACATATATTGTATCTAGGAAATACTATAACATATTGAACATGTATAAGACTGCCTGACATCTAGGGGAGGGAGTGGAGGGAAGGAAGGGAAAAATCAGAACAGAAGTGAATGCAAGGGATAGTGCTGTAAAAAATTACCAATGCATATGTACTGTCAATAAAAAGTTACAATTATAATTGTACATAATACAATTATAAAAAAGAGTTCCCTCTATTAAAAAGAAGAAAACAGAATAGAATAAACTTAAGCAATTTAGTATAACAAAATGAATATTAGAATTGAAGTGGAGATACCTGGATTGATTCTAATCTGCCCTCTAATAAGTCACTTAATCTCTTAGGAAATTTTTAGATTACAAATAAAAATGCAGGTATTAATACTTATATTTACCTAAAAAGGTTGTGGAAAGAGAGACAGAAAGAGACAGAGTGTGAGTGTGTGTGAGTGAGTGTGTGTGTGTGTGTGTGTGTGTGTGTGCGTGCGTGCGTGCATGTTTGCCCTGAGAGGCTGGATGTCTAGTATTATTGCTCACAAGCCCCTATTTCTATGCTTCTCATTTATATCAGTCAACCAGAGTAATATTTTTTAGAAAAGGTCTTCACCACCTAGTACTGTAAGAAGTTGGCACAGAGCTTCTCAAAGTCTGAGGCATATGGGCAGGGAGCACACAGCACAAGATAATTCATAGCTCTGTTTGCCTGAAGTTACTTCCTTTGTCCTAGCTTCTATTCTTCACTAATCCAAGATGTCATGCTCCTTGATGCTACTTTCTTTCTTGGATAGCTCTCTTTATGACCTTCTAAGTCTGTCTTCATTGTGCATATTTCTCTGCTTTTAGTTGTTTGTGCTGTCTCCTACCAATAACATAGTCAATGAGGATAGAGGTAGGAGAGAGGTAAGAGGGAGGAAAGAGAGGAGTTGAGGAAGAAAAGCTCTAAGTTTAAAAAGGATATAATCATTTTGTTTCCAAAGCGAATCTGCCAAATTGGTGTTCTACCACTAGACAGGTTTATTCCTTACTGGACACTTTAGGCCCAGAAATGTATATGATCATTTCAGCTAATTACAAGATGCTTTTTGTGTGGCATCATCTGTTTTCTTCCAATGATCAAAACATTTTAATCTTTTAAAATTTTTTATTTTTATAATAGCTTTTTAATTTTCAAAATAGATGCAAGGATGCTTTTCAACATTCATCCAGCAAAACCTCATGTTCCAAAATTTTCTCCCTTCCTTTCCCCCACCTTTCCTCTAGACAGCAAGTAATCCAATATAGGTTAAACATGTGCAGTTCTTCTGTACATATTTCTATAATTATCATGCTAAACAAGAAAAGTCAGATCAAAAAGGAAAAAATGAGAGAGAAAACAAAATGCAAACAACAAAAAAAGTGAAAATACTATGTTGTGATCTACATTCAGTTCCCACAGTCCTCTTTCTAGATTTGCAGATGGCTCTCTCCATCACAAGACCATTGGAGCTGACCTGTTCCATGCTTTAAACACTTGTCATTGTGCACTTAGAAAATTTTTGTATTTTAAATGTTTCTTTTTTATGATGGAGGAAATATAGAGCTTTTCTATGCTTAATCTACTCTGTATGCTATTCACCCCTCCCCCCCTTTTGCTAAAGCAAAAAATTCAGGTCCTCCTGACTTTACGGCTGGTGCTCTATCCACGGCACAACCTAGCTGCTCCCTTTAATGATACCTTTTGAGGAAATCTTAGGCTTGAGCCTTAAGTTTCTTTAAAGACATTTTCCCCCAGTGTTATATTCTAGAGTATGATCACAATGAATCAAGGATCCTGAGACTTCCCTTTGTAAAAGGCTAGGACTAAACTGAATCTGCTAGGACTAAATTCCCCATTAATGGGAGCAGAAGGCCTTTTTCCCCTTTTGTGGCATTCTTTTACATAATAACCATGAAGACTGTACTTATAATTTTCTCCATTCTTTTTTCCCCCTTTCTGAGTAGTGCATTTAAACTAAGAACTTCTAATGGATAAAACTACATATATCTTTCCTATTTCCCTTCGCAAAGGAAAAACACAATTATTCCATGCAACATTTTTTTTAACATCTGAAATGGAATTATACAGTTTCTTGTGAAATGTATACCTCCGGGAATATTCCATTGTTGTAACTAAATTGTTCTTATTACAGTTTTACTCTCTGACTTTTGATAGGAGATTTAGATGTGGTGTTTGGGGGCGGGGGGGTTATCCTCTTTGATTTTTGATAAAGGTAATACATAATTTCTATAAAGGGCCACTTTTTAAAAAACTAAATGTATATGTATTTATTTCTGTTAGAGAATAAATTTAAGGTTTATATGGAGGGGAATCTTGTGATTATTTTCTTTAAATTGAAAATTAATCAACTGCCTTTTAAAGTAAATGGGAATATTATCTCTCAGAAATTATTTGTAAATAAAAAGACTAATTTTACAAGTATCAGTAACATTTTTCTAGTATTTTTAAATGTATAAGCAGCTTTTTTCATTGCTGAGAGACAGCATTCATAACATGGTAGCAGTTCTCAAAACTTTTAGTTTCAGGACTGTTTCCTACTATTAAACATTAATGAGGAATTTTTTTCCTTTTGACCTACTTTTTCTTCTGCAGCATGATAAATATGAAAATATGTATAAAAGAATTGCACGTGTTTAATATAGATTAGATTACTTACTGTCTAGGAGAGAGTGTGGAGAAAAGGGAGGAAGAAAAATTTGGAACATAAGGTTTTACAAGGGTAAATAGTTTTGAAAACTATGTTTGCATATATTTTGAAAATAAAAAGATTTTATTTTTTAAAAAAACATTATTTATAATTTCAAAGAACTAGAAATAAACAAAATATCCAAAAGTTAATGATTGGATGAAAAAATTTTGATATAACAATGTAATTGAATATTACCCACTAAAATTCAAATAAAAAAGAGAATTATAAAGAAACTTAGAAAGATATAAGATAGAACCATGACGCCAAAAACTCCAGTGGTTCCTTATAACCTCCAGATTAAATAAGAAATTCTTCTGCCACCCAAAGCCTTTAATAACTTGGATCTTTCCCTCCTCATTTCCTGTCGTCTTAAACATTTCTCACTCACACATATTCTGTAGTCTAGTAACATTCATTACTGCTCCTCACACAGGTTACTTTATCTCCCAAGTCTGGGCATTTTTAGTTGCTGTCCCGCATCCCTGGAATTCTTTCCTTTTTCCACCTCTGTTTGGCTTCCTTGATTTTCTTTCCAGTCCCAACTAAAATCCTTCTTCTGTTACAGCCTTTTCCTTATCTCCCCTCTGTTGATTATTTCCAGTTTTACCCTGTGCGTTTCTTGTTTGTATGTATTTCTTTGTATGTGATCTCCTCTATTGGACTGCTAAGCAGAGCCTTTCTTTCTTTCTTTTTTTTTTTTTTTTTTTGCTTTTGTATCCCAAACAGTTAACACAATACTTGATACTTATTGGCTTTTTATAAATGCTTGCATGTTAATTGGATATCCTTATATTAATACATAAGCTAATTTTATTCTGGTCATTCTGAAATATTATAAGCTATAATAGTGGCTAATGTAAAGGTTGTAATATTTTTATACTATTTTTGATGATTAATATAAGGTACTAAATTTGGGAGTCATAAAACCTGGGTTCTGATCCTAGCTCAACACTTAAAACTGTCTAGCCATGGAAAGATCCTATCTTAAACCCTGAGTCTATATATAGCCTCATTGATTAAAAAAAAAATAGTGCAAAAAATTTTTGCACTACTTAATAATATACAGGGCAGTTGGAAGGAAAGCATTTCATAAAACTTAAAGGAAGTTATAGTAGTATATTATTACTATTCACAAGACTTTGGGTGATTCTAATTTCCTATAATGATATATTCTTTTTTATTAGGCATTCTAAATATTTCACATAATCTGAGCAGTAGAATGGACCTTGGAGGCCAGCTATCTCAAAACATAATTGGCCAGAAATCTTCCATACATTATGATTTTTATTTTATTTTATTTTTTTAATTGTTCCCATGATTATTTCTTATTTTATTTTTTTATTTTATTTTATTTTATAATAACTTTTTATTGACAGAACCCATGCCAATATAATTTTTTTACAACATTATCCCTTGCACTCGTTTCTATTCTGATTTTTCCCCTCCCTCCCTCCCTCCACTCCCTCCCCTAGATGGCAAGCAGTCCTATATATGTTATATATATGTTATAACCGAACAGTTCTCTTGTTGCACAGGGAGAATTGGATTCAGAAGGTAAAAATAACCCGGGAAGAAAAACAAAAATGCAAATAGTTTACATTCATTTCCCAGTGTTCTTTCTTTGAGTCCTACATTATGATTAACAAGTGGAAGTCATTCCAGTCCTTATTCAAAGTTTTCCAATAAGAAGGTACCTACTTCTGGAGCCATCTCTTTGCACTTTCCGATAAATCCAACAGTTGAAAATTTGTCTTTATTTCAAACCTAAATGGATTCCTTTGTGCCTTCTTCCCTTCTACTACTTGGGATAGAGTAAGTATATTTCTTCTTCTGTGATACAGCTTTTCAAACAATTTTTTGAAAACAACTATTAAGTTGCCTCCCTAAATCTTCTCTTTTCCAGATGAAACATCTCTCTTCCTTTAGTTGATTCTATGTGTTAATGACCTTGAAGTCGCCTAATTTTTTTTTTAATTTTATTTTATTTAATAATAACTTTGTATTGACAGAATCCATGCCAGGGTAATTTTTTTACAACATTATCCCTTGCACTTGCTTATGTTTCGTTTTTTCCCCTCCCTCCCTCCCTCCAGCCCCCCCAAGATGGCAAGCAGTCCTATATATGTTAAATATGTTGCAGTATATCCTAGATATAATACATATTTGCAGAACCAAACAGTTCTCCTGTTGCACAGGGAGAATTGGATTCAGAAGGTAAAAATAACTCGGGAAGAAAATCAAAAATGCAAATAGTTCACATTCGTTTCCCAGTGTTCCTTCTTTGGGTGTAGCTGTTTCTGTCCATCATTTATCCATTGAAACTCAGTTAGGTCTCTTTGTCATAGAAATATACTTCCATCAGAATACATCCTCATACAATATCGTTGTCGAAGTGTATAATGATCTCCTGGTTCTGCTCATCTCACTTAGCATCAGTCCATGTAGGTCCCTCCAAGCCTCTCTGTATTCATCCTGTTGGTCATTTCTTACAGAACAATAATATTCCATAACATTCATATACCACAATTTACCCAGCCATTCTCCAATTGATGGGCATCCATTTGTTTTCCAGTTTCTAGCCACTACAAACAGGGCTGCTACCAACATTTTGGCACATACAGGTCCCTTTCCTTTTTTTAATATCTCTTTGGGGTATAAGCCCAATAGAAACACTGCTGGATCAAAGGGTATACACAGTTTGATAACTTTTTGGGCATAATTCCAGATTGCTCTCCAGAATGGTTGGATTCGTTCACAACTCCACCAACAATGCATCAGTGTCCCCGTTTTCCCGCATCCCCTCCAACATTCATCATTATTTTTTCCTGTCATCTTAGCCAATCTGACAGGTATGTAGTGATATCTCAGAGTTGTCTTAATTTGCATTTCTCTGATCAATAGTGATTTGGAACACTCTTTCATGTGAGTGGTAATAGTTTCAATTTCATCATCTGAAAATTGTCTGTTCATATCCTTTGACCATTTATCAGTTGGAGAATGGCTTGATTTTTTATAAATTTGAGTCAGTTCTCTATATATTTTGGAAATGAGGCCTTTATCAGAACCTTTAATTGTAAAGATGTTTTCCCAGTTTGTTGCTTCCCTACTAATCTTGTTTGCATTCGTTCTGTTTGTACAAAAGTTGCCTAATTTCACAATTACAAAGGATCCTATGAGCACTATTATAATGGTTTCCTTTTGAGTAAGAAAGATCAGGGCAGTCCCTAGTCCTGCTGATTTACAGACTAATGGAAAGACTAGAGGGGAAAGGAATACAGCCAGGCATGACTTTTTGATAGTTTTTGTCATGAGTGATCAAGCCATAATATTATTGACTGTGTCTATATTTTTTAAAGAAAAAACAATAAAAAGTCTCCTTGAATAGACAATATTTAAATACAATTAAAATTTCAAAATACCACCACTTCACTTTCTGTTAACCCTAAACTTATCCTTCAGATAAGTTTTTGGTTTCAATTCCCAGTAACAGCTACTACTAATCCTCAGAGTAGGGTGATTATTTTATAAACTGTTGGAAAGAATGAATTGCTTCTTGACCTGTGTCAATTTTTTGCCATTAATTTTCCTCGATGGTATCATAATTACTTTTCCTAGCAGTTAGCAGTTCAGAATATAGTGTGCTCGTTTTAAATTTACATTTGATTTCGTCAGGAAATAAACTGATATTTTTGTATAACATATAAGCAGAATTGAATTGAAGCACCTGTGGATGTAACAAAAATGCTATTACATTTCTGATCTGGTAGAAATAGTTTTAGAGCCTCCAGAAATGAGGGTCTCCAGAAATGAGGGTGGATACAAATTATCTTTAGAAGTTAGTAAATGAATCCTTAAACTAAGGGATTCTTCTATTTGGGTCTTGGTACCATGTAAATCTAGCACTATTTATTACATAGGAAACACTCATTGCTCTTTGTAGGATATGATTAAATTTTTTTAAGGGATTCATTTAGATTACATTTATGACAAAAGGTTTCTATCCAATTTTACCCTTGCCTCACTGCCTTCCATCATAATCAGTTTTTACTTTTAGTGTTCTGTCAATTTGTACCCGGGTGTATATTAGGCAGTGGGAAATACCAAATGAGAATGAAACAACGTCTGCTCTCAAGGAGCTTACCAACTGATACCTACCTTTTTGATTTTCTAAGTTTCGCTTAGAAATAAATACAAAGTTTTTATGCCTATATTACTGTCCTCTGCCTGCTGAATCATTATCGATATTTTGACTCCTGACTCAACTGCTACATCCTTCTGAACCCTTTCCGATCTCCCTTTTCTCTTTCTGCAAGCCTCTATATCACTTAGCACCACTTTGTACCTCATTCCACTTTCCATTTCTTTTATGTTCTTATTACAAAATTCTGTTTTGTTATACTTATCTGTGTATGTCATCCCTTCTATCTACTGGCAAGGACTTTGTCTTGCTTTAACTTTGATTCTCACCTAACTTCTAATACAGTGCTTTTAAACAATTCAAGTTTGGGCTAGCTATAAACATGGAAAACAGACCATCCCATCAGGTTTGATCTAAGGGAAGTGACTTAATCTGTGAATGAGTCAGTTTGGGTTTGTCAGATTTATCCAGGTGCTTCGTGTCTCATGAGACTCAAACCAAGAACAAATGCCAGGTTCAGCTGCAGAAGACAATCTAATGAATTATATCCATTGTCCCATCTTCTCATCACCTTAATGCTAATAATGGTGTAATGGAAAAAGAATAGCTTTGCATTTGGAGTCATTACCTGGATTTGAATACCAGCTTTACAACTTATACTATCAGTGGGAGGAGACAGCATGTGGAAAAAGTAGAAAAAGTCCTGGATTTGATGTTTATTGCTTATATAATCACATAAGTATATGTAATCACATGTAAATCACATTATCTCTATGAGTTTCAGTTCCCTGGTCTATATAATAAAGAAGTTAGATTGAATGATTTCTGAGTCCTTTCCATCTTCTAATCTTGTTATCCAATCACACTGGTTAGCTCCACTAATCAGCAAGGCTATAGTAATAAGTAAACAGAGCAGAGTGACTCGAAGAAAAAAAAAAAGAGAGCACGAGCTAACAGCCAAGCCTAAATTAGTGTTGCTTTGACCCAGATCATCACCAAATAAATATATTTCTGTTGCTTCTCTCTTCTTTTTTTTTCCCCTTCAAAATGTCACAGCAATAAATAGGATGAAGTAACACTACTATCTGACCCATTCCATATTTTGTGAGCCAGGCCTAAACTAGGCCAGTCCAGCGATTCACGTTCAATGTTTAAAATGTAGTAAGCATTGTAGAACAT
Source organism: Antechinus flavipes (assembly GCF_016432865.1). Classification (NCBI taxonomy): domain Eukaryota; kingdom Metazoa; phylum Chordata; class Mammalia; order Dasyuromorphia; family Dasyuridae; genus Antechinus; species Antechinus flavipes. The sequence goes on from NC_067400.1 coordinate 253,103,289, forward strand.
AAAATGTAATTAACATTTTTTTCTGGTAGGAAATTTAAAAAGATAAAACAGTAAAATATTACTCTCCCTCTCTAGAAAAAGGATAGCAGATAGTTAGCTGGATCACTAAGACATTCCCCAGATGTCAGTAAGAACTTTGGTAAAGTTTCTGACACAAGTTTCTTGCCAGACTAAGTCTTTTTTATTTGCAGAAGCATTTAAAAAAGCTAAATGCCTTCTTTCCTTCACAGGGCTAATTTAATTCATCTGCTTCTTAAGTTATTGCCCCATGTATAGAATGCTAGACAAGGCTGCCCATAGAAAAGAGGTCAGAAGAAGCAAAGGGGCAGGGTTGAAAGAGAAGAAAGAACTATGAAAGTTGTCTCAAAGGGGCTGCAAACATGTCCCCATCACACATCTCAGCACCCTACCTGCTAGTCACACAAAGTCAACAAAGCTCCTACCATACCATATTTTATCTTGTCATCTCCAGTTTAAGATAATCCAGGGCCATGTTTATATATTTTCTCACTAATAAAATTTCAGCATTTCTGAATCAACTAAGCCCAGAGTCCCTAACAAATGATCATATTTACTTAATAAGTGGAAAAGTCCCTTAATCTTCTTGGATCAAATAAGCACCGAAGTCACTGAATAAACAATTTATCAATAATAAAACAAAAACATAATTATAAGGGTTTAATTGATAGAGGACCAACTAGGTAGAGCTATAGTCAAAGTACTGGGCTTGGAACTGGAAAGACTCATCTTCATGAGCCAAATCCATCTTCAAGACACTTTCTAGCTATGTGATCCTGGGCAAGTCATATAATAAACCTATTTTCCTCAGTTCTTCATCTCTAAAATGAGCTGGAGAAGGATATGGCAAACCATTCCAGTATCTTTGCCAAGAAAACCCCAAATAGGGTTACAAAGACTGAAACAACCCAACAACAACTGAGAGTATAGTCATAGCCAGAGCTACCTATGACACTCAAGATTTCACTTCTAGAAGCATAATTCCACATCATTCAGGTCATTCAAGATAGCAAATAAGCTTTCTTTGCAAGATAAGGATTAAATTAGTTCCATCAAGGGAAAAAAAAAGGTTTCTCCATCATCTTTTTCTCTGTCTTCTCCAGAATCTTTCAAGTCATAATACTAAACTTTTCTCAATCCATCCTCTAGACATTCTCCAAACTGATAGTGAAAAACTACCATTTCAACAACGTAGTATATCATTGTTTCCACATTTGGCTATTAAAGCTATCATAATTGTAATTGTAGCTCTGTAGAAAGAGACTTTTGAAATAGATGTTACAAAAGTATGCTCATTTTGTAGTTTCAGAATCATTAATTGTCTTTATGATTTGCCTTTGGCGATTTTTTTTCATAGTAAACATTCCTTGCTAAGTTGGTTCCAATAATTTACAGAAGAATGGATAATCTTTGCCAACTAAGAAAAGGTTGAATAATAAGGAAACTTGAACAGGAATGCAAACTATGATTAATGGGATTAGAAACAAAGAATTTAACAAGATAGAATCTTAAAGGTTGTCCACTCCTAAGACAGAAAATAGTCTTTTTTGTTTTTTATTTTAGCCCCTTTATTGATGAAACTGTATTTTTGACTTCTATTGATCATTTACTTATAGTTTTGATCTATTCTATTATGGACTATTAAGCACTATTAGTGCTCAGTTTATGCCACTATAGATCCATCATTGACCTTATGAGAAAAAGAATTATAACACAACACATTTCTTTTGTATAATCTCAGCAATGGAGAGGATGTTGCCATGCCTAATAATGGAATAGCATACTAAATAACAGCATTGCTTTATCAATTTAGAAGCTGAACATTCACCTAAAATTGAAATTGTCTTAGCTTTGGAGTTAATGTATTGTGTCATTGTCCTTTGTATACAACTCAGTCCTAGATTAGGAGCAGAGAAGAGGGCAGGAACCAGAAAGATTGTTTCATTCTTTACCAGGCTTAAGTTTGCATATCGAAGTTAAAACTTTTTTCTTTCTGGTTAGTTAATATGTACATATGTTCTCAGCCCACAGCATATTTTTGAGGTAGAGTTATAAACTCCTTGTGCTTTATAATGGAAGAGCTGAGGTAACTTTAATTAGGATGTAGGAATGCTGTAATAGGAATAATGGAGTTCAGCATAAACCTCAGTTTTTCCCTGTTTGCTATACTGAAAATAACCCTCCAAAACTTCTTAATGAAAATATGTGAAATGATACTTTGCAAGTGCAATTAAAGACATCAAAGGTATTTGTAATTTTTACAATCCAGATGAAAAACACTTAAGCCTCCAGTTTTCTTCTAAAGCTTTAAGCTAACTCAAACATTTAAAGAGTGCTTTATTTTATTTATATAAAGAGAGGTTGTTGGGGGTTTATTGTTTTTTGTTGTGCTTTGGGTTTTTTTGGAGGGGGGGGGAGAAGATAGCAGTTAACCTTGGCTTTTATTTTTATTTTTGTTTTCTGTTCTTCTGAGAACATATTTAATATGTGGCTTCAAAAAGCTGTAATGGTATGGTTTGGTTACTGTGGAAACTCCCATTCTCAAATTATTTAGATCATACTTGCAAATAAGAACAAAGGGATTTATCTGATTGTCTGACTATCTGGAGGCCATGGACACAGACTTCACTTGTAAAAGATCAGTGCTCTTGCAGGAAGCTCTCCAGCTGGAGGGAGTTCAGGCAAGGCTGGCTACACACAGCTGAGCTTAACATTCACATTTCTCCATGAAACAGATCCAGTACAGCAAATTAAGATCTTTTTTTTTTTTTTTTCTACCCCAGACCTTCATTTCTACTCCAGCACTAAAGCCTCAAGGCTTTAACTTCATTCCACCTCTAGGCCTTTCTTCTTACTAGCTCCTTGTTGAACTTTTGTGACTCTTGATTTGGACCCACTTTTCATTCAGACACTGCCCTTTGCCTTTGAAGTTTTCAGTTCCTGAACTTGTCTGCTCGGACCTACTGAAGTTCCTTACATCTAAATACACAGAAATTTCTTGGTAGTTCCCTGTTAATTCCATCTCTCCAGCAGATATGATTAGTATCATGGACCCTAATCAATCATACTCCCTGATTACTTGGCCAACCCTTTGTATTATTTTACAAATAGAAACAGAGTCTATCTTTAGAATTGAATCAGTAATGGTGATGATAAGTATCTTAGAAATCATCTAATCCAACCCCCACTTTTTTACCTTTTTTATGTATATATGTTTATTCTTCAGAGACTAGTGTATACTTGACAAGCCACTTCAAAGTTTGTCTAAAAGTTAAAGAATAAACTATTAGGAAAGAAAATTCATAGATTAAAGGATAACTATAAATTAAAAATGATTGTTCACATAGATCACTATTGTGATGGTAGCAGTATCAAAGAATCACATAATAAATGAAAGAGAGGGGACTTTAATAATCAACTAGGCCAAATTCCTTTTTTTATAGATGAGAAAACTGAGTCACAGAGAAGTTAAGTGACTTTATCCTTTCAGACAGCTATTAAGAGGGCAATACCAAGACCAAAACTCCATGCTCCTGACTCTCAGATCAGTGGTCTTTCTCTTATGGAATTGAAGTGGAATGTTTGGATTAGAGTACTTTGTCTCAGACTCTACATTTTCACTGCCTAGAATGCTCTGTCACCTCATCTCAGCTTCTGGACTTCCTCTGAGAAGGATATCATTTTAGAGAGCAACTCTCACTTGGAAATGGCACCCAATTCAGTGACTCTGCATCTTTTGAGCCACCAAAGCTGGAAACATCCATCCCTTAGGACAGCACTGTTCCATCACCTGTGCCCCAGAAAAGAAATGTTGAGCAGAAAAGGCAGCTAAGGACTTAAGATCCAGTTGCCACCTACCCTAGGGAAGCTCAAGTTCTCACTGACATATGCATGTAGCTACAATAACTGCTGCCTAGGACCCAGAAAAGAAATATCCTCTCCCTTCCTTGTTGTAAGTCCAAAAGAGAGCTGGCAGTCCCTAGTGACACAATCAAAAGAAACAGACTGCTGGATTCCTCCTAAATCTAGTGCCTTCTCTCTGTTGATTATTTCAATTTAACCTAAATCTGTCTTGTTTGAACATAATTGTTTGCATGTTGTTAACTTCTTCATTCTGTGTACTCTTTGACAGTAGAGATTTTTTTTTTTACCTTTTTTTGTATCTCTGGCTCTTTATACAATGCCTGGCACATTATAGGGACCTAATAAATCTTTACTGACAGATTGACTTATTTCATCTTTTTCTTGGCTCAGTTATCAGTCATCTTTGGCACAGCCTATCGTCACAAGGGTCCAGGTACCAACCATAAACCTTTGGTTGAACATGTCCTTTAGCAAGAGGTCAGAGAACATAACCGAAGGATCTTTTTCCCATGGGAAGTGTTCTAATCCAACCCTCAACTACAAAATCCTTGAACCATATTAAGGTTTTTCAGCGATTCTTTGCAATTTTTGGCCATTAGAAATAGTCATTGAAAACTAGGGCTTTAAATGGCAGCAACTCACCAAAAAATGGATGCTAACTACTCCACCAAAGTAAACTTAAATGAAATCTTATATCAAATGCTGACCTGTGATGGAAAGGGGAGCTTTATGTAAGAAAAATGCTCTTTCTATGTAGATTTTATAATTTTAAAATCATGAAATCTAAAATCTTGCTAACTTTCCTAGTATGTTCACCCAGGCTTTTATGTAATCTTAAATGAAAAAAGTCCATGGGAACTTTGGTCTTTCAGGTAAGGCTATGCCAAATAAATTTCATTTATTGCTTCTCATATAATTTTCTTGTTCTCTGACTATCAAGCCTAACTACCTTTTTTTACCTGCATTCTTGGTTACCTTGCACTTTGGTTAGAAAAATGAATTAGAAATAGAATTTGACACATGACAGCTTTTCTGTGTGCCTTTGTGAATGTCACTTCACATCTCTTGGACTTCAATTCCTTCACCTGCAAATGAGGCATTTGGACCAGAAAATCCCTTTAAAAAAAAAAAAAAAACTTTTAATGTTTTATATTTCCTCACACAACTGGACAAAAAGAGAAAGAAGATGATAGAATGGGTGGAGGACATTCCATAATCATTTCTACCCAATCAGAAAGGGGGGTAAGAAATTAAAGACTTCCAAAAAAAAAAAGAAGAAGAAGAAGAAGAACCAGAATGCCTCCTTCCACCACCCCAAACCCTAAATCTATGTCCAGGTTAAGCAACTGAATCTTGGCAGTGGAATGGCATGTTCTTCAGTACTAGGCAATGTAATAAGCAGTACCCAGCAACCTCAAAGAACAACATTAGCTATGGGAATTAGTATGACCTTTATTTTTCAGCAGGTTTAAAATATGTACATTTAGATCTTTTCAGATTGAAAATGATGGTTAATTGGTATGGGAAAATCTATATAATGTATTTCTTACAGGTCTACATAATTTGACAGCTTGTCACACTGCATCACAATTAAATATCTTGTTTAGTAAAATTATGTTTGGCTTTTGGGGTGGGGAATATATTCACTGTTAAGCTTTTGTCTTGTTTGTTTTTTAAAACCACTCACAAAGTTTTTAAGAATTCTTCAGAATTCATTTTTAAATTTACATTCTTATTGCTACCACCAACACTCCTTTATTTTGAAAGTCCAAATGCCCTTTACTAGACAAAGCTTTTTAAAATAATCTGGCTATATACATACATTGTAAAAAGAAATTGGAAGAATCGTTAAGGAACGGAAGTACTTTGTTAGTCCTTTGAGTTGGTAAAAATTTAGCATTTTGACAACAGTTTGAAATGGAAAGCCCCCCAAAAATTTCACTCTCCTAGTATGTTCACTCAGGTTTATGCATACTCTTACATGAAAAAAGTACAATTGAACTTTGGTCTGCAGGTAAGGCTGTATCTGTCTCTGTTCTCCCTTTCAAAACACTGATCCCCATGCAGTTTAAGAAAGAAGTCTCATTATTGTGTGATTTGTGTGCCTATATGTGCGGGTGTGCGTGTGTATCTGTCTCTCTGTCTAGGAGACTTAGATTTCAGACAGCAAGAATGGTCAAGCTTAAAATTTTCTAAAGAAATTCTTAGGCTCCTTGTTAAAATAAACTTGAAGGATCCTTATTTCCCCTTAATAAAGAGTTGAAACACAACTTAGTAAATAGTAATTGAAACATTCATCCAGTCAAAAGTTAAATTAGAAAAATTATATTTCCAAATTAATTTCACTGTTAGATTTATTGATCAAGGCATTTCAAAATCTCAAGTTTTTCAGAAAGTACAGTGATTACAAATGCTAAGAGATTTGTTTCCAAGTTTCCAAGAGCCCTTGAAATTTCCCTAAGGGTAATTACTGTTTACTTCTATAGACCTTCGTCCTTTTCTGCAGTAACATTTTCCATCTTAGAGAGTCATCCCATTCAAGTGAGGAGCATGTTGTCTGAGCACTGAATGGAATTACTACCAATGGAAACTATGCTGCAAAAGGAGTTGATAAAGCAGCTGCTGTGCAAACCTCAGCTGTTTTTTCCATCCTCCCTGAGCAAAGTTAATTAGCATAGGGAAAGTGACTAATGTGCTGACGTCACCTCTTTCCAGTAGAAGCTTACATTTTGTCCCTGACTGCCTGTAAGCATGCAGGACTTTATTCAGGAATTTGCTGTCCCAAACTGGATACTTTGAAAGCTATTCTGTTTTTCCCCACGGGGCCAGACTGCTTTTCTTTATAAATACTGTCTACCGAAGGAACTTGTAGCTTCTTTAAAAAGTACTCCACTTGGGATTTTACCATTAGTGGTTAAAAAAAGGCAAGATGCATTTTAGAAATTTTAACTACAGTTTTAGCTCCTTGATTGCCTGTGTTGCACACAGTGATGTCTTCTGCGAAAGCGAAACCAGGGTAAGGCTTCCAAAATTAATATAATATAAAAATTTAGTTCTTGGATTTTTAACTAATGGATATTGTTTCAATATCATTGTTATCTTGTGGAGTGTTTTAAGAAAGTTTTGAGGGGGAAATTTTTTTTAAATTTGAAAAGTGCAACCTGAGACACATAGTAAGAGATTTGGGGGCATAAAGAATCAAAACAGAAGTTAATATTGTGTCTGAATACGTTACAAAAGACAGTAAACTTTCCTCAAAAATTCTTTTTTGGGGCAAGTTAGTACTTCGGTAGAAATTAGTATTGACAATCTGAAGAGAGCAAATTATTTGCATTTTTTATGGAAATGGGGTCTATGTGATCAATTATTTTATTTGTTTTATCTTAAACACACATCTTTTTCTGGTTTAAAAGGAGGAAGAAATAATAGTAAAATCTAAAACCAGAGTAAATCTTTGAAGTGTGGAGTCTCAATGCCTTCCTAAAAAGCATAGCTTTCTAGAGAAAGGAGTGATAATAATTAATGAAATACAGAGAGATGGTTCACCAAATGAAAACCTAGGCAATTGTTGTTACTGCATAGGCTTTTTTTTCCTTCCTAGTTTGCCTATTAACATTTCTTAGAAACTAACTAGCTGTGTTTTAATACTTAAATGTTTTATATGAATTCTGATAGTCTAATTTAATTTTCCCCCTTAACAAAGATATAATCCGTTTACTGAATGGCAGCATTTGTTATAACAACAACAATTATTCTTCACTTATTATTTGTAAGGTTTTGTGCTAGGTCCTGGGCATGCAAAGGCAAAAACAGAAAGTTCCTGATCCCAATGAGCTTATAATCCACTGGGAGGGTACAAATAAGTATACTACTTATTAGTAAGGGGGAAAAACAATTAGAAAGAAAACACTAACAATTCGGAAAATGAAGAAAGGCTTCAGTAGAGGCACTTGATTTGGGCCTTGAATGGAGTCAAGTCCAAAATATATAGATGAATGCTCTAGCTATTCCACTTACTGCATGATCTTAACCAAGTCACTTACCTCCATGGGTCTCAGTTCCCTTACTTGTAAAACAGTAATAACAGTACTCATACTGGCTGTTTTACAGGACAGTTCTACCAAAATCATGATACCATGTATGTAAAAGCCTTCATAAACTGAAAATGCCACTCTTAAGCTGTTATTAATCACTGAATGTGATCCAGCAAAAACAGTACATTTTGATCATGATATTATTTGAGGCAGAGGCTATCTATTCTGACCTAATTTGTATAAATACTAATTGATATTTAGATATTGATAACTGCAGCTGTGGGTTCATCAGTGTTTATCTGCTTGGAGCACACTAGGTCTGAAACTGGAAGCTAAGCCCCTCCCCTATGAGGATGGGAGAAGAGTAGTAGAAATCAGGAAGGTGGCTACCAGCCTTTCTCTCCCAATAGCTTCCATTTCCATCAAGGCATTCTTGTAGGGGCCAAGAACTCCCAGAGTTTCTTCTCAACCCTCCATTCTTTCTCTCTCTAATATCATCCCTTCCCCAGGATATTTTTCCTGCTCTTCCCTCTTATATAGTAAGAAGGTAAGGACTGAGCATCCAGCCTGAGTCCAAGAGCTGTACAAGAAGATAAACAATGATGAATCTCCAATTATATGAATAAATCAGTCATGCGGTTTTTATTACTTAAAAAATGATTACTTGAGAAAACATAGTAATGTATAATTTTGTTCACACCTTGCAGGAATTGTCATGACCAAGAAAAATTGCTAAAAAAATTTTGGTTATATTTAAGGGAATAATGATGATAAAGCATCATCAATATAGGGTGTACACTCAAGAAATTTATCATTTGCTTTTCTATGTGTTTTATTGTTCCTTCTAATTCTTTTAATAAGTCACCTCTAAATTATCATTAAATTTGATAATAATTGAACAATCATGTTATCTGTCGAGGAAATCATGTGAAATTACAGATTAACTAGGCCCACTTTTCCACAAGTCTTTCCCTTGTTACAATAGGAAAAAAGATTTAGCAATACATGCAGCTGAAGCACTTTATCATCTAATCTAAACATATATATGAATAAATTATATGTGAATATATATAATATCTGAATAAATCATAGAAATAAAAGAGATATGTGATAGCATTGAACAAAGCAACAGTTTGCATCATAGTTATTTTCTAATAAACAGATAAAATAAACAATCTATATCAAAATTCCTCAGTGACTGCTATTAATTTATCTTGTTCAATATGAAAGTAAACCACTTAAGTTCTAAGCCAAATATATGACTTGCCTTTTCTTTCTCTTTTTTCCTTTGGGCATATCCCCCTAACTCCAGGAAGAGAGTAAACATACTACAGAGGCAACAGATTCTTATTTTTTTAATTGACTTGAGTATTTAAAGTAAATCCAGTCCCTTTTCTTAGGTCATTTTTTTTTTCATTTCCCTAGCACTAACACAATTCTATGTTTTAATAGACATGCACATTAAACATAATCAATTTCTGAAAATTCAAAATAAATTAAAATAAAATGAAAATCTATCATCAAAGAGTTTACATTCTTCTGTGTGGGTGGGGATTTGACAAGTATACCAATCAAAATAATAGGAAACATTATCCTGTGGTGGAAGCAAAAGCTTTATGTGGTGCATAAAGACTCTCATATATATACACATATAAATTTTCTCTTTTCTGGAGAGAATTTTCTTACTATCAGTTTCAATAGCCTCTTCCTCAAAAATATTGTGACTATAACTTTAATAGGGAAGAGAATCTTGCAGAGAACTGACAATTAATTGCAGTACAAGGAGATTTATTCTAAATTTAAAATGCTGTTTCCAAAAAAGCAAAAATTGTAAGTTAATTGTCTCCTTGTGAAAGAATTGGAATCAATAAGACAGCTATCATTCTTGTGCAGTATTGGGATTGAAGGAGTTAACCATCAACTGTTAAGAATCTGTTCAAAGACTAAGCTCATTTAGTTATTTATTCTTGTGAGAGATTGGGAGTGAGGTTAAGAGAGAACCTGAAGCGACACTATGAAAGTCCCTAGTTTAACTCTTATTCAGAGGAGACATATTGAAGAGAATTACTGGAAGACTTGATTAGCATCCTGAGAAGATTATTTGAGTTGGGAAAAAATCAGTGTCAATATTGAACAAAGCATTCTATTATACTCTCTATATTATACAAACAGATGGAGTTTTTTTCACTGTCTTGGATTATGAACTTTTAAATAAGTATTATATTTATTATAATATTATAATAAATTTATTATGGATTATAAATATTTATTTATGTTTTATATGGTTGTTTGCTATTGAAATAAATTATTTGGCCAACCTTGATGTTGTTTTAGTCTATGAGAGCAGGGTTTAAGATAGAGGAGCAAAAGCATATAAGAAAAGAGATTTTTCTGGTTTAATTATGAACTATTGTAGAGACTTGAAGCTAAGTGATTAGTGAGAAAGTGGATTTTTGTTAATTTATTAGGAATTTTAAAAGCATACTCCTTGATTGCCTTAGAATTCTGATAGAGCATTAATAAGGAAATGATTCAGTAACAATGAAAGAAGAATAAGTATTAGTGTATTATAAACTAGTATTTATACCCAGCCCACTACTCTGAACTGATCTCCCTGTTGCCTCTTGTAACTATTATTTTTCTATAATGTAAACCAAACAGTGTGAATCAGGGCATCTACATTTTTATTCTTAGTATTCATTCTAATTTCATCAGATAAAATAAGAAGTTCAGACTAGATGTTATCGAACATTCTTTAAATATACAGTTTAATTTTCTTAAAAGTACTTGGGGAGAAATATAAATGGATATAAATAGAAGTCACCTTATAGTATAGTATATAGAATGCTGGATTTGAAGACAAGAAGATTGTTTTAACTATCATTCTTGTGCAGTAGGAGTTTTAATCCTTTCTAAGACCTTTAACTTTACAGAATCTTAGTTTTCTCATCTATAAAACTAAAATAACAATATCTACCTCCCAGAAGTTTGAGGGATAATCAAATAAGATAACAAAGATAAAAAAGTATTTTGCAAACCTCAAAGCATTGTAGAGATGCTTGCAAAAATAAAATAATCTTTTTCTTCAAGGAGCTTATATCACATGTAAGCAAATCAGTATAAAATATAGCAAGGTAAGAAAGAAGCAAATTTCGGAAATATAAGATGAATTGAATTTTCAGCTCATTTTTTCTTGATTAATTTCTTTATAGCTACACAATATCTTTTATTTGCTTCTCACTTTAGATTATGATAAATTGTTTTAGGGAACAATAACATGCTGATAAATGTAGATTGCACTTTATGGAAGATTTATAACGAGAACACTGATTATATCTGCTTTTAAATAAAATACTATGGTCTGTATTCTATTTATAAACTTCTAATAAAAACACGTTTTTATTGCTAAGATCTCATCCAATTTCACAGTAATTACTCATCTGCATAGTAGCTCAGGGAGGCAAAAATGTATAAAAACAACTATTTGTTTGCATTATTTTTAACCCCTTATTTTGTTAATAATGAGTGAAAGGAAAAAATAGACAAATTGTTCGTTGTCTCTATTGAATTAAAATACTATTTCATTAACTTGTTTTTAACTTACTTTCCATCAAAATGGATTTTAGATTGGTATTCATATTTTTTGAGCCTTGCATAACATGGTTCTCTATATTTGGGTAGTACCAATTTACAAATGGTGGTTTCAGCAAATAATTTTTTCCACAAAAAAAAAAAAAATAGAAGTAAGCCTTAAACATGAGTTCTTTATTCAGCTACAACAGAGAAAACATTCTATATATAAATAATAAATAAACTTAATCTCCATCAAATTAAGAGAATTTCAGCAATGATATTAGGTTGTTCCTGATTTCTCAGGTTCCCCAAGGTCATCAGGGTGGGGTGAAAGACACCAATCACAAGATAAAAAGTTACATATCAGTTCTTATTAGAGAGCTATATATTGCAATATTATGTTTGAATGGGAAGGTAAAAATCTGTCAGTTCTTAAATAATTGGGAACCTCGCTGAATCCCTCCAAATATAGTCAGTCAAATAAAGGAAGAGACTGAAAAACTGGCTGACATGATAGAAATTCTCTTTTTGTTACTTTTCAGGCCAAATTTGAATCTCTCTTTAGGACATATGACAAGGACATCACATTTCAGTATTTTAAGAGCTTCAAACGAGTACGAATAAACTTCAGTAATCCATTGTCTGCAGCAGATGCCCGATTGCAGCTTCATAAGACTGAATTTCTTGGAAAAGAAATGAAATTATATTTTGCTCAGGTAAGTTGGAATAAGTAGGGAGTATTCTTCTAAAATATGACCTTATTCTATATATCTTCTAAACACATACACACACACACACACACACACACACACACACACACACACACACACAACCTAGTGTCACACTTTTAATAACATCTGGGCACATGGGTAGGTCATATTTTGTTTTGTTTACAAGGAGCATAAAGGTATAAGTATTTAGAATATATTGAAATACATTTGAAATCAGCCATGGAAATCACTATGCATAAATAAATATCTGGGTATAATGATAATTTTTTAAAAGAAATAGAAAATAAACCTATTTCATTCATTTATTTTCTTTTCTTTAAACTTTTCTTATATAAACTTGATAACCTGCAAACACAAGCTTTCAACTTCACAAACACAAATCAAAATAAGGTAATCCATTTAATCATAAGTTTTTCAACATTTATAGGGTAGCCTAAATATGCACATTGACATTAACAAAGTAATATGAGATTTGTCGTATATGTTTACATGCATCCTCAATAATGATTCAGATATCATTATTATTGAATTATTTTCACATGCAGGGAGTACCATGATTTGGTTACTTTTGGGAAGTAGGACAAAGGCTCTGTCTCAGCCAGATCCACCTTGTCCTTTTCAGTCCTTCTACTGAATTGGTTTGCATAGCATCTGGATGTTTATGGAGAGACAAAAAACTTACCATTCCAGCTCCATCCAGCTAATTTACAGTTTGCTAAGTGTAGTCTAATTTGAAAGGGATTCAGGTTAGCCTTCAAAGAAATTGAAGGAAATTAAAAGGAATTTCAGACCATAGCTGAAATATATACCAAGGGACCCTAAGCAGCTGCTGGAAAATAGGAGTTAAAAGATAAACTCAAATGTGCTTAAGGCTTTCTATTTCCAACTCTTTTGGTTTGGTTTGCCTGAGATTTACATCTCAAATTTTAAAAAAAAACAACTAAAGATAGCTGGGAGTGTGAAACTAAAGGATTGGCCAGACCTATAGATTCTTTGGGAAGAAACTATGTTTACCTTAAGATCACTAAGTCTCAGTAAAAAACATTAACAGCCAAGTTAAGAAGCTTCCCTACTGGGAAAACACAAAAACATTTCAGATGAAGAAGCCCCATCACAACTGACAAACAGCAAGGAGCAGTAGCAGCTCAGCAAAGACACCCAGCAGAGAGCAATTTGATAATGTCATAAAAGAGGAAGCCATCTACTTTGCAAGAAATAAATTGTTCTTGCCATAGCCACATATGGAAGTCTCTGTGTGTGTTTCCTAATCATGCATATTGTGGGATGGTCATTTTGAGAAGGAAGGTATATAATACATGCAGAATATGGATGATTCCTGCCTGAAACAGTGCATCTTTACCAACATTCTCTGGTGACATCATCCTGTTTTCTGAGCTTTTTTTTTGCTGAACAACTGCTGCCCTCTGTTGACAAATCAACTAAGGAGAAAGACTGAGGGAAGTGGAACTGGCCACCTTTGCCCTACTTTCTACCAACAACCAAAATTTGTGTACTCTTTCTTCATAGTTGTAATTTGTGCATAGTCATGCTTTTTAGTCTACTTTTTTCACTCATTTAAATCTTGCCACATATTTTTATAGTCTTAATATTTGATAGACTAGGGCAACTAGGTGGAGGCTTTGGAATAAAGAAGACTCATCTTCCTGAGTTCAAATGTGACTTCAGAGATTTATTAGCTAGGTGAACCTGAGCAAGCCACTTAACCCTATTTTCCTTAGTTTCCTCATCTGTAAAATGAACTGGAGAAGAAAATGGCAAACCACTAAACAACATGATGTGAATTATGTTACATTATGTTCATATACTACAATTTTTTCAATTATTTCCTCATCATTAGACATCCAGATTGTTTCCATTTTTTTTTTTGCATTTATAAGAAGGCAGTCATCTTTGCATATCTCCCCCATTTGGGGGCTAATAACATCCTATAATTATAGTCCAAAAATAGCCCCAGAATCCAAGGCTATTAAGCAAAATTAATTTTTTTTCTTATTCTGCATCTTCAGGAATTAATGTCCTGAAAAATATGAATTGGAAAATAATTTTGACTTTATTTACATAACTAGCCTCATGTCATACCTATTTTTGTGCTTTACTCACAGTAGATGATAACAATTTACATCAGAAAGTTTAGCGAATAGCTATAGTTTCAGTCCTTAAAGCCACAGCTGATCTAACCATGAAAAAGATGATACCAAATAAATAGTATACTTTCAATAAATTTTAAATTTTGCCTATCTAAATTTTAGCACATTATTCTGGAGGAGGGTGAGTTCCCCATTCACCATCATTAGGAGCTTTATCATTGTCAATAATCACAAGAAGGACTAATAATTTATTCATAAAACTGATGGATTTGGGATTTTTTTTTTAGGGGGGAGGGGGTTTCTGAGGCAATTGGGGTTAAGTTATTTGCCCAGGATCACACAGCTAGGAAGTGTCAAGTGAGTGAAGCTAGATTTGAATTCAGGTCCTCCTGACTTCATTTGGTATTCTCTATGTATCGTACTACCCATCTGCTCCAACTGATAGGTTTTAAAAAATAATTTTTAAATAAGCCTATTATAAGTTACAATGCACATTCACATACATTATTATCTCTTTTAGCTTTATTATTATAACTGAACTCAGACATAAAGAATTTAAGTAACTTTCCCAAAGTTTTAAATGTAAGTGGAGGCACTATCACATCAAAGCTTCTCTAGATGTTTCTATATCCTGTTCCTTTTTCCTCATTCTGTTTTGCCTGTTTCTGAAAAAGTCATTCTTTCTGTATGGGCCCTCAATCCATACCATCCCAGTAAATTTGATATCAAGTACAATATTCTTTCCAATGTCTTGTGCTATTAATACTAGTGATATATTGAGAGTAATCCCAAGGAATCAAAGAAAAGAAGTCATAAGAATATATTTTTAAAATGTTATTGATAACTTAAAAGATATCAGTTATTTCAATGAGATGGGATGTTTCAATGGAAACTCAAGAAATAGATTTTTAATAGATGATTGCTAACTAATAAAAATAAAGTTTTAAAATATCAAGTCTCTTCAGGCGTAATGTTTTCAATACCTTTTCTTCATCAAGTTATGAATCGCTTTCTTACCTCTTGACTAAAGGTTCCCAATAACCTCAGTCTTTCGCTGTCAAGTTACTCCACTGTCATCTCTCACCCCACTTCACTATGCCTATTACTCCTAGTCATCTTATTAAATGAAACACATTTAGTTTTTCTGAATATTTATTTTAAATATTTACCAAATTGTTCTTTTTCCATTTTTCTTATTCTCCTGGAACGTAGAATTTTCATAATTCTGCCTACCAAAGTTTTTATCAGATCTTTCACATTTACCAGAATCCTGTTGTTTAAAAGGAATATGACATAATGTTCTTATTAGTAGCCAGAAAAATATCTTTTTGTGCAAATATCATTTTGGCAACATTCTTTGTAATAAGGTGTTAAGTAGCAGTAAATTTTAGTGACCTAAAACACCAAACCATTGTTAACAGCAGAAATATAGATTTGATGAAAAGATTAGACTAAAATTTTTTTAAATAACTTTTTGTTGATAGAACCCATGCCAGGGTAATTTTTTACAGCATTATCCCTTGCATTCACTTCTGTTCCGATTTTTCTCCTCCCTCCCTCCACCCCCTCCCCCAGATGGCAAGCAGTCCTTTACATGTTGAATAGGTTACAGTATATCCTAGATACAATATATGTGTACAGAACCGAACAGTTTTCTTGTTGCACAGGGAGAATTGAATTCAGAAGGTAGAAATAACCCGGGAAGAAAAACAAAAATGCAAGCAGTTTATATTCATTTCCCAGTGTTCTTTCTTTGGGTGTAGCTGCTTCTGTCCATCTTTGATCAATTAAAGCTCTCTTTATCGAAGAGATCCACTTCCATCAGAATACATCCTCAAACAGTATTGTTGTTGAGGTATATAATGATCTCCTGGTTCTGCTCATTTCACTTAGCATCAGTTCATGTAAGTCTCGCCAGTCTTCTCTGTATTCATCCTGCTGGTCATTCCTTACAGAACAATAATATTCCATAACGTTCATATACCACAATTTACTCAACCATTCTCCAATTGATGGACATCCTTTCATTTTCCAGCTTCTAGCCACTACAAACAGGGCTGCCACAAACATTTTGGCACATACAGGTCCCTTTCCTTTCTTTAGTAGGATTAGACTAAAATTGAACAAGAAGGACTTCTAGTCCTATCTCCATGACTAAGCCATGTGAGATCTTGAACAAATCTCAGTTTCTTTATAAATTTAGAAAATTAGAACTATAATATCTTTGAGGTCCTCCCAACCCTAAAATATGCCAAATGTTTAAGATGACTACTTGACTTCAGCACAATTACTAAAGTTCCTTCAGGTGCACTTAATGTGGGATCTAGTAATTTACTGGACCTAGAAAAAAAATTCCTTATTTTCATCCACCTCTAATGAAAACTTAATATTTTCTTCAGTTATGAATGTAGTCAATAAAAATCTTAAAGTCCATAGGTTTCTCCACACTACCAAAGGACACACACAAAAAAGTTAAAAACTCTATGCCTATATCTATAAGCTTTACTAAGAGGGTACTCTAAATGTAGAACAATTTTTTTAAGTTATTATATGTTTATTAATGTGATTACATAGTATTGATCTATGTTAGCTCATATACCCACCTTTGGAGAAGGTAGTGCAAGGATTTTTATCCCCACATCGCTTAGCCTACGATTTTAAAACTGGGACTCAGAGAGTTTCAGTGGTTTCCCAAGGTTACACAGCATTTTCCCCAGTTTTACAACTCTTTTTTTCAGGCATTTCAGTTATATTTAATAATTTATAGTATAACAGGTTATAGTACAATGAAAGAACTTTGTTCATATGCTTTAGTAGCTAGCTTATAAATCCTTCTGAAAATGTTTTATATTGATATTTTTTTTCTCTTTTAGACTTTGCACATAGGAAGCTCACACTTGGCTCCACCTAATCCAGACAAACAATTTTTGATTTCTCCTCCTGCCTCTCCTCCTGTTGGCTGGAAACAAGTGGAAGATGCTACTCCAGTCATTAATTATGATCTTTTATATGCTATCTCCAAACTAGGGCCAGGTAAGGACTATTCTTATGACAAATGTAACAATGATAGAGATCTGGGGAGTGAAGCAAAAGAATGTGAAGAGAAAAGGAGATTGTGAAAATGTTAAAATTCAAAGATATCCTTCTTCTTTTTACATTTCATATGATTTAAACCAAGCACATTTTCATTCTTCTCCTCAGTGCTATTTTTTTTGTTCCATTCTGAATTCAGTTCAGTATAATAAGCTTTTAGCTTATATTATCGGTTTAATGTTTTTATTTTTCAGTGGAAAGCTTGGGGGAAAGGGAAGTAGAAAAGAAAAAAAATAAAATTTTAATTGGAAAAAAAAATTTAAGTCTCTGATGTATATAAAGCACTATGCTAGACAATGGATCTTATTTTCAGTATTTTAATTCATTTTTAGTATTTGATCCACCTGGCAATAAATATATATGCCTGCATCTTAACTTTATATGATGGACAGAGAATTCTGCTGTTAGGGAGATGGTAACTCCTTGGAATCATGATCATATATTTTAAGCTGGAAAGAACCTTTGAGGTTTACTGGCCTAGACCACTTTTTTACAAATGAAAAACCCGAGTCTCATAAAACTTTAATGAATTGTCCAGCATCACACAGGTTGTTAATGACTGAGCCAAGATCAGAACCCAGATCCTCTACCTTCAGATCCATTGTGGGCTATGCTATAAGGCAAGGCAGAGCATGACCATACTAGAGCAGTAATGAGGTTCCCAGCTCTAAAATTATTTTACTGACTAAATAGAGGACTTCAAATCTCCTAGTGATTGATGCATTATATTTTGTCAGAAAGTGAAAAAGAGGTTTTTTGCAAGGTCAAATGGAATTAAAACAATTAGCAGAAAAGTTCTCCTGCAGGAGACATATATTCAGTAATAGGACGGTTGGATTCATTGCTCCAATTCTCATATTAACTTCAGTTTTATAGTACCTGAGAATAGGGATTATGCTAAAGAAAGATCAGTAGTGAATCACTTTTTCCCACTCATGTGAAAAGACTTCATATGGAGTTTATGGGCACATTTTCCTACTAGACTTGCTAAAATAGTGAGAGATTATAATTCTTTCACATGCTGTCATTTGATAAATTCTATTACTCCCAAAGACTGTGAAGAAAATTAATAGTTACTGATGCAAACACTATAAAACATTCCTCATGTTGAATTTTATAACCTCAAAAGTCCTCCCCAAACTCAATATCTATGATCCTAGAAACTCTGAGCAATTGGTTTAATGAAATGATATCAGAAAGACTTTCCCCCTCCCCTCCCTTTTCTTTAACAAAAATTGATGGAGGAGGATGGAGAGCCAAAATTGGGGGGGGGGGGCGGAAACAAGAGGGTCATGTATTAAAGACATTTGAGCAAATACCATATTCACTTCCTCCTGAACTTTCTCTATGAAACATAGAAACTCCCAAGAAGTCTCAACTCTCACAGTGTTCAGTGAAGAATATTGTAGTTCTTTTCGCTGAGGTTTTGGTATTCTTGATTCATCAGCATGTCAGATCAAGATTCTACAAGTCTTGCCTAAACTGAAAGTTTTCTTTGGGAATTACAGGAAGAATCACAGAATTATTCATTGCTAATCTTCTCACAAAGGGATCAGATCACAAGATGATAGTAAAATATACTGGAGGAACTGAGCATCTTTAGATATCTTCTAGCAGGTTCAGGGCTTTCTTAGCATGGGTAGCAGGAAGGAACTTATATATTTCAGGATTCTGAAGAAAAAAGAACATTTCTTAGATTGTTTTTGTTTGTTAGACCAAAAGTACTTAAATAATCATTTCTCACATCTTTAAAAATGGTGAAGTACTTTTCTAGGATTTTTATTTTAAAAATAGCTTGCTCAAAAAACAAAAACAAGCTGGCCTTGATTTACATAACTCCTGAACTTTACAATAATGGGCCTTTCTACTGTGCTTTTAATCTAATTCAATCTTGAAGATTTTTTCTAAATTTGACCCCTGTACCACATACCATAGTAGATGGACAAGTTAGGAAAGCATTTCATAAGAAACCTCAATAAAATGGTAAACTAGCTGGACAGTAAAAAAGAAATATATTAGACTTTCCTGAGTTTAACACATTTGGCTCTCTTCTTTTTTCCTTATCCTGCCTCAGAGTAGAAAAACCGGGAACCTTTCATGTGAAGTCTGAGTTAGCTCCCTGTTGAGTCAGGATCAGCCAGAGTCAGGATCAGCAAAAGTCCTTGGTCCTGAGGGGGAGAAGTAAAGGAGATGGACAAAACCACCACAAGCTCTCCACCTACCGACCTCCCTTCTCTCCTCGTTCTACTACAAAGTGACTCTGGCTTGTCTTACTCCACTCCCTAATCCCTCCTACAATTATCTGTATACACCAAAAGATCGAGGCACGGAATAGTGAGAAGGGCCATTTTCCAAGCATATGCCAATAGAGTATTGTCCATCTATTGGTAATTAGCCTTAAATGCTAGGTTGTCTGATTCCAGTATTACCTATTCAGAGTTTCAGCCCTTTACACTTTCACTTTTTCAAATAACAACTACTACACTCCCATGCCAAGGTACAAAAAGGCAAATCTTCCAACATCTGTACTAATGACAAAAAGCAAACTTTAACTTCTATACTTTTTTCTTATACTTTTATGGTGACTGTATTCTAAAGTAAAATGAAAGATAATTTAAAATGAACAGAGCCAGTTAAGTTATATAGTGGATAGAGCACCAGCACTGTAGTCAGGATGACCTGAGTTCAAATCTAGCCTCAGACACTTGACACTTACTTACCTGTGTGACCTGGGACACCTCACAACCTTGATAACAAATTATCTCTAAGGACAGACAGTCAATTCCTGGGCCCATCCACAGAACCTTCCCAACTTCATAGGCTTTTCTGATAGCCTGGCCTGTAAGAACTCAGGGCATAGCCATACTATGATGAACTGTTAGCAGAGAACTGGAGGGAGGTTTTAGTGATTCTGCCAAGCATAAATTTGAGATGAGAATCCTACATAGTTGTTGTTTTTTCCACCCAGTAACTAACAATTAATTATAAGAGCTTTATCATACAGAAGTCAGAAATGCTTATTTTTGGTGATATATTACAACTACACTCACCAATGATACATAAATCTTCAAAGCCATTGCTGTGATTTTGAGAAAATGGAATTAAGTTCTCTTACATCAGTGTAAATCTACAAAAAGCTTTGCTATGTAGTTTTATGTGACTACCCCGTTCCCAGCTTCCAATCCGTGAGTCAGAAAATTACTCCAAATCAATTTTTTAAATAAATATAGGCTATATATTTGATTTATTACAACTTCTTTATGTTGGAAAAGTTATCTCTTTTACATTTATGAAACAGGAAGACCACCAATGTTAAAAGAGCTCAACCTAAATTTTATAATATCACATACAGAATAATGAAAAGATCGTCTTTTTTTCAGTTGAAGATTGATAGAATCTCTCTGTGTGGATGCTAGAATACACAGAGCTCAACAAATTTATTTCTGGAAGCAGGCCTAAATTGAAGAGAAAGGAGCAGAATGTTGCCACAGTCAACTTTTTCTTTTCAAATCAAGATCCAACCTCACACCACCAAAAATCTATAGAAAGATCTTATGTGATTACCTAGAAGTATCAGACTAGGAGAGAAAACACATGTGGTGATGATACATCTTGGGCTATATTTGGGGCTTGCTCCATAAGTTCTCCTTCCCTCCCCTCCTAAACCCAAGTTAGAATGTGTAGCGTAATAGTTGGAAAGACTTCAAAGCCCTTCAAGGGGACTCCACTCCTTTCCCCACCAAGTGGCTCTATCCAACTCTTCAAACTTTTCTTTTCCAATTACTGTGACAACTTAGGGAGACTGTAAAGTAACAAAGTTACTCGTGGGCAAACCCAGGATGTTTCTGATCAACATACACTGAAGTCCTGTGTTGCCTCATTGTTTCAGACAGATAACTCTGCAATTTCCAGGTTATCTTAATGGAATACAATTTCTGACATAATCAATTGAGATAGAAAGACTTCAGATACAGACTCAGAGATGGACTATCTCACTAAATTTTAAAAATGCTAATTAGCAAACTGGCTGCAGAGTGATTGAAGACAAAACAGGCCATGGAAACTATTATGGCATAGGTAGATAATTACCCGTCTTTTTTTAAAGGAGAAAACACACTTGGTATATGGATAAATCTTCAAAGTATTAAAATGTTATCTGTTTCACAAAACACATTTGAACAGTAAAAATGAAATACTCAGCACCAAGCTGCAATTGGTAGTTATCCAAGGTTTGTCAACTTGCCTTAAGATACAAAATAAACTTGTCACTGGGTCTCTTGTCAATTTTCCCCCCAATCATTAACATCAATACAAATGAACTGTGAATTTCTTTTTATTTCAGAAGAATTGGATGCTATGGGAATAGATTTTTTTGTTGTTGTTCTTGTTTTTTTCAGTATTTGTTTCCTTCATAATCTGTGTGTTTTATTTCATATATTTAGAAATATTCTGAAAAGGTATCTGTAGAGCTTCAGAAGATTCATTATACACTAAAAAGGCTAAGAATCCCTGGTCTAGTCATGATGCATATACATTTCCCTAAATTTATTCAGCTTTGCTTGGCAAGTTACTCAAACTAATGTGTTCTTTAGCCAGCTGCATTTCCATTTACTACTTCTTGTTTTTATTTTCTAACTCGTTCAGAGCATTTCTAAGGTATCCTGTAATTGTTTTCCACTCCCAGGTGAAAAATATGAATTGCATGCAGCAACTGACACCACTCCCAGTGTGGTAGTCCATGTATGTGAGAGCGATCAGGAAAATGAAGAAGAAGATGAGGCTGAAGGAATGAAGAAACCCAAACCAAAAATTATTCAGACAAGAAGACCAGAGTACACACCTATTCATTTAAGCTGAACTGACCTAAGGGTGTAGATGAATTCCAAACCACTGTTCATTCATAGGAAGTAATCTTTTACTGTGCAAATGTCAGGTCACAGTTTTTATGGTGGCAACAAAGACGGCTCTCTGTGGCCAGATTTCCAGTTCATGTTGCTCAGAAAAGAAGCAAGGGGCCACCTGTCTCCTTGTTCTCAGTGCTGCACATCAGTTAGTGTTCATGGAGCCCTACAGTGGCCTTATGCCCATCACTGAGTTAATGATGATCAGACATTTGGGAAAGAATTGAAAAAGCCAATAAGTGACACTTGTACTTGTTCTTTTCAGGTGGGCTGTTTTTGTTTTTGTTTTGTTTCTGAAAAAGGATGATCACAGATGTGGGGAGAGCTTTATGTTGCCACACAATCTATAATGATAGAATTCATCCTGTGGTAGGCTACAGTCATTGTGTGGAATATCTAGTTCAGTAGCATTGTTTAAAAAAAAAAAAACATACAATGTGGGGATTTTGAAATGTTTTCTTTTTCCTTATGTTTTCTTATTTTGTGCATGTGTAGTTACTGATTTTTCCAAACTAACTTTTGTGTCAGTCTCTTATTAAGTTTCTTTGATGTTGAAAAAGCCTTTAATATTTATTGCCTTTCTAGATTCTAGTCCTCTGTTTTTGGTGACACTCAACTTACAGCTGGAATGCATTCACTGACAAGATTTGGTGCCATATGTAACTGCTTTCCAAAAGAAATTGATCTGGTTATTAACATTCATATGTGGAATTTAGCCTGAAGAATTAAGAAAATAGTCTTTTTATTGCACAATTTAGCAAGTGGATAGTTTTAGCTTAGGTATATTTTTGTTGGGATTTGGATTTATTTAATGTTTGTTAAAATATGAATGCTAACTATAGGACTAGTTGGGGAATATTGGCGCAGATATTTTGATTTTTTTCCACTGAAATATGAAAATAAACTTGTAAATAAAACTGTTAGAGCATATTCATAGCTGTGTATAGCTGGGTGAAAAATATGACAATGGGAGACTATTGCAAACATAATTACTTGTGTATCTGTATGTTGTAGAAGATGCTGTTAAAAACATTTTAACAGAGTGTGGATTCAAAGCATGTGAAGTGGATATTAAATGTGTGATTATAGAAGAAGGATGCAGTGCCTTTCCCCAAATTTCAAGTGGAATTCTACTATCTACATGTCACTATTTTTCCTAGTTGCAAATGTGTATGTCCAGTAAATAAGTATTACATTTTGGACTTAAATTGCCATAGCAAAGTGTTTCATGTTGAAGTACTTAATGCCAAATAATAATGCATGCTTCAGAAATTTGAAATATGGTTTCCCTGAAGGAACTGTTAAAGTTTGGAAGCTATTCAGTAGTTGCTCTGATCAAGAATGTAGTTGAATGCTCTCAGAATTCTGTTTACAACACACCAGGAGGAAAAACCACCATTACATAGCTGTTCAAGTGTTTCTAGTTACGTGGTTTTTAATTGGAGAACCTAACCTTGAAACATTTTTAAACTGCATTCTATAATAAATTGGCACAAATATGCTCTCTGTGCAAACAATTTCTACTCTCTGTTTTATTTGGGCAGTCTCATTCTTGAGCTCTAAACACATTGTAAATCAAAGTTAAGTTTCCAGGGTAAGCAGTTTCTTTTATTTTGGGACTAGCAGCTCCTGAGGCTTCACGGTGATCATGTAGTATACACCACCATATGCCTGGTAAAGAAATGAGAAACAGTTTCTGTGTGCATGAAGGTTGATACAAAACTCCTGAGTTCCATAATACCATTTGGTTTCACACACACACACACAAAAGAGGTACCTGAGACTTTTCTGTTAAGAAATGTCTAAATGTACATGAGTAGCACCCACGTTATAAGTAGGTTTTGTTGCAAAATTTATTTGGAACTTGAAAGAATTTTTTTGCCATAGAAAAACATTTTGATAATTTAAGTGGTCCAGTCAGTCCGTAAAAGCCTATATAATTAATCTTTTGGGGATTTTAGAATCCAGAAGTCATCTAAAGGGAAAGACAAGAATTGGTTGAACTTTCTCCTTCTTTCCCTGGCATACAGCCAGTCCTGGGCAAAATTTTAAAACAGGCAAAATTCATTCATCCCACCTCACTTTCTATGCTTTTCCCAATCCCTATCTATCATCTTCTCTCTCCCCTCATTCCAATTTCTTCATGCTAGCTAAATTTTAGGAATTAAAATCCATTCAATCTTAATTCACAAAATGAAATGCATTATCTCCTAATCTTCCCAGTTATTTGAAGTTTTTAAAAGAAAGTACTTATTACTGGAAATTACTCTTTAAAGAAATTCTTAACTTTTTTGTATAATAGACTCCCTAAGCAATCTGGTAAAACCTATGAATCTTTTCAGAATAATGTTTTTAGAGTCATAAACTCGTGTACAGTTGGTATTTTTTTTTAAGTTTGCAAATCTCAGGTTAAGAACCTTTATTCTAAGTAGTAGAATTCCTCACAGCATGAATGAAATGTTTAATGAAATTAAAAATTCAAATGCATTTATGTAATAGGGAGATATTTGGGAGGCAAGATTTCACTTTTAGGCTGTCAAAATTCCTAGGATCTCACCCCAAAAATATCCTTTAAAATATTCCAGATTTTTAAAGATTTTTCCTCTACTTTTCAACTTACTGATTTTATAAAATTTCTAAGTTTTTTTTTCGTATATCTACATATATATCAACACATATATAATATGTATACGTATTTTAAGGAAAATTTTCCTTTGTTTTTGGTGGTCGAATTTTGACATTTCCTAGACATTGCTTGAGTATTTTGAAGTCACAATATATGGATTAATTTAGGCTTGTAGATTTAAATACAGTGAAAACTTTACATATCTAGTTAGTAAGTTGAATCTGAAAACTAGAATAATAAAAGGAAATCTGGTTCATTTGACACAGTAGAGTAAAGAATACTTTTAGCAGAATAATAGTATCCTTTATGTATGACATAGCTGCATACACTTAACCTCATGGTTATGCTTTAGTGTTCTTAATATAAAAGTCAGTTTGGTGGTTGTTCAACCATTTCAGTTATATCCAACTCCCATAATTTCATTTGGTATTTGCTTGGCATATTTGCCATTTCTTTCCCTAGTTCATTTTACAGATAGGGAAGCTAAGGTAAATAGGTTACATGACTTGCCCATGAAATGGACAAATCCCTCCTTTCTACCTCGAGCCAGCAGAAGAAAGTTTGCTCAGCTAGAGTGGGGGATTTCTTTTGTATTTCAAAAGGCCGGCTCAACAATGCCCTTCAGGGTATCTGTGATGGGTGGTACTCTGTACTCAAAACTGATCCTATCTATGTTAAAGTATCTGCTCCTATCTTCCTGTAGTAAAATGCAAATCACAGATTAAATGTAACAAGCCGAGCAGAAATGCTTATAAGGCTGTTTTTAGTTCTGTAAAGCACGATTAGAACTCCGTCTCAAGCTCGGTACCAAATAAATTCTAAATCTTCCTCATTGCGGCTGTCTTGAATTTTATTGCCTGGGCTATTTCATTTGGAGGTTCCCCCGAGATAAGCCTTTGGCTCAGTCTGACGGCCAGTCCCTCTCCCTGGAGGGCGAAGGGGATTACGGATCCTAGGGGGTGGCCACCGAGAGATCTTCCTCGGCCCCTGGTGTCCAGTAATCTCTCTTCTGCGAACCAGGAGAGTGAGACCCAAATTTTGAATTCGGTCCAAAATTGGCATAAAGCATTCTAAAAGCCAGTTCTGGTTATTCTGAGGGGCCCCTGCAGCTGCATCTGCAGCCGCCTGTTCGTTGAGTACTCTTGATTCTGTGCGGGTGGGGCTCAGCTGGACACAGTGTTTACAGGCAGTCCCTCCCCCACCCCCCCACCTTGCTGGCTCTTCATGGGACGCCATCGTTAAGAGTCCTGACCTGGTTCTAGAAGACTAGTCTGTATGTTCTGTATGATCTGTGTGTGATTTGTCTGGTGTTCTGTGTGTTCTGTATGATTTGTCTGTCTAAAAGCTTTGTTAGTTTCAACATTTCTGGAAAATATGTTAACTGTGTAGTCTGTGTGATGTGTGTTCCTTGTTCTGTGTGATTTGTTTGTCTATTATGTTGTTGGTTGGAAAATTTTTAAGAACAACGTTGCAACTGTGCTTAGTGAATTGGAGCTCCATGGGTGTCTGTGTTGAAGTTAGCAAGCTTGTAAGAGATAAGAATTCAACCTCTGTGTTGCAGACTTAGAAAATATCCAGAAATTTGCAAAATCTTTCTCTCTCCCTCTCTGTCTCTGGCTGACTGCAGCAGCTTGTGGGAAAAGGGGGAGAAAGGAAGAAATAAAAAGGAAACTAAAAAAAAAATAGATTGAAAGGGATTTGAAAGTTCGGAAAGTTAATATATATATAGAGAGAGAAGAGCAGTGTGCTAACATTTTAAAGGAAAGAAGTTTGAATGGAATATCTAGACATTCTCTGTGAAGGCAGAGAAAAGCACTAAATGGGTTTGGAAGTTCACAGAAACCCCTTTGGATTCTGAAATGGGAAAAGGGAATTAAACAAACTTCTTTCTGGGGGTGGAGGTCTTGGAAACAGCCCCTAGTCTGTTTGCTGATTTAAGAGCTTTGTTAAGTTTTAAGAACAATGATTAAGGAAAATTTGCTTGTGATTTTAATTTTTTTTTTTTTTTTTTAAGGAAAAGCCTACTAGAGTAAAGAGCAATAAAATTCAAGACAGCCGCAATGAGGAAGATTTAGAATTTATTTGGTACTGAGCTCGGGATGGAGTTTTAATCGAATTCCGTGCTTTACAGAACTAAAAACAGCCTTATAAGCATTTCTGTTCGGCTTGTTACATTTAATCTGTGATTTGCATTTTACTACAGGAAGATAGGAGCAGATACTTTAACATAGATAGGATCAGTTTTGAGTAAGGAGTACCACCCATCACAGATACCCTGAAGGGCATTGTTGAGCTGGCCTTTTGAAATACAAAAGAAATCCCCAATCTAACTAAGCAAACTTTCTTCTGCTGGCGCGAGGTGGAAAGGAGGGATTTGTCCATTTCACCCAGAGTAACACAATTAGTAAGTTTCTGAGACCAAATTTGAACTCAAAAAAATGAGTCCTTCCAACTCCAGGCCTGGCACTTTATCCATTGCACCACCAAAACCCAAATAGCATGCAAAAATAAACCAAACACATGACTTTGTTGTAATGGATTTTAATTCCATTGTTTATTGAAATGACTCTTCATGGAATCTTTCATTCTGATATGATGTGTTAGGTACATTCAGATAATCTGTTCTTGAAAATTATATTAAATAGAAGTCTAAGGATAAGAAAAGGAAAAGGGAAACAATATCCTACACATAATTTATACTTATATTAATTCAAATATTAAATCGCCCCAGAAAATATTTAAGAAGGCTTTCTTATTGGTATATGAATTAATAATCACCAGAAATTTGAGGTTTTTAAGAGCCTTCAACTGTGACAACTCTAAATAGCCATTTAGTCTTCATTACAGATTAAATGGCCATAAATTCAGCTTAATAAAAATTAAAAATATTTCATATAAATTTTGTGGCTAAAATCTTATGGGAATAGTTTATATAGATAACCTATTGAATATTAAACTATTACTGAACATTACTCATTGCTATACACATAAAATAATCCTTTAATTTTATCTATGTAATAGTCACTTTTATAATTTGACCATTTTTCCTGAGTTTGACTCTGAAGAGCAAAATTACCAAAGCAGTGAACCCTAATCTTCTTTAATCTTCCTTAATATTTCAGATCCTCACCTTTATTTCCTAAAGGTAAAAGTCTCAGTTTGTCATCAACATTTATTAAATGTTTATTGTGTGACAAACTTAATCCAAGATTAGTTATACAGTGATTAGTAGAAAAATTAGACTTTAGTGGTTTGGGAGACTATTTATGAAAGCCAGATGGCAAAGATTTCTGAATGAATGAAAAGCATTATTACTTATAGGATCATTTTTTTTTTCTGAATTTTAGGTATGGAGTGATGACACTTTATTACTTCCCTACCTATTCCCCTAGCCCCACTCCCCACAGAAAAGGGCCAAGCAGCGCTGTTTTCAGTGCTCACAGATTTCCAACAGAGTGCCTGCTATGCAGTAAAGGCCTTTATCACTAAGGGCTCCAAGCCCAGGGTAGATAAGTGGCCAAGAGAAAAGAATCTAGTGGGAAGGGGCCAGAAGCTATTGGATGAGGACAAAGAAATGAACAATGAATAGTTCTTAACCTCTCTCCCCATCAGGTCACTCCTTTGTCCTGGCAACGACAAAGCACTATCTGTTCTGAAAAGGCAGCAGCTGCCTATTCAAAGCAAAAACAAATGTGAATATTGGGGGTTGGAATTAAGTGAAACAAATTTAATATTTGAACTTTCCTCCAAATGGGGATGGAAAATATGTAAAGCAAAGGAGCGACCTAATAAATTGCTGTGATACATTAAACATTAGCAATAACTAGCATTTATATAGCACTCAAAGGTTTGCAAAGAATTTTACAAATATTTCATTTGATCTTCACAACAACACTGGAACATAGGTGATGAGAAAGCTGAGAAACATGTAGAGTGACTTGCCCGTGGTCATACATCCAATGCTTTGAGTCTGGATTTAAATTGAAGTCTTCCTGACTCAGACCTACCTCTCATTCTATCACTTTGCCACTTAGTTGTCTTAAAGAGGGAACACAATAGTGTTTCCAGATGCTAGATTAAGTCAATAAAACATTTACATACTTACCCAGTACCCGGAACAATGCTAAATTAGGATACAAATACAAAAAACAAAACAAAACAAAACAGTTCCGGCCCTCCAGGGATTTAAAATCTAATGGGAAAAGAAAATACAAAAGGAAACCCAAGATGTAGAGGGATGAAGGAAAGTGGGGCCGTGATTGAGAAAGAGAAAGTATCAGAAGTCCCAAAATAGATGACAATTAGATATCTGAATTGGGTTCTTTAAATGGAAGTTTAGAGTTCATAGCCCCCCTTTCCAATCAAAGAAGCAAAGGATTGTAGATAAGGGAGGTTATAGAGGTTCCCATTACATTTTTCAGGGTAATGAGGTTTCCACAATAATGAGCTTGAAATAAGAATGCAGGCATTAAAGCCATTCCTACCACTACAACATAGAAAGGACCCACCCAGGAAACTATGTTCTAAATGAACCCATGTGGTACTTTATATGAGGCATTAAAGTAGAATTTAGGGCCCTCTATAGTAATCCATGAGCTTATAAATCTTAATAAAGAAAAATTATTTGCTAAATTACTTTTTCTCTCATTACTTAAAATTGTCTTCTGTAGCAACAAGTGGAGCCAGCAAGACATCTTTCCACTGCCTGTAGAAAGAAAAATAGTTGCATCCATATTTGCCACCACAGGATAAGTTCTAACAGTTGAGTAAATATATTTTGCATGTATCCCATCTAAAATCAGATTTGTTTGCATGACACATTTTTTCCTAAATAAAAATCTACGTTTTAAAATGGCTTTCACTAACTAGATTCATTTGCAACAGTTTTAATTTTAAATAGGAAGGTGACAATAGTTTTCATTTGACTTTGTTGTCTTTGTGCCAAACCTTTGTGGAAGTACCAGGTTGGGTTTGTTTTTTTTTTTAAACTCCTAGGACTTAAATATTTACTGAGTTCAAAACCAGCCACAGATACTTTCTAGTTATATCCTGTGCAAGTCATTTAACCCCTATTTGCTTCAGTTCCTCATTTGTAAAATGGGACACACTAGAGAAGGAAATGGCAAATCACTCCAGTATCTTTGCCAAGAAAAGTGCATGGACTTGTTATGGAGACTTGGACATGGACTGAACAAGAAATACCAATATTAACTTTTTTTTAAAAAAGCACTAGATACCTACAATTTTGTTTTGCCTGCCGTACTTTTATTCTTCATTGCTCAAAACTGTTGCAAATGAATCTAGTTAGTGAAAGCCATTTTAAAAATTAGATTTTGTGAAAGTAGAAAAAAAGCTCTTCCAGTGGAGTTTTACCACAAGTGTTTCCAATATATGTACCTTATTACCATTGAACTCTAAATCTATGGCATAGTAACCCCCTGTTGGGTATCCTAATCCTTCAAGTTTTAGAGCACTGAACCAGAGAGTAGGTAAGGATTGTTAGCTTGGGAGAGCTCATTGATACATTTAAGAGTATGTAATATATTGGGAATAGCAGGCCTGTGCTCTCTCTACTGCACTACCTAGCTGCCCCCCAAATCTTCACAAAGTTGGACAGTCCACTCTGTTAGGCAGACTCCCAGAATCTGCATATAACATACCACCACAACAGGTCATTTTCCCTAAAGATCCCATCATCCTTGAGGGAGTAATTGTCTTTCTGATGTCACTAGCCGCTCCCACTCTAAGAAATATGACAACTGCTTCCTGTGGACATTATTGCTATCACCACCAGTTCCAACTGCTAATGGGACCTCTGGTGGAATCTCTACCTCATTCATAAAAGATCTGGAAAGAACAGTCACATAAATATCCATATACTCATAACTGCCATGGCCTGGAGAGAGAACTGGAATCTGTCACCCATTTCTTAGTGAATTCAAAATAATTCTACTCCTAGCATTTACAAATGACAGTGATGTATCATACTTTTGTATACCCACTTAGTTCTAACTCGGGAACCCCTTAGTCATCAGCTCTTTCAGTTTTGTAGCTAATTATAAGACTTTAAGCACCACAATTTAAGTCTCTTAGTCATTCATGGTTAGTTCCATATAGTGACTGAAACTAAACATGGAATCTCTGTGCATGTCCCATTAATCCACCAAGAAAGGCAAATATGAACATGTTCCATCTATTATAAAAGTAATATAGAAACATACCTTTATTTTGCTGAAAAGCATCTAATTGGAGGGATGTTTGACTGGATTACTATATTACTAGGAATATTTCCCTTTGAGATTGAAAATATTAAAAGTTTTAATTAAATGTAATGAATTAATTAGATTCATTAAAAACTCCTGTCCCAACTCTATCATTGGTTCTTGGGGACTTTAACAAGGGAACCAAGGTCATCCAAAGGAAAGAAATATTATGAAAGTTCAATTAAACAAGATGTTGGGACATGCTCTTAGATAGCAGTACCCTAAAAGAGTTAGCTATAAGAAGGAGAAAGTAAACATGAGACATAGTGGGGATCGAGAGGAGAGATGCCATATGGTATGGTGTGAATGTGATAGGAGAGACACATTTGGTGGGAAGAGAAAGGCACCATGAGGCAAAGTGTCATGGCAGATTGACTCAAAGGAGTTCAACAGAGATAACATGGGTCAGAAGCAGATTTATAGGGGAAATTTAACCACAGAGGCATGATTGAGATTTCTGACAGGACATAACTAGGTTGTCCACGACCTCCACAGAGGGCGGACCTCAGGGGGGTTGACATAATTTGGATTTCTTGGCTGGACACAGCAAGGTAAAGATCCCAATCAATGCCTATTCCTGTTTGTCTCAGGGTAATAAATACTTCAGTCTTTTCTCTGCCAATGGCACTCAGCCATCCAGGATCTTATCTATCTGCCTTATTATATCTGAGATGAAAGAAGAGAACATGGAAAAGAAAGAAGGAAGAAAGGAATTGAAGGAAAGAAGGAAGGAAGGCAAGGAGAGAGGGAGAAAGAGAGGGAGGAAGGGAGAGAGGAAAAGAGGGAGGGAGGGAGGGAGGGAGGTAGAAAGGTAGAGAGGGAGGAAGAAAGGGAGGAAGGGAGGGAGGAAGGAAGGAAGGAAAGGAAGGAAGGGAGGGAGGGAAAATCACCATAGAAATGGGAAAGTAAGAGTTTAATCAATACTGTTCTGAACAGCAAGGAAACTACAATCTTTCTCCTTACAAAATCAGCTATAATTCACTTGGCATGTGAATTATACATTGCTGAACCAAATAAATATCAGTTCTTAAAAGAAATGACCTAGAGTCCCAAATAGTAATCTCATGGTGTCATTTAGAGCAAATATATACCAACAATACATACAATAGAAAAAATAATAGAAATAAAAGTATAAAGCATCATTGGAAGGTAGTTCCTATTTTATTTATTCATAAATATTAATTATTATTAAATTATTAAATATTATTATTAATTAAAATGAAATATTTATTACTATTAAATATTTGGTTTTTATGTCATAGCAGTACATGCAAAATCAAAGTACACAAGCAAATATTCATAAACCACAAAAGTAAAGCTGTTAAAAATCTATGTATATACATATAAACCAGTAATTAAACTATGCATAGTTAAAAGTACATGAATAATACTATCACAAAAGTAAATAAATATGAATAAGAAAATAATAAAACAGAAATGTGTTCAAAATATGCAGTAATTAACACATTCATCAATGAACTTGTGCATTCATATGCAAGACATATGTCACAAAAGTAAAAATGAGCATTGTCATCTAGTTAAATCTATAACCATTTCTTCATTTTTCCTACAATTTCATGTTTATCTTGTCAAAGATAAAACAGACATAGTTGACTTATGTGAGCTAAATAGCATTATTTTCTGGTTAGCTGCCCTATCACAATTATTGTCATTCATTCCTATACCTGAATCTTAAGAGGGCGTAGATGAATTAATCTTGTTACTACATCTCAAGTCATTCATTTGTCTATATTCCTGTACAGGAATCTAGGCAAGAAAAAGTATTGTGCCAATGTTTAGTCTTCCCTTTACTTTTTGTCCCCCAGCAGATTATTGTATTACAATACAATCTTTACTTGAAATATCTATTTCTGAGCAATTGTCTAGGTCAGATCATCTTTGCATAACTAACAGGCTCTTTTGTTTAAAGGCACTGAATTTGTCCAATAGTCCCTATCTTCTCATCAGGGAAGTCAGTGATCTTGCCTGTAGGCAATAAGTTATTGAAAGTGATTTGTCTTTAAAAGAACCCCAACAACCTGTGGGACTATTTTGTAAGCAAGAAGGTTGACTGGTGTCTCCCAACTAGGTAGAGTAAAGTAGATTTCAAATGATCTTCTAAGTATGTCCCATGAACACAAAGATTTCTAAACAAAACTGTTTCCTTATTGAAAGTCTTGACAACAAACTCAAACATCATACTGTCATTTGTGTGTCAGTAATTTTTTGAGCTAAAACTGTAGCTAGGGGTTAAGTTTCTCTTATCTTTTCTTTCAATCAAGATATGTCCTAACTATGAGTATCTTCAATCTCTCTGTAAGCAGAGTATCCAAAACCACAAATCAACAGTTAGAATGGGATCACACCTAAACACTTGTAGGCAATGTGTAAATATTATAGTGTCATTTCTGGTATGTTGACTCCACAGTAACCCTAACATGTTTGAAAGCATGCAGATGAAAACTAAGCCAGTAAATCCCCCTGAAGATGGTAGGGTATGATTATAGACATCAGACAAAGGTAAAATTTATTTGAACAATGTGCTTTCAAAAATCTCTACCATGGTCCAAAAGGATCCTGGAAGAATGACCAAAGATTGAAAAATAATTTCCCCATAACTCTTTAGCAGTCATTAAAACTTTGGGTTTAGCTATTATTGAAGTTCCTGGTTACATATATATGTCTATGAATACTTTGTGAAATACCAGTCACCATCAGTATTTGGTTTATATTCTTAATATTATATTCTAGAAATAGGAAATCAATAAGATCAAGTTCTCAATGTTTGCCAGGGATTATGCAGCATTTTTTAGCAGT
Organism: Antechinus flavipes; assembly: GCF_016432865.1. Lineage (NCBI taxonomy): Eukaryota > Metazoa > Chordata > Mammalia > Dasyuromorphia > Dasyuridae > Antechinus > Antechinus flavipes. Next base: position 253,137,317 of record NC_067400.1, read on the forward strand.
ACTTTTCTTTGTATATAAGGGGTACAAGTTTCTCACTTCTTCTTGACATCTGAGCCAATTCAATCTGTTTCTTACTAGATCTAAGGTTCTCTCATGACACAAAAATCCAGAGTCTTCATATAAAGATACCATTGCCTAGAACAAAATCAATCAACTAGCATTTATTAATGACTACTGGGCCAAGCTAAGTGGCAGCAACAGCTTCCTGATACCATGTACAGAATCAGTGACAGTTCATTAGAATAACCTTGTTGCAACTTTTCTCCCCACAACTGTTACAACTTTTGCTGTTATTTACCCAGCAAGAGGCATTCTGGGGCCCAAAGTTCCATTCTTTTGGAATCGCTCCCTTCTTGTCTTCTCATGGTCTTTCATTAGTCATCTGCTCTCCCTGCTAGTCATCCACAGACAACGGAGGCAAAGAGAATTGGTCCAATAAGTCTCAGACTTTCAGCTAGAGTCATTTGCTTATAGTCCAGTCATACATGGTCTTTACTTTTTTAAATATTACAATAGTTTAGTGTCAAATGACCTCTAAGACAGAGCATTTACACCCATATTAGTCTCTCTGTCCAGTTAAGTATGCTGAAATTATATTTGACTAGCGCTGTTGGCTGTCTCTAGCAAGCAGCATCTAACTTGGCAATGTCAGTAGATGTTCTCATTTGACACTTGCAACTTCTCTCCATATACATAGTTTGCAATATTATAACAGGTGAGGACCTCATTGCAGCTCTTTCAAAGCCAGACATATCTTACAAAATACAAAAAAGAAAAAAGTTAAGGACCAATAAAGAACATTAGAAAAGTTAAATATTAATTATTGGATTACTGGATAGGAGTAAAAAATATCATATACATATTTCTCATATGTAGATGACAACTTCATAAAAATTGATCTTTTAATAGGGCATAAAAATTTCATAGACAATGCCACTTACTCATAGAAAGGCAGAAAACTTAAACACCTCCATTACTAACCAGGATACAATAAAAATTATAATCAATAAAAGGTTTTTTTGAATAAAATATTCAAACTTGAATGGAGAATGAAGAAAATCCTAAAGAATTAATGAATCAGAATATCATGGCAAACTACTTCAGTTTCTCTGCCAGGAAAATTCCAAATGAAATCATAAAGTCAGACTTTGTTCATTTGCATATGGAATTCTGAGGCCATGGATTTTATTATTGGCTCCTTTCTTCAATTTTGGCTGCTGTTAGCATCAGGATGTCTCTTTTGCTGTTTGCCTTCTTACATCATAACTATTCTATATATAATATTTATTTTTCTCCATCTTCACTTTCTCCTTTTCAGCTTAATGCTTGTATTTACTGAATCCATCTTTGGCCTAGCGTTTCTAATTTTTAGGTCATTCAGAAATCTAAAACCCTCTCTCAGAATTTTTTCATTTTTTAAAATTATTGACTAGAAAATTATCAATAAATATGAATATTTTTACATACCAAGGTGGCCAGAGAAAGAAGATAGCATGAAACCATGAACCTATCACATGTGGCACTTAATATACATGCAAGGAGGTTCATTATCTTTGACCACAATTGTTCCTCCCCCATCTGCCATATACATATTATACCTATGTTACTATAAAGGTCAATACCATCTGAAAGGACTTAGTTCAAATTTTGCTTCTGATGCTCACTACCTATATGATTTTGGGCCAATCAGTTCACTTCCTTGAGTTTCAAGTAGGACTCAGAAGTCTGGAAAAGGTACTGCCAAAGGTCACACAGACAAGAAATAGAAAAATCAGGAATCAAACACAGGCGCCCTAAATCCAGATGCAGTATGCTTTCCACTGTAAGTCTACTCCTAAATTTTACAAAATTAAATTGTTTCATTCAATCTTTGTAATTAAAGAATGAACTTATCATCATTCTATTTCAGCTCTCAATTATAAGCTATATAAATGATGGTCCTGAGTGGGAATATAAATGAAATATTGAGTCAGGTAATTTCTTGCCTATGAGGGAGAGTAGAAGAGGTGGTTGATTTTAGATATGATTGTATCTTCCTATAGAAAAATTTTCCAACCAACAAAGAAGGGTAAAGACATGTTATGAACCAGATTGGAATCTGTATGGACTGGTTTTGTTCTCTCTTACTCAATTTTTTTCCTGCTGTCGTATAATCTAAAGCTAACTATGTATAGTATAAAGTCCCTGTTGTCTGTAACTCATATGAATTATGCCTCGCCTCTTACTCATGATGATATGATCTCACCTTGTTCTGTTATTCAAAAAGAACAGTCCAAAACATAGGCTGACCTTACTATGCCTTTCCTAGTGTATGAATTCTTTCTGTCAACAAACATATATTGAATGTCTATTGTCTATTATTCTCTCCTAAAAAACATCAAGTGAAGTGGATCTAGGGCTTTAATTCCAGGGCTGAAATTAAAGTTAATGACAGATGATTTGATAACACTTTTGTTATATATAGAGTCTCAGATATAGATCACCAGTGGTTTAGTTCAACCTGTACCGTAATCCCTAACATGTGATCATGCAGTTTGCCCTTGAAAACCTTCATCAATGAAGAACTCACTATTTTTTGAAGTAGCCCATTCCACTTTTAAATGACTCTACTTGTTAGGAAGATATTCCTTTTATTAAATCAGAAGCTACTTCTCTGCCATCTATCATAGAGTTGGGTATTAGAAAAGACATTAGAAGTCATCTGTTCTTGGTCCATCCTTTTAGGTGAGAAAACAGGCTTCAAGAAATAAAGTTAATTTTTAAAGGGCACATAATTACTAAGTAGTAGAGAAAGAATTTGAATCCAAGTTAGTAAGTGTCTAAGACCGGATTTAAACTCAGGAAAATGAGTTTTCCTGACTGTAGGTCTAGAATTCTATTCACTGCATTATCTATCTACTCCACATGAACTTTGTAAGACTGAAGAAAAGCTGTCTGATTAGCTTTAGTATGGAGTTTTTCCACACCTAAGGAGTTCCTACTCTGGTGGGATTATAATTCTGAAAATCAAAGAAATATGTACACAAATATGAAGACACAGAGAAGAGACAGATATAAAGATACAAGTTCAAAAGATAAAGAGACACAAACACAGAGACAAATACAAAGACACAAATAGAGTTGGAAACATTGACAGCCAGATAAAAATGCTGGCTTTTTAAAAAAAAAGTCCATATCATTTTGAAGAATATATACAGATCCTCTTGTGTCAAAAATAACTTGTCCTCTCCCTTAAAAACTGACCTCACAAAGCATGTTGTTCTATAATTCCTAAACTAGTGGTCTCTAATCTTTAGTAATGTACCCTTATATTAATCAGCTCTCTAAGAAAAAATCACCAGGGCCAGATGGATTTACATGTGAATTCTATCAAACATTTAAAGAATAATTAATTCCAATACTATATAAACTATTTGAAATAATAGGGAAAGAAGGAGTTCTACCAAATTCCTTTTATGACACAGATATGGTGCTGATACCTAAACCAGGTAGGGTGAAAACAGAGAAAAAAAATTATAAACTAATTTCCCTAATGAATAGTGATAAAAAAAAAACTTAAATAAAATATTAACAAAGAGATTACAGAAAGTCATCCCCAAGATCACAACCAAGTAGGATTTATACCAGGAATGTAGGGCTAGTTCAATATTGGGGAAAACTATTAGCATAATTGACTATATCAATAACCAAACTAACAAAAATCATATGATTATCTCAATAGATAGAGAAAAAGCATTTGATAAAATCCAACATCCATTCCTAATAAAAACACTATAGAGAATATAGAAATAAATGGACTTTTCTTTAAAATGATCAATAGCATCTATTTAAAACCATTAGCAGGCATCATATGTAATGGAGACAAACTAGAACTATTCCCAATAAGATCAGGGATGAAACAAGGTTGCCCACTATCACCATTGCTATTCAATATTGTATTAGAAATGCTGGCTTTGGCAATAAGAGAACAAAAAAAGAGATTAAAGGAATTAGAGTAGGTTATAAGGAAACCAAATCATCATTCTTTGCAAATGATATGATGGTATTCTTAGGGAATCAACGAAAAAACTGCTAGAAACAATTCACAACTTTGGCAAAGTTGCAGAATACAAAATAAATTCACATAAATCATCAGCATTTTTATATATTACCAACAAAAACCAGCAGCAAGAGATATAAAGAGAAATTCCATTAAAATAACTATCGATAGTATAAAATATTTAGGAATCTATCTGTCAAGGGAAAATCAGGAATTATATGAACACAACTACAAAACACTTTCCACACAAATAAAGTCAGATCTAATAAGTTGGAAAAATATCAAGTGCTCATGGGTAGGTTGAGTGAATATAATAAAGATGACAATACTACCTAAATTAATCTGCTTATTTAGTGCCATACCAAACTCCCAAGAAATTATTTTACTGACCTGGAAAAATAACAACAAAATTCATCTGGAAGATCAAAAGGTCAAGCATTGCAAGGGAATTAATGAAAAAAATACCAATGAAAGTGTCCTAGCTGTGGCAGACCTAAAACTATATTATAAAGCAGCAGTCATCAAAACTATTTGGTGCTAGCTAAGAAATACAGTAGTCAATCAGTAGAATAGATTAGGTTCACAGGACAAAATAGTCAATAACTATAGCAATCTAGTGCTTTAGATTGCTTTAAGTTAAGAACTCACTATTTGACAAAAAGTGCTAGGAAAATTGGAAGCTTATATGGCAGAAACTAGGATTGATCCATACCTAACACCATATATCAAGATAAGATTAAAATGGATTCATGATTTAGACATAAAGAATGATATTATAAGCAAATCAGAAGAACACAGCATAATTTACCTCTCAAATCTATGGAGAAGACAGGAATTTGTGATCAAAAATGAACTGGAACTCATTATTGAACAACAAATAGATAATTTTGATTATATTAAAAGGTTTTTTATATTTTTTTTTCCCTTAGGCAATTGGGGTTAAGTGACTTGCCTGAGGTCACACAGCTAGGAAGTGTTAAATATCTGAGAACAGATTTGAACTCAGGTCCTCCTGATTTCAGGGCTGATGCTCTATTCCCTGTGCTACCTAGCTGCCCCAGTGGCTTAAATTCTTATAAATTTGAGTCAATTTTTAAAATATATTTTAGAAATGAGGTCTTTATTAGAAACCTTGAATATAAAAATGTTTTCCCAATTTATTGCTTCCCTTCTAATCTTGTCTATATTAGTTTTGTTTGTACAAAAACCTTTTAACTTAACATAATCAAAATTATCTATTTGTTGTTCAATAATGAGTTCCAAAATATTTTTAGTTTTATCCTATACTAGAGTCAATGATAAAAAAATTATATGTTTTGAAAATTAAAAGCTTCATTATAAAATAAAAAAGTAATGCACCCTTGTCAGACAAAAAACCCAAAACAACTTGAACATAAATCTAAAATCAGTATATATTTACTGATTTTGAAATGTATAATGTTCTACTGTATAGTTGATTATTTACATTGTAAAGCATGAAAATAGGCATTAAAACAAGATAAAGATAAAATCATATTCAATCTTAAAGTTAATTGGGAACAGTTGGAGTTTATTTCATGGGAAGGGGAGATAAACTTTTGCACAAATTACTTTTGTATTTTACTTTTGGAAAATTACTTTCAAGGATATATGAAGGATTGATGGGCAGGGGCCAAGGGATGGGAACAGGGAGACTGGAGGTAGAAAAAAGTGTTTCAGTAGTCCATGTGAGAGGTGATAAAGGTAGTTTGTCTTTTATTCTCAAAGAAGAGCATGATATCAGGGAAGTGATGCTCTGATAAACAAGTGAATTGGATTTAAGCAAGATTTGATTGGAGAACTGAAGATAAATTTGTTAACTAATTAAATTTGTGGAAGAAAGAAAAAAAGAGTCCAAGATGACAATGAAACTACAAGAACTTGGGTGATTGGAAGGGTACTGGTGACATGGAGAGCAATTAGGAGCTTCAGAAAAGGAGTAGGTTTGTCAGCAAAGACAATGCAATGATGTACCTATTCATTTTGTGACTCACTCTTCCAATCTATGAAAAGGAAGGTAGTGGGGCCTCTTACTCTCTGATCACTGCCATATGAGAGCAGAACTCATACTTCTAAAGATATGAGGCAAAATAGAGGTGTTCTGGGCTGGACCTGACTCAAGTCCTGGTAGTTTGGGTTAGATAGTGAAGCAAAATAAAACATTCACACTTTATTCAACACTCAACAAAATGAGATTCACTTAACCATAACAAAAGGAGTATATTTAAGAAAGATAGACATTGAGTTTACATAGCACTGATTCAGCTGAGCTTGCCTGAGATACCCTTTGTTATCCATCATTCAAGTATTAGAAAGGGAACTGGAGCTTCTTGTGGCTGTTTCTACTCAAGCGACCTTAAAGTCATGTAAGCAGCCTGAGTGAGCCTTTAGTCCCTTCACCAAGCAAATCCCAAGGGTAGTTTCAATATTTTTTACAAAAAACAAAAAACAAAAAACAAACTTAAAACAAAACAAAACAAAACAAAAACAGCTTAACTTGCATGGAAGCAGGGCTTAAGATATTGCTCCTACAGATAGGTAGGAGACAGGGCATAATTTTAATAATAATAATAATAACTATAGGCAACTAGGTAACACAATAACTGTATTACTCCATCTGTAGTCAGGAAGACTGGAGTTCAAATTTGGCCTCTAATACTCACTGTGTGACTTTGGACAACTCATCTATTCTCTTTATCTTAATTTCCTCATCTGTAAAATGGCAGTGATAATAGCATCTACTTCCTAGAATCAGTTAAAATAATAATTGTAACAGCATAGTTTAACTGGGTATTTCCATCTTTTCCATCTCTCTGCTTCCCCTTATCTACCTAAATTTAAAGTAGTATAAATAGGAGTTAGGCCATCTTAGCTGCCTCTTGAAACTCCTGCACTTCCTGAACCATTTGTCCTTAATTGTTCTTGCACCTGGAGGTCTTCCTGGACCTCACTGGAAATATTTGGCAAGGAAGCAGAAATGGCAATGTGTCATCTCTAGATTTTTTTTTCTTTTGAAAAAAATTTCTTTACAACATTATCCCTTGCACTCACTTCTGTTTCGACTTTATCTCTCCCTCCCTCTACCCCCTCCCTGAGATGGCAAGCAGTCCTATACATGTTAAATATGTCACAGTATATCCTAGATACAATATATGTGTGCAGAACTGAACAGTTCTCTTGTTGCACAGGGAGAATTGGATTCAGAAGGTAGCAATAACCTGGGAAGAAAAACAAAAATGCAAACAGTTAACACTCACTTCCCAGTGTTCTTTCTTTGGGTATAGCTGCTTCTGTCCATCATTGATCAATTGGAAATGAGTCAGATCTTCTCTTTGTCAAAGAAATCCACTTCCATCAGAACACATCCTCATACAGTATCGTTGTCGAAGTGTATAATGATCTCCTGGTTCTGCTCATTTCACTTAGCATCAGTTCGTGTAAGTCTCGCCAGTCCTCTCTGTATTCATCCTGCTGGTCATTTCTTACAGAACAATAATATTCCAT